>NC_056060.1:50823723-51124723 GCF_016772045.2 Ovis aries
TCTCAAGAGTCTTCTCCAACACCACAGTTTAAAAGCATCAATTCTTCAGTGCTTAGCCTTCTTTATGACCCAACTCTCACATCTGTACACAGTAATGAAAAAATGGAGCTTTGACTATATGGACCTTTGGACCTTTGTTGGCAAAATAATGTCTCTACTTTTTAATACGCTGTCTAGGTTTTTCATAGCTTGTCTTCCCAGAAGCAATCATCTTAATTTTCTGGCTGCAGTCACCGTCTACAGTGATTTTGAAGCCCAAGAAAAGAAAATCTGTCACCGTTTCCACTTTTCCCCCTTCTAATTGCTGTAAAGTGATGGGACCAGATGCCATGATTTTAGTATTTTGAATGCTGAGTTTTAAGCCAGCTCTTTCACTCTCCTCTTTCACATTCATCAAAAGACTCTCTAGTTCCTCTTCACTTTTTGCCATTAGGGTGGTATCATCTGTGTATCTAACTAAGGTTGTTGATATTTCACCCTGCAATCTTGATTCCAGCTTGTGATTTATGCCACCCGGCTTTTTACATGATGTACTTTGATACATGTACTTTCACATGATGTAAGTCAAATAAGCACAGTGACAATATACAGCCTTGACTTACTCCTTTCCCAATTTGAAACCATGTACAGTTCTAAGTGTTGCTTCTTGATCTGCATACAAGTTTCTCAGGAGAAAGGTATGGTGGTGGGTACTCTCATCTCTAAGAATTTTCCAGTTTGTAAAATGAAGTCATTAGGGTAGGTCCTAATCCCAAATGACTGGTGTCCTTATATAAAGGGAAAATTGGAAGACGCACATGCATACAGGGAGTGCCCCATGTAAGCAAACAAAGGAGATGGGCCTGAAACAGATTCTGCCCTCACTGCTCGCAGAAGGAACCAATCCTGTCGACACCTTGACTTTGGACTTCCAATCTCCAGAATCAGGAGACAATATATTGCTGTTGTTTAAGTCACCTGACTCGTGGTACTTTTTTTTTTAACAGCAACTCCAGTAAACTAATACATACCCCCCAACCTGTTCTCCAGTCACAGTTATGCACTGGTCCACAGGGCAGCCTCTGAGAAAAGCACCCTGGATCCAAGAAGCCCACAGTTGGATACGATTGTAAAAGACCTTTGACATCCAATCTGCCAGCCTATGAAGGGACCTCCTCATCCAACAATATACCTGGCAGGTGGACACCCAGCCTGAGGGTAACATTTCCCCCATAAAGGTGAGAGCCCATTTGGAACACACATTAGCACCTCCACTCTCACCACTGCCTGAGGTACCCCACTTTGCTACCTGACAACTCTAACTTCCTGAGAACGGACTTAAACAGTGCTTCCTCAGACCTCCTACCTAACAGACCCAGGGTACCCTCAGGAACTGTAGCAGAATTCCCTTTGCTCTTCATCACCCTGAATGTCCTTTCTTCTGCACTAAACAATCCAGCCCTTTCAGCCACAAGATTTGGTTTCGAGATGCTTCTCCATCTCACTCTTCTCTGGGCAAGCTCCGGCTCCAGTGACCCCGGGGAGAGACATGACCTGACCCGCAGCAATATCACTCCCTCTTACATGGCCAACTTTGCACGAAACCTTCAAAGCTCATTGCCAGTCATGCTGGTCATAGAGAAACCAAGCCATTCCAGCACACAGCTCTCTCAGCTGACAAATAGCACTGACGGAATCCGAGGGTCTCCAGAAAGAGGTAACCTTTTGACTTCAGGCCACATGGGCTGGTTGAAACCCGCGGGCATTTGCATGAACATCAAAATGTAACTCACACCAGGCAAGTAATCCAAGTCTGTGATGCTCAATAATCATCGCTGGTAGGCTAGATCCGATCCACAGCAGAGTTTTGCAGAGAAGAGGAAGTACTTTTCTCTTGTACCATACCCTGTACCACACACACACGTCCACACAGAGATACACACCTGCCCAGGTGTACACACATATTCACAGTTTCCAACACCTACTAGGCTGTGCTGACTATGAGCAAGCTACTTGATCTCTCTGAATCTCAAGGGTAAAATACAGGTAAAGGAAGATTCTGGCACATAGTAAGCTTCTATCACTGTTAGATATTTTTATCTAAACAATGTCATCAGCCTACAAGCTCCAAAATGATATAGGCTGACTTGGCTTTCTGGCTCTGCTTTCCATGAAAAAAATAATTTGGCCAATCGATCTAGAGGGAATTAGTATAGCAACTGATAGCTTTATAGGCTGATTGCCCTAGAGGAGTAATCCCTAATGGCAATCATTTTTTGAATAAACTGAAAACTGGAAGAAAAGACAAGGTCCAGAACAGACCCCACGACTCCAATCACTCAAAACTGAGAAGCCCCCTCCCCCTGATGGAGACAGTTCTTTATCTGTCCACCCAAAATGCTGATTTTCCTCAACACACTTTCTGCATCTCTCCTCAGGCCATATTTACACTATGGAACACAAATTCACAGGCTAAAGACAATGCATTTCTCTAAACTATCAGTTTTACCTGCTGATAGATAATAAATTCAAATAAAACAAGAATGTAAAATAAACATCTGACTTCAAAGCTACTGGCAGGTGCGTCAGGCGCTTGCGGCTCCATCCACCCCTGTGCAGAGTGTTTACTCTTGTCATTAGGAGGGCCTTTGTGGAAACCTGAGGGCATGGACTACACATGGTGCTTACATTCTGGAATCAGCGCTGATCCACAATGGACTGACGGCACAGATGCAATTTAAATCCAGCTTGAAACAGGATCAGACCCTTCTTAGTAAGATGCTCAAATGTACTGTCATGTGAAAAAAGACAAGTGCTGGGAAAAAGCAACCTGTTCCGTTTTTAAAATACACTCTGATAATTTGTATATATTTGTGGGGGAAAAATGTCTTTAAGGAAACATGACTACCTGCTGGTGGTGGTGGTGGTGGTCTTTTGCAAAGTGGGATTTCTGCAATGTCTGCACCTGTTCCAAGTATGTGTACATTTTTAAAATAAAAAACATAGTAGGGACTTCCCTGGTGGTCCAGTAGCTAAGACCCCACGCTCCCAATGCAAGGGGCCCAGGTTCAATCCCCGGTCACAGAACTAGGTCCCACAGGCTGACAGGATCTAAGATCCCACATGCTGCAACAAAGACCTAGTGAGTGCAGTCAAATAAATAAATACAGATAAATATTTTTTAAATATCTTAGTAGTCAGAGAGGGCAACCCACTCCAGTATTCTTTCCTGGGATATCCCATGGACAGAGGAGCATGGCAGGCTATATCTTATAGGGTCACAAAGAGTCAGACAGGAGCAACTAACAGTCAGTTACAGCAATAATAAAGATTGAGAGGGACTATATCAGAGACAGAGAAAGTTCTGCCAATGCAGGAGACATGGGTTCCATCCCTGAGTCGGGAAGATCCCCTGGAGGAGGAAATGGCAACCCACTCCAGTACTCGTGTGGAAAATCCCATGGACAGAGTAGCCTGTCGGGCTATAGTCCATAGTGTTGCAAAGTGTTGGACATGACTGAAGCAACTTTGCACAGCACAGCACATATCAGATGGGGCGGAGGAGGGGGAGGTCCTCAGTCCTTCCTAGACCACAGGACTGTTTCAGGAGCAGCAAAGAGAACAGCCCACAGGTCTAAAAGGTGCTCTGAATTTCTTAACAGAAGTACTAAGTAACCCCTGAATGTACCTGACAGGATGACCCTGCACAGTTTACCTCCATTAGTCACTCACTTTCAGGAATCTCCCCGTGGGAAAATCTCCCACTGGGTTAGATCAAGGCAGATCAAGGCTTATCTCTCTGAGCATTTGATGATGCTCACTTTCATGGTTTCCTGACACTCAGGTACATAATACCCTGAGTAGCCCAGGTTGGACAGTATCTGAGAGGCAGGTAAGGTAGTTGGTCCCAGGGGTTCCCATAGCAGCTGGCTCCACCTTGTGTTCTGAACATCATGGGGAGCTGAATCTTATTTACCCTGAACACTAGTCCCGGACCTGCCATCCTTAAAATCAAAAGTCCCTTCCAGTGGATCAAAAGCAAGAAGATGGACTCAGTGTACTTCAAGTACTGAGCACGCACTACTTGTAAGACACTTAAGGGCTATGAGGGTACCAATATGGGAAAAAAAAAGAGCCCTGCCCAAAAAGGCTCATAATCCAGAAACATATCCACTCAAGGCAACATCACAACCAATACAATACCAGGCAGACAGGGAAGTGTGGTTAAGGCATATGGAACTGCACGTCTGGGTTCCAATTCTGATTCTGACACCTACTACCTGTGAAACCTTTGGAAAGCTACTCCATCTTTATTGTTTCAGTTACTTCAGTTGTAAAACTCAGTTAACAATAGAGCAAAAACGACTCTCTTGGGATTTTTGCAAGAACTCTTTTTTTTTTTTTTTTTTTTTTTGGCCACACTGAGTAGCATGAAGGATCTTAGTTCCCCAACCAAAGATCTAACTCATGCCCTCTGCAGTAGAAACATGGAGTCTTAACCACTGGACCAGTCCCTGTGGCTAGGCTTTAATAAACTACTACACGAAAAGGGATTAGAATAGTTTCTGGCACATAAGAAGCATTCAGTAAATCATCTTTTTTACCCTGGGAATTTAAGGAGGAAAACAGTCATCTAATGGAGGTGGAGTATATCAGAAGGGTTCTAGAGATGACACGTGAACCACGTATGGAAGGACAGAAAGGACTTCCCAGGTCAATGATGTTGGGAGAATCCATCGTCAAAATGAAGCGAAGAAGTGAAGTCGCTGAATCATGTCTGACTATTTGCGATCCCATGGACTGTAGCCCATCAGGCTCCTCTGTCCAAGGGATTCTCCAGGCAACAATACTGGAGTGGGTTGCCATTTCCTTCTCCAGGGAATCTTCCCGACCCAGGGATCGAACCCAGGTCTCCTGCATTGCAGGCAGACGCTTTACCCTCTGAGCCACGGGGCATTCATTCCAGACGGGCCAAAGACACAAACAGGGCATATTCTGAGAATGGTAAATGGGCCCGCAGCCTGAGCAATATTGGGAGAAGAAAATGGCCACACAAGTAGGGGCCCAACTCTTAACATCCTACAAATGCCTGATAGCGAAGCAAGGCCTCTAATGGAAGACGTTGGGGAGCCATTTATATTTCTAGAGGAAAGGACTATTGCTCAAATCTGAGTTAAGTGATTCAACAGCAATTATTGAGTACCTCCTATTATGTTCCACACCCTACAGCATGGACTGGAAGGGGAAAAATAGGGTTCCCAAGCAGGCTTTGTACCTAACTGCTTGTGTAGCCCTTACAGCACTCAGCCTAGGATCAACATGTAATAGGCCCTTGCTCAGTAAATGTCAGTATGGGCTTCTTTCTAGGTTGAACTAAAACACAGTAAGGAGAATGCGCTTGACACTCCCCAGAGAGCCTTCCACTTTCTTCAAGCCAATCCCCACAGGAGGACAGCAGCGGAAGGGCAGCGAGCATTCAAGCCTCCTCCACAAGAAGATCCACAACCGAGCCCTTGTCTGCAATCAGGGCGCCTGGGAGCTAAGCAGGCCTCTGGGGACTTGTTTCTGACCCACTCTGTGGAGGCAGAAGGCTGGTCCCTGTCTAGTGGGGACTCTGCCATCCACGTACCCTCATGCTCTCAGCTTCAGTATCCAGGCTGCCCATCTCAAATAAAAAGGGGTGGAGAAGATGACCCAGGGAGGTGCTGGGTTTGCTCATCAGTTTACAAACATGGACTTCCCTACGGAAATGAGCCAAGTGCATGTACATTTCCCTCGGGCGCGGTCCACTCTGTGACCATGGGTCCCTACTCAGCTCCACCTAACAGCAGATGGTGTGGCCGCTATGGCTGCGGCTGGGAGGTCAGTCTCTGCTCAGCACAAGCATTAAAGTCTCTGGGACAGGCAGGTGGAACAGGGCCCGCCCCGTCTGGAGGGGGACTCTTAAGCATTGCTTTGACCCTGAGCTTGCAGGCCTGACCATCTACATCAGGGTGAGGTACACTTTTTCTGTAAAGGGCCAGATAGCAAATATTGAGGTTATGCAGGCCCTGTAAAACCATTCTTGGCTCAGAGTATACAAAACAGGCCAAGGGCTGGGTCTGACTATGGGGTCATCACTTGCCCACCCTGATCTCCATACTTAGATACTTCTTACAGGTGGTGTAAAGCGTCCTGGCGCCCACTTTCCTGCCACAGCTGATTCTGGACAAAATTCCTAAGTAGGAGGACGGTGACTTTTCCCTCTTGTTCTAGCTGGCTCTTCTGTACCAGGCTCACCATGTGCCCCAAATGCCAAGACCCAGAGAGAAATCGCAGGTCAATGAATGCACACAAAGACACCAGAGTCCTGGCATGTTAGGACTCTCCCGTCCTGCCCCCACCTCCACCGTGCCTTTCGAAAAAGCCAAAGGAACCTTCCAGAACATGGACCCAGGATTGCCTGCATGTCCAAGAAAGCTATCTGAGAGAGCAACCCCAGAAGGAGTTCTGATCCTTGGCCACATAGAATCACTCGAGGAAGCTTCCTAAACAATGCTGATGCCGTTCTCTCCTTTCCAAGGTTCTCATCTAGACGGCCTGGGGTGGGGCCTAGGTGGAGGATTTTAAGCTTCTCGGTATTCCATACATAACCAGAGTTGAACCACTGACCTAACCAAAGGAATGAAACTTCGACAGTACAATAGTACCTGGACTATTTGGAGGCCTTCCCAGAGCTGTCAAGATACTCACCCAGGCTGACACTCCCATCCACAGGGCACCTGCTTCCTGCCCAGGTGGGCCAGAGGTCATGGGCTGGCTTCATCCCAAGCTTCTCTTCCTGTTTTCCCATTTGCCAACTCAGCGTCAAGTATGGCTGTTTGAGGACCCTGGGGACACTCTTCTTTCTAAGCACCTATTACACCAGGCCTGGGAAGGGAGGGTCCTTAAACCTTCTCCTCTAGTAGTTAATCATAGGTAGGAGCAATGATGAGGGTCACAAGCCTCTAGGGGAATACAGAAGAGGAGGTTCAGGCAGGCTTCCCAGAGGAGTTGACCCTTCATCAGAAAAGAGGCATGAAAAATGGTAGAGGTGAGGAACAGCATCAAAATCTTGGGGAACAGCAAGTAATTTGGTACATCTGCAAAGAGTATTCGTGAGGAGGGGGCGGGGAGGGCAAAGGCCCGATCAGAAGGCCCTGGGTGCTAAATTAGGGGGTTGTACTTGTTCCTGGCAATACCGAAGGGGCTCTTAAAGCAGAAGAGTTAGGTAGCTGGATTCTGCATTTTAGAGAGACACACTGGCCTTAAAAGACAAAGAACAGTCAACAGTGTGACTGATATTCAGGAAATATCACTTATCTAAGGAGGGAAAAGAGGCAAACACCTCTGTGTTACTATCCTGTGTGCCGGGTGAGATGGGACCGTTTTTGGCTGAGAGACACGACTGCAGAAACAAGGAGTAAGGCACATAATTGCTGAAAGTACTTTAAATCAAAACATTTCAACATAGTCTCTAGTCAGTTGGCCCAGGACCCACAACTCCCTGTGTTCAGCTCTACAATTTTTGAGGCTGATATGAAAAGGTTTCATAAGTGACCAGAAGCTCAGTGGTAACACCAGCCTCCGGATCTCAGATTTCCTTAAAAGACTCCTCAGAACTCAGGTCCCTTCATCCTACATCTGACACAGCGAGATGGGTGAACCAAAGCAGAGAAGTCACGACACTTTTTTTTTTCTGAACATATAACTATTAGTTCTGAGTGGCAGAGGGCCTTTGGCTGAATCCTGGGGACACCAGGTTCTAAAACGCCTCAACTGGGCTCAGGAGGGCCCAGGGGAGCAGCCAGCCAGTCTTCTGGGTACTGCAGGCCCCCTGCCAACCCCCTCCCTGGGGAAGGCTGCAGCCAGCTTCCTTCCACCAGATGCTGAGTTCCCACAATGCTCTGCGGCCCTTCCTCAGAGCCCAGTAGGACAATATGGAAGTTATGCTCACAGATGTTTCTGTGAAAGGAAAAGGAAGTGAGGTAAACACCTGTCTGATCCATTCACTGGCCAGCTAAGGAGAATTCTTTGAGTCAATCAGACCGAAATGGGACCCAGGAGAGTACTGCCTGAGTGAGAAGTGATGACTGGCCAGCCCATTCCAGTTTTTAACAGAGGAAGACTCTGCCAAATACAAAAATTACTGGCAAAAGCAGGCCAGGAGACAGTCCTTGCCCTCTGGCCTTCCTGGATTTGGTTTCATTTTTTAATGTGCCATGGAGGGGCCATGACACCAATAACACCAGTCAACAGTCTCCTATTATCAACACAGTGTGATGCTGGGGGAACCCTTGACAAGTCTATCATCTCACACCACCCTCACCAAACAGCTAAACCAGTAACATTTGGCTGCACCAAGCAAAAATGCCTTCCCCTCAAAGGACACACTCTGGCCACACAACTGCCCTTCCACTGCAAAGCTTCACTCAGTATGATTAACTGCATTTACAAAATTCCTTTCAAAATCACAAAGCAATGTCAATATTTTTTAAAACATTTTATCCCATTCTCCAAGGTCATCAATCTATCTATGGTTATTCTCCAGCCAATTTATCTTCCTGCTGTTGCCATAGATAAAGCTATTTTTAGTGCACAACAGGTATGAAGGCAGATTTTTTTTTAACTTTACAACCCCTGTTGGTTGGCATCCATAAATGCCTCTCAGAGGTTTATCAGCTGACAGACATTACTCTCCCATCTGTTTGGTGTTTGGTTTGTTTTTTTTTTTTTTTCCCTTGAGAGATTTCAGATAAGGAGGAGGTACAAATTGTAGGTGGCAGCTATTAAACAAAGGATAGCGAGTGACAGTCTGGTCTGGCTGCGCCGCCCTGGGCAGCTGACTCCGAGAGCTCCCTGCTCAGTGTCAGCTGTCACCACCATTTCTGGTTGGCCCGAAGGCCTGGCCGGACACATCCCGGTTCCCCAGCAGTCCCTAATTTGGTAAGCTCTTGGGATGAAACAGAAACGTTATTTTAATGGCTAACGTTTTACTGCACAAGGCCATTGCTTGTGGCATATCAGAGGAAAGACAAAACAATATAGCGTTTACTGCAAAACTTTCAATTTAGGGTACACTTTTCACTTGTTTGGTCTACAACTTTATTTTTAACACATCCTATCCTTGTTTATCAAAAAAAAAAAAAAAAATAAGTGTTATGCCCTAAAGCAGGTCCAATACATCACTGTTAAACAGTATATGCCAAGAGTTCCTTTTAGAAAAAATGATACTTCCTTTTTTTCAGTATCTCAATGATGTCACTCACCTTACAAAGTCTCGCTCCATCCTGCAAGACTAAACACAAATGTCTGCTGCAGAGGGAGGCCTTCCTCAGAAGCCTCAAGAAGAACCTTTCCTTTTAGCTTCCATGCAACCTGTCAACACTCTACCCTACTGTTACAACCATCACTCTGTATGATGGTAGTCTGGGGCAAATGTCAATACCCACAGGTAGAGTGGACCCCAATATCTAACCCTTCATCACACAGAAGGTCTATAAACATTGTTTAAAAATCAATTAATCAATCAGAGATCACAGTTTCCACAAACACACCAGTACCAGTGCCATTTGCAAATTCTGAACAGAGTTGGAAATTACAAGGAAATCTTTAGTTATCTTCTTTGCAAAGCAAGTACCCATGTGCTCAAAGTAGTAGCCTTACACGGTCTGACTCAGGGCACTGACCACTTCAGACCAAAATATTTCAGATGTCTTACTCAAAGGGCATAGCCTTCTCAAGAGTGTGTTCATTCCACCAGACACCACAGTACGTATAGCTAAAGAAATACTTGAAAGTAAATATTTGAGAAAAAAAATCTTCAGAAAGGTTATCTACTATACAAATCACATTTGCATCCACCCATATCGCTCTAGCCACTCAACGAGTATCCACTCTGGAAGGGGACCTAGAGAATTTCACACAATCTGGTCCCACACAGGATCCTGTCCAAGCTCAGGGCTGGCTTTGCAGTGACTTCAATCTTTCTCAATCATAATTATGTGCCAACTGAGAAGGATTTCCACAGAAAAAAAGACAAATACCCATCCTGGTGTAAGGCTAGGACTGTGGTTGGAAACCCACTTGGACCTAACGGGAATCTCGCTTTATAAAGCCGACGATTGGCTTCCGTCAACCCTAAATGTCTGGTGTTCACACACATCTAAACCTATCACTTGGCCCAGACCCAGGAGTAACACAGAGTCCTTCTGGAGACAAAGAAAAACAGCACTGAAGACGACTGCTAGTCATTCGGGTGAGGTATGTAAAATGAAACGAGCGCATCTATAAGACTTAAAAACAGACAGGAGTATCAAAGGGGCCCTGGCTTGGACTTAGCCACCTGTTTAGCCAAACACAGGGGAAATAAGTTGGTGTGGTTCAGTTGCTTAGTCGTGTCCAACACCACAGACTGTAACCAGCCAGGCTCCTCTGGCCAGGGGATTTCCCGGGCAAGAATACTGGAGTGAGGAGTCATTTCCTTTTCCAGGGGATCTTCCCAACCCAAGAATCGAACCCATATCTCCGGCATGCAAGCAGTCTCCTGCATTGCAGGGTGGATTCTTTACTGTTTGAGCTAGGTGGCGCTTATGGTAAAGAATCTGCCAGCCAGTGCAGGAGACACAAGACATGTGAGTTCAATCCCTGGGTCAGGAAGATCCCCTGGAGTAGGAAATGGCAACCGATTCCAGTATTCTTGCCTGGAAAATTCCATGAGCAAAGGAACCTGATGGGCTATAGTCCATGGAGCTGCAAAGAGTCAGACACAACTAAGCAGGCAGACAGACACAGGGAAATAGGTTAGAGAAGTTTCAAGCACAGAAAAGACACACTGAGATGATGAGTACTGAATATCATAGTGAACAGATGAAACTACAAAGCACAAGGAGTGCCAACCCGTCCATCCTAAAGGAAATCAGCCCTGAACATTCACTGGAAGGACTGATGCTGAAGCGGAAGCTCCAATGCTTTGGCCACCTGATGCAAAGAACTGACTCACTGGAAAAGTCCTTGATGCTGGGAAAGATAGGAAGCAGGAGAAGGGAACAACAGAGGATGAGATGGTTGGATGGCATCACCGACTCAATGGACCTGAGTTAGGGCAAGCTCTGGGAGATAATGAAGGACAGGGAAGCCTGGTGTGTTGCAGTCCATGGGGTCGAAAAGAGTCGGATATGACTGAGCGACTGAACAACAACAACAAAAGAGGCACAAACCAAGGCCCTGGCAGTGGCCTGGGGTACCAGTCTTGGAAAAGATACAAAACGGGAAAGATGTAGCTAGCGATTCTTTCACGGAGCACCTGGAGCGATGAGAAAAGATCCAACAAAGATGGCAAAGAAATAGCACTTCCAAAGGGCAACCTAGGTGGAAATGGTGCCCACTGTGCTAACATTTAAATCAGAAAGAAGAAAGCACCTTGTATAAACCCAGGTCCCACAACCCGCCTACTGGGTGGCCAACTACTAATCCCTACTTTGTAAAATGAAGCCTACCTTAGTTAAGACCACTCCAAATCAGTGTTATTCTATCACAAATGGTGACAAGTGGCCCTTTCTTTTCATCTTTGGAAGGTGGAAAGTTTGTTTAAAGACATTCATCACCTTTGAGTCTCCAGATAGGGATAATGCAGAAAGTTCCCCGTGCTTTTTTTAAAACGGTGCCATCAATACACTTGGCTTGCTAGAGGAGGCAGGAAGGGAGAGGAAATCTCTGGGAATTCCAGAAAGTCCCCCAAGTCCCCTTTCGAGCCCATGGGGTGCCTCTGGGGCATAGAAAAGAAGGGGCTTGCTCACGGAACTGGGACAGAACCTAAAACTGAGTCCAGGTGCAGTGTCAGGGCCCAGGGACCGGTTTCGCGCGTCTCCATCCCCAGAACCCCAAGTGGGGCTGGCTGGACGGGGAAGTGGGACAGCAGCAGCTCCCAATCTTAGCTACTCACCCTCCTGCTGGGCGCCCCGGAGCTGCTGCCCGAGAGCAGGGTGACCGTGGACGTGGAGCGCAGCATCCCGCAGCAGCGGCGTTGGTGGCGGGTTCGGCGCGGCGCTGCTCCCGGGTGTAATAAGCCGGCGGGAGGCGGGGAGGGCGGGAACCGCGCAGGCCACAAGCGCCGGCGGGGCAGGGCGGGGGCGGGGCAGAGGCCGGGCCAAGGGGCGGGGCCAGGGCGGGGCCCGCGCACTCGCCCGACCCGTCAGGCTGCATTTTCTCCGGAGAGCGCAGACCCAGCAGAAGTTGGTCACCAACCTTCCCCCACGGTTCTGCGTCCTCCCAGGGTCAGTCCTAGGACAGGACTGAGTGCCTACCATGAAGGCCTCCCACTCAACACAATCTACCAATCCACCAATCCCCTATCCTGTGGAGTTTGCAATCTGGTGGGGATACTGAGAAATGACAGGTGTCGGTGCTTTGGTAGAAAAGATGATACACACAGGAGCTCGCAATGTGGCCTTAGGAATTAGCCTGTGGAGGAAAAGTCTTCCCAGAGGATGTGATGACTAACCTAAGACCTGAAATACACGCAGAAGCAAGCCAGGCATAGAGTGTTCATTACACCTGCTCATGTTTGTTTAATAGTTACTGCGACCCTGACTGGGAAGTACTTTGCATGTACTATTAACTCATTTAATCCTCACAACCACCCTTTGAATAGGCACTATTCCCATTTTGCAGATGAAGACACTGACTCACCGAGAGATTAAGTAACAGAGCAGATGTCCCACTGCCTGGAAAGTGGCAAAGCTGTGATGGACTCCACAGTCTAAGCCTAGTGCCTTGCTTGTGCTCTCTGCTGCCCCCTAGCAAAGAGAGGAGGGAATTACAGGCCAAAACTGCGTGGAAAGATGGCAAAAGGCAAGAGAAGGTTTGGTAGAATTTTTAGAAACTGAAAATACCACAGTGCAAGGGGCAAATGGTAGAAAAGCGCAGAAGGGCACTGGGCCAAATCATGAAGAACCTGGTGTGCTTAGTTGAAGAGTTTGGCATTTATCTTGAGGACAAATGTATCTCAATAGGGGAAGCCTTTCCGTCTCTGCTGCTGCTGCTTTAAAGCCCAAACCCTCCCTTCCTACCAAGCTCTCCAGGACCCTCCTGCCCTGAACACTTACACTCGTGAATCTCAATGCTTTTTGAGACCATGTCTTCTTTAGAGTCATCAATATGTGTGTCTGTCTCCTTCCCAGTGGTGAGCTTCCAGAGGGTGAGGGTCAAGACTCACCCTAGTCTGAATTCCCAGTGTGGCACCAACACAGAAGACACTCAAGGAATATAAGAAATGTTGCTGAACAAAATTCCCAATGCTCCTGTAAGATTTGCTTCTTCTGCAGATGAGGAAACTGAGACCAGAGAATCTAACTGATGTTACACAGGCTTTCCCAATGTCACACAGCCTGTGCTTTACCATCTCTATCATCATCATCACCCCAGCTCTGTCTGCATTCTCCCTGCTGCATATGCCTTTTCTCATCAAAATCTCACCATAACCAAAAGCATGGATACTATTATCAGCTCCATTTTACTAATGAGGGAACTGAGACCTAGGGGTATTAGGTTAAATGCTGAATAGCTGGGATTAGACCTGTAGTCTTCTAACGCCAGCCCGCCTCCCCCCTTTTTTTTTTACTACACCCTTCCTGCACCCTTCTATCCACCCACCCTTCTAAAAAAGAGTCTAAAAGATGGGTCTGCCTTCCAATAAAAATTGGTCAATGTTGTATTAGCTTCAGAGGTATAGCACTTTGATAAAAAATAAAAAATAAACCAAAAGAAGTGGTCAGAATATGGCTGTTGAAAGTCAATATGGGTTAGAGGTAGCTGCATGATTACCTCAGGAGAAAGAGACTAGTGAATGTTGTTGTTATGTTGCCTTGAGGAGAAAGGAAATGGGCTGCTGTTCAAATGGACCCAAGATAACCTGGCATCAGTGTTTATTTATATTATGGCAACCACTCAAGTGATCGCTCAAGATGGAGTCAACATTTGAGACGAAGGGTGGGCTATGGATTCATATGTCCTCCATCTATCCAAGTCTTTTTCATATTGTTAATACTTTTTGTACTGCCTTATAGTTCATTACAAAAGCAGCAGACTTCGGATTCACTCGTAACCTCTTGGTGGAAACTTGATCTTGCTTACATCCAAGCCTGTCTGGTGCCTAGAACAGTAATTGGCACGTAGTAAATACGCAATAAATAATGAATGGGTGAAGCAATGATGTTACAGAGTAACTGGCATGTAGTACGTGTGCAATAAACACTGAGTGAGTGAAGAGATATCACAGAGTAATTGGTAGGTTGCAAGTGCACAACAAATGTCGGATGAATGAAGAAATGGTATTACAGGGGGTTCCCTGGTGGTCTGGTGGTTAGGGCTTGGTATTTTCATAGCTGAGATCTGGGTTCAACCCCTGACCTGGGAAATAACATCTCACAAGTCACGCAGTGCAGCCACATAAAGAAATAGAAAAAAAAAAAAGAATATTACAGAGCAATCCTTCAGCTCACTCATAGTCAAGCAAAAGTAAGACCAAGCTCCTTTCTAATCCAGCTTCTAATGGAGGTGAGCGTCTCCAAGCAGTTTGTCAGCTGAAGCAGCCAGAGCCCCAGGATTGTCCCCAGGACTGTCCCAGCCAGGAACGTTTCCCCACCGGCTGTCACTAAGGGCTGCAGGGGCTGTGGGTGGGCAGATGCCAGGCTCTGGCTTATGCTACGGCCACTCCATGCCAGGCCAACACCTAAGGGACTGCAAGAGAGGGGAATGGAAAGCCCAAAGTGGGAAAGCAGGAGGAGGAGGGAAATACCAATAGGAAGACAGGTAGGGACTGAGCAACGAATGAAAAGGTGGAGCTGGCAGAGAAGGGAAAAGTCCAAAATGAAATCACAGTCCAGGAACTAGGACTTCTGCCCAGCCAGAAGGCGTTGGGAGTGAGGGGTGAGGACAGGACAGAGGCTCTGGTGCAGACGGTCACCCTGCTCCCTTTCAGCACCGGTCCCGCCTCCTCCGGGCCCTCCCTGAGCGCTGATGACGGAGGAGTGCCACTGGACTGCAAGCCACAGACACTATAACACAGCTCCTAGCTGCCACACCTTCCCATCCGCAGTAAGAGCCACATGACTAAAACCTGTCCCAAATTTCTCTGCTGACGCACAGGTCTGTAGAAAATTTCAGATGTCTGCATAAACACACCTTTCATTTTCTTGAAATCAGTCACTGGATCAGTCACTCTCGAAATCAGTCACTCTCTCATTTCCTTCAGCCTCTGCTTTCCGAGTATGTCAAGGCTGCATATTGTCACCCTGCTTATTTAACTTATATGCAGAGTACATCATGAGAAATACCAGGCTGGATGAATCACAAACTGGAATCAAGATTGCCAGGAGAAATATCAACAACCTCAGAAATGCAGATGGTACCAACCTAATGGCAGAAAGTGAAGAAGAACTAAAGAGTCTCTTGATGAGAGTGAAAGAGTTCAAAAAACTAAGATCATGGCATCTGGTCCCATCACTTCATGGCAAATAGATGGGGGAAAAATGGAAAGAGTGGCAGATTTTCTTTTCTTGGGCTCCAAAATCACTGTGGACGGTGACTGCAGCCATGAAATTAAAGGGAGAAAAGTGGTGACAGACCTAGACAAAGTAGTAAAAGGTGGAGACGTCACTTTGTCAACAAAGGTCCGTATAGTCAAAGCTATGGTTTTTCCAGGGCTTCCCTGGTGGCTCAGACAGTAAAGAATCCGCCTGCAATGCAGGAGACCTGGGTTCGATCCCTGGGTTGGAAAGATTCCCTGGAGAAAGCAGGCAAACCACTCCAGTAGTGGCAAACCACTCCAGTAGTCTTGCCTGGAAAATCCCCATGGACAGAGGAGCCTGGAGGGCTACTGTTCACGGGGTCACAAAGAGTCAGACACGACTGAGCGATTAAGCACATGGTTTTTCCAGTAGTCGTGTATGGATGTGAGAGTTGAACCATAAAGAAGGCTGAGTGCCCAAAAATTGATGTTTTTGAATTGTGATGCTGGATAAGACTATTGACAGTTCCTTGGACTGCAAGGAGGTCAAACCAGTCAATCCTAAAGTAAATCAGCACTAGATTTGATTCCAATGAATGAATATTCATTGGAAGGGCTGAAGCTCCAATACTTTGGCCACCTGATGCAAAGAGCTGACACATTGAAAAAAGGCCCTGATGCTGGGAAGGATTGATAGCAGGAAGAGAAGGAGGTGACAGAGAATGAGATGGTTGGATGGCATCACTGACTCAGTGGACATCAATTTGAGCAAGCTCTGGGAGATAGTGATGGACAGGGAAGCCTGGTGTGTCCATGGGGTCACAAAGAGTCGGACATGACTTAGCGACTGAACAACTGCTTTCTGAATTATCTGCGATGCTCTCTTCTGAGCTCTCTCCACTCTCTGTCGGCATCTTTAGCTGAGGAGCTCTGATGGGACATACTTATCCAGCAAAGTCCTGAGTGGCAAAGACAACCTATATTTCTTGGTAGAACCCATCAGGAACGGCATCACTCAACAGAACACACAGGAGGTGAGCCCAGGTGATGCCTGGCTTCCTGGTATTTTTGCTCTCTTCACTCTTCTGTCTTTGAGGGTTCCCTTTTTTTACCCTCTTCTATTCAGGTATCACAACACCTCAAAGTCCTGGCATATTCCTATTCTGAATGCCAAACAGAGACCAACTTTTCACAACACAAAAAGGATGCATTTCCAACCCAAGGATAAGGGTATTGAATTACAAAGCTCCTTTGGATAAAGTAGAACAAGAAATACCCCACATTCACTGAATGTCTGAGAAGCAGAGAACAGGGTCTAGAGATAAGGAAAGCCGACTGAGAGGAAACCGATACCTCAGCCACGTCGCCCAGATACACAGAATTTATAAACCTGTCTAGACACGGGGGATGGAACCTGCTGCACACCCACTCTGGGGAATAAAACTCATAGAAAACAATCCTGTGCTTACCAGTTAATTCATGGACAAAGCCCAATTCATTGGCTAGTAAGAAGCAAATCCACTGAACAAATATGTACCTACCAAGCACCTACTAAGTACCAGGCGCAGGAGACAGAGAGAGAAGTAAGACAGCCACTGCTTTCTGGGAACTCACAATCAATCTGTGAAGAGAGATGTGAATTTAGCCAACACTTATGCAGCACTGACTCTGTTCAGAAGCTTAAAATGCATTGTCTCACTGAATCTTCCCAGCACCTCAGTGAGGAAGGTGTTATTATGTCCCCTAATTTGCAGATGAGGAAATCGTATCACAGGCAGGGGAAGTGACTAGCACTGCTAACAACGCTAGTAAGTGGTGGAGCTGAGCTTCAGTCCCAGGCAAGACAGCTTCAGACTCTATGTCCTTGAGGTGTGATCCTGCTCAGTCATTAAGTCATGTCTGACCGTATGAGACCCATGGACTGTAGCCCACCAGGCTCCCCCATCCATGAAATTTCCCAGGCAAGAATACTGGAGTGGGTTGCCATTTCCTCCTCCAGGGGATCTTCCCGACCCAGGGACCAAACCCACATCTCCTGCATCTCTTGCATTGGTATCGGATTCTTTACCACTAAGCTACCAGGGAAGCCCATGTTCTTGACAGCTCACCTCTTAAATTGGGGGAGGAGCCAGACTTGAGGCATGTCCAAAGCACTGTAGTGGGCAGAGGACAAAGGAATTCAAGGCGCTGAGCTGGAGAGAGCAGGAAGGCTCCTCTGAGAAGGCAGCATGGGAGTTGGCCCCACAGAATGAGGAAGAAAATGTTAGGACATTCTGGACTGAGGACCAGAGGACACAGTGAGATCAGAGGGTCTGGGAAATGTGTGCTTGCCTGTCTAGCTTGACCCTCAGAACAGGAAGAAATGGCCCAAGACAAAGTAGATTGGGATTAGACTGTAAAAACCTTGAATAAAATTGAGACTCAATCTGCAGGTGATGAGGGGGCAAGTGAAGGTGTACAAGCAGAGCAGTGACCCAAGGGGCAGCAGAGAGAATATTATGCCTGGAAGGCAGAGATCACAGGACAAGTGCTTTTGGGTCTATCGGAATAATATTATTTTTCAATTTTCTTTTTGTAAATTTTTGCCTGCACCACATGGCTTTTGGGATCTTAGTTCCTTGATCAGGAATCAAACCCAAGTCCTTGGCAGTGAAACCCCAATTCCTACCACCGGACCGCCAGGGAACTCCCTGGGAATAGTAAGTATTATACCTGATCTTAGCCAAAAGGCCAACAAGTGATAGGAAATAGTATTGATAAGAGAAAAAGGGACTCTGAAATGGAAGTCCCAGAGGTGATGGAAAAGAATGGAAAGGATGGATTCAAAAAGCAGAAAATCAAACAAAACTTACTGACCAATCAAAAGTTGGAAGACTTATGTGAATCCTACATTATCCTAGTGCGTAGTCAATCAATAGTGCCGTAGATACCTAGGGGAGGGGAATCAGTAAATAAAATGGATGTGTAAAGGATAAGTGATTCCTTTCTTAGCCCTGGGACTTTGCCAAGTGCTAAACTCCAAGGGACACACCTGGACACCTAGAGGAAGACACCCTCCTGGCTTATCCAAGTAGCCCCATGGGCTTGTAGTAGGAAACTCGCAGGTGCAGAGGCGGAAATCTCATGTATTTATTTTTTCAGGAAGACAGCCTGGTGACTGTCTTTAAGAGGAAGTAGGCTCCACCCAATGTCAAAAAAAAAAAAAAAAAACACAGAAGGGAAGGAGTACGTGCAGTGAGAGATGTTAAAGGAATTAGGGGCCTTTCCCAGCATGTGGTACAAAGAATGTCTCCTTCTGCCACTCTCATGCTTCCCTGAGCAATTCAGGACTTTTGCTGCAAAAGACACTGACTTGGTGGTGACTGGTCAGTAGATCCTATTGGGACCAGTTAATATATGAGTTATACCTGTATTTGACTCTATACTAAAATTAAAATAGCTAATCTACAAAAAGGATTTTCTTAAAAAATGGAAAAAGCCCTGGAACTTCCCTGGTGGCCACCTTGCAGTGCAGGGGACACAGGTTCAATCCCTGGCCGAGGAACTAAGATCCCACATGCCGTGGAGCAACTACTGAGCCCAAGCGCCAAAACGAGAGTCCTCATGCTGCAATGACAGATCCTGAATGACTCAACGGTGGCTCAGACGGTAAAGCATCTGTCCACAATGCGGGAGACCCGGGTTCGATCCCTGGGTTGGGAAGATCCCCTGGAGAAGGAAATGGCAATCCACTCCAGGACTATTGCCTGGAAAATCCCATGGACAGAGGAACCTGGTAGCCTACAGCCCATGGGGTCGCAAAGAGTCGGACATGACTGAGCAACTTCACTTTCACAGCCAAATAAATAAATGTTTTAAAAAAAATAAACAAAATTTAAAAGTCTTGAAATGTTTATATGTATACTCACGTGGAACAGCTGATACATCTGTTTACACTATGACCACCATCTAGGTCAGCTTCCCCCAGAAGCAGACTCTGAACCAAGGATCACTGTGGAGGGGATTATTGAGGAGGTGCCTTCAGGAGCAACCAGGAAGGGAGTAGGGTCTCAGAAAGGGGAAGGAGTCAGCAAGGGCACCGTCTTAGGTCAAGTCCAGATCTTGATCCCATGGACAGCTCTGGAATGTAAACTGAACCTCAGTTAGTCCTGCTGCCAGACCAAAGAGCTGGACTTCCTTACTCCTATGGTAGCCAGTAATTTTCTGGTACATGGGGTGGAGGACAGAGGGAGAATATAACTCACAGACACTTGTGGCACTCCATAGGGGCAAGAAATGTCTGTGTCCCTAATAGACACAGAATATTGGCCCCAAAGCTACACAAGCTGGGAAACTGACACATGGAACTGGTAAAGGATGACTGAGACGATCGGGTGGGCAGCAGCTGTGTCCACTCTAGCTATATAAAATATGGATATATATATATATACACACATACACACAGATACCGAATATGTCACTACTCAGAGTAAAGATCCCTGGAACAACAATAATCTTAAACCAGAGTCTGGTAGAAAGCAGGGTGAATAATACAGACAGTCTGAAAGAATCAGGTGAAGAAACATTCAATCTACTGATGAAAGAGGCAAGATCTCAAAATTCAAGAGGCTGGAACAAGGGGCAGAATCTGACAAAATGCAGCAAGAATACGTCTACGGTCCTCACCTTGTGTCCAA
Organism: Ovis aries; assembly: GCF_016772045.2. Taxonomy (NCBI): domain Eukaryota; kingdom Metazoa; phylum Chordata; class Mammalia; order Artiodactyla; family Bovidae; genus Ovis; species Ovis aries. The sequence continues at coordinate 50,843,905 of NC_056060.1, forward strand.
AATCAACAGCTGCACCAACCCAGGGCACAGGAGACCAGGCTCAGCAGCAGCATGTACTAAGGCCATCTGCAGAACTCAGCAGCTCCACAGAGGCCCACCCCTTGGAGACCCAGTACATGTCATCTAATTTCAAGATCCCTTTAGAGGAAGGCAGGGTCTGGAAGCAGAAAAGCAAAAGTTCTTACTATGCTTGCTCCTGGGAAGTGGGCTTTGGTTCTGGTGCCTCCGTTTAAAGGAACAAGGAATACCCAAATGGTTTCAGAAGAACATGACACAGAGGATGTAAGAACTTGACACTATATAATGAGAGATGTAGGTGGCAGACTTGGGAAAATTGACCCTCTAGGAGAGGAGTAGATGACTTAAATTCTTGAAACACTGTCAAGTGGCAGAGTGGTTAAACTTTTTCTCTGTAACCCAAAATGTAGAATGGGGCCCAGCAGGTAAAAGCTACAAGGAGATGTAGGTCAGTGCAATCTAAGGAATAAGCAGAGCTACCCAAGGAGAGGGGATAAAGGAAAGAAATGGCTCAGGGTGGAAATGACAGGCAGGACCAATTTGTGAGGCACGCAGGCCATTCCCCATCACTACAGTGTGGTCTCCAAATCTGGCTGCCGACTAGAGCCACCTGGGGTCTTGATAACAATATATTTCTGGGTCCTAACCCAAGACACTCTTGATTTCATGGATCTGAGATGACACCCAGAAATTCACCTCCTAATAAGCTTCTCAAACTTTTTCTTATGCCATCACCCAGCATTTCTACAAGGGCCAGGAGGAAGACATCTCATCAAGGATGACTAGAGAGAATTCAGGCAGCAGGTGGGGAAGGGGGCATAGAGTAGATGCATTATTCCCTTCAAATTCCAGAAATCTGTGACCCTGGGGTTGTGGAATTCTGAACTTCACATCAGGGGGGTCAGGGGAACATTGTTTAATAGACAGAACTCTGGAGCCAAACTAACCTGAGTGTCTGTTAAGGCTCTGCCACACATTAGCTGACGAGTCCCGGGCATGTCATCTCCACTCTCCAAGTCTTAATCTTCTCTCCTGTAAAATGGGAGGTAACAGTACCACCTCTTAGAGTCATTGGGAGGCTTGAATGAGAGTGTAAAATATAAATACAGGACTATAGTGTATCATGAAGTCCCTTAAACTAAAGAAAACCACAAATCGCCTGGTCATTTTGAGGGCAATGCCGAGTGTAAAAGATGAAACACTCCTTTAGACTTGGAACAACGTCTTCAAAGCTAGTATGTTGAGTGTTCCATACCGGTGCCAATACAAGACCTTTGGAAAATCCATTCCTGCCCTATATTTGATTTGCTATATTATTAGAGATTAATATAGGGAACTCCCTGGAGGTCCAGTGGCTAGGACTCCCCACTCCTAACGCAGGGGGCCCAGGTCCAATCCCTGGTCAAGGACCTAGATCCCACACACTGCAGCTAAGAGTCTGAATGCCCCAACTAAGACTTGGCACAGCCCAAATAAGCACATAAAATAAATATTTAAAATGAACAGTCAGGGCTAATGCTTCCTTCAAGATTGCCGGGAACACCCTTCTCTGAAAAAAAAAACCCAGAGAGATTAATATAGAGAACTTATCTATCTTAGCGTGTAATAAAAGAGGATCATGTAACTTCAAAACAGAACAGCATTCATTATTTTTAATCCTAAGAAGACCAGCACTACTCCTCAATTTTGTTTTCTGCCTTTATACCTCTGATGAACCCATGCAAGGAGTCCTCCACTCACTGCAGCTGCTGAGGCAAGTTCGCAGTTTACTTTAAAACATGACATAGGGACATGAACAGTCATTTCTTTAAGCTCAGTTGACGCTGCTCCAGGTACCCATCTCGCCCCATCCTGCTGTGATGGTCTTTCTGACACACTGCTAGTCACTCCAGGCGGGGCTTCTGGGCGTGACTGTGAAGGCTGTTTACAGCAACAGGGGCTCAGGCTGCAAGAGGAGCTGTTCCCCTTGACAAGCAGTGTCCTCAACACAGGGCTGTCCGATAGCGGAAGAGTTGCCACTTCTTTCTCTTTTTTTAATCTCCAATAAAACTTTTTAAGGTTTTAAACTTTTTTTTATTTAGTCTTGGGGAATAACTGATTAACAATGTTGTGACAGTTTCAGATGAACAGCGAAGGGACTCAGCCATTCATATACATGTATTCATTCTCCCCCAAACTCCCGTCCCATCCAAGGCTTCCACATAACATTGAGAGTTCCATGTGCCATACAGTAGGGCCCTGCTGGTTATCCATTTTAAACATGGCAGTGTGTGTGGTCTTGCCTGAAAATCTGGGTGGGGTGGGGGAGGGGGCGGGGTTACGGACATGGGGGCTCTGCTCTCTGTGTGTGAGATCCCTCCCTCCTGCAAAAAACATTATTCCTGCCACAGCCTTTCCCAGTTCAGTTAATGAAGACTATATTTCTAGCTACTCAGGCCAAAATCCCTGGAGTCATCCATGATTTCTCCTTTTAATCTCATAGCTCACATTTTATCTATCTGGCTTTACCTCCAAAGCATCTCCAAAACCTAAAGCCTTTTCATCGGCGACATTTAAGCCACCATTACCTCTACCCTGGATCCTTGAAATAGCCTCCGAACTGGTCTTTCTACCTCTGTCGCCCTACAGTCATTCCATCCATAACAGAGGCTACCGTGATCCTTTTAAATCTACACTCCTCTCTGTACAGACCCTTCCAATGGCTTCATGGCTCTTCACGATAAAAGCCCAAGTCTTGAGCATTTGGTTTTTGTCTAGCTCCCCTAAGATTCAGGGTCTACAAGGGCAAGGGTTTCCATCCGCTTTGTTCACTCCTCTAATCCCAGCATCTACAACAGTGCCTGGCACAGAATAGACACAAAGTAGGATTATTCTACAGGTCGAGTGGTTTTTGCCGTGGTCCCCAGGGAGGCAGCATGTCCAGATCAGTCCATCCCACATCCCAGCACCTCGAACAGGGATACTGTTGAGATCCATTGCTCACCAGACCTGGGAAAACATCTATTTCTGGTCCAAACCTCCATGTGATATGGCTATTTCTGCCTGCCCTCTGCAGGTCACCTCCTCCCCTCCCCTTCAAAAGCAAACATCACAAGTCTCCCAATAAGTCAGGGCTTTAATGAACAAAAGAACTCCTGATCTGGACCTACACAAAAGGCCCTGGAGCAAGGAAATAGAAAGGCTTGGGGAAAGGCTGGTAGAAATGGAAAAATATTTGCAGCAGTGAAAACAAGGGACAAATTAATCATTCCGTTGGTTATAATGCAACACAACTTAACAATTGCTTGCATTCACTCAGCCCTGTGTCTTCATCACCTTCCTCCTCTATGAGTAAACCCTGATGGCAGAGACTACTCAACTCATCAGAGTGGGCATCTGTGGTCCGGAGATGAACACAGTAGCGATCCCCTCAACCTTGCAACTGGCAGCAGAACAGAGAGGAACAGAGGGGGCCTGGGATCCTGCAGCTTCTCTTTCCTGAACAGGCTGGCTCTTGACCTTCCACACACAATGTCAGGGTGGCCCCTGCCCCGTCCGCTCTCTCAGCTGCGGCAAAATCAGCATTACCCCTCCTGAGAGCCACTCAGCTACCTTGTGCCTGTCAGAGCTCCCTGGGGAGGAACAGGTGGGGTGCTACGGTTTTCCAAGTCTCTCCGGGGTGGATAAGATGGGGTCAGACAGGGTCTGCTCAGAGGGGCATCACTAAGGATCTGCTAAGAGGGGAATTTACTCTCCCTGTGGGTAATGATGAGGAGATGCGGTTTAGCTGAGAGAGAGGGAGAGGCTGGGCACGTAAGCGTCTTGTGGTCCCAGCCCTGGGTAGGCTGAGGCCAGGGACAGGGAATCCCAGGAGAGGCCCAAGGCTGCAGGCAAGAAAGAGGGCTCAGTACAGAAGACCAACAATTCCCAGGGCGCCTGGGATTTTCTTTGGCTTTAGTACTGTAAGTTCCGTGTCTCAGGAAACCCCCTTATTTCCAGGCACACCAGAACAAGAAGCAGGGAGCAAGGCCACACCCCAGTGTGCAGAAGGGACACGCAGAGACGCAGAACAGCGACACCAGGAGAGCGACCCAGACGGGAAAGCCCAGTCGTAAAACGCAGGATGGATGAGGGAAACTGAGCTCAGAAAGAGGTGAGGGTAAGTTCCCTCAAGTAGGTTAAATTATATTCTGTTTTTTAAAAAGTTTCTGCAGTTCAGTGAAATCGGGAAGATCTAGGTTCAACGAAAGTAGGCAGATTGAAGGTAGGACTTCTTGTCCTCAAGTAAACGGAGCATCTTCCAAAAATAATAAACTGTGCAGCGCTTCTCCAGCTTACCTGACCATAGGACCCTCCCTGCGCACTGGAATCACTAATACAAGGAGCTCATAGGAAGCCAGCAAACCACAACCCCTAGCTGGGGAGACCCTGCTCAGAGGCAACTTTTTAAGAAAGGTGCCTTATCTGGAAAAAGAAATTCACACAGAGCCTGATTGTGCAGGTTAATAATTGCCAGGCTCTGAGAGGCAGGTCAAAGGACAAAGTCACCGGGAAAGGACAGGACAGCAGCACTGTGCTATCCTATATGGTGCTGGGTTGGAATCACCCATTTATCAGAGGCTAATGTGCTGAGGTTAATGGTCCTAACCAGTGCCCTAGCTGGAAGTCAGCTCATCCGGTAACCCTTTCCCCAGAGAAGGGAGGGGCCCATCTAAGCCTGGGAGTGAGGTGAAGAGAAGCCAGGACTAAATCCCGAGCAGGTGCCTGACAGGCGCGTGCCCCCTGACGGTGCTCTATGTCTTCCACATTCACCTTGACCACGGCTGGAGAAAAGCGGCTGGATGTGATCTGATAGGGAGTAAGGAAGCACAGCAGGTTCTGGAACAACACTGAGCCTTGATGTGCCTGGCACCAGGGGCAGGCTCACTGTGGGGAGCCCCTGGGGGAAGCTGGGTGACCATCTTCTTCAAGGGCAATTTGCCCTCCCATGGACAAGTCACTGTCAGTGCAAACCTCATGGGCTAGTGTTTAAGTTCTTATTCGTTTTTAGGTATAAGCCCACCTGAGTAGAGGTCAGCCAGTTCAGTGGCTCAGTCGTGTCCTACTCTTTGGGACCCCATGGACTGCAGCATGCCAGGCTTCCCTGTACATCACCAACTCCCAGAGCTTGCTCAAACTCATGTCCATTGAGTCGGTGATGCCATCCAACCTTGTCATCCTCTGTTGTCCCCTTCTCCTCCTGCCTTCAATCTTTTCCAGCATCAAGGTCTTTTCAAATGAGTCAGTTCTTTGCATCAGGTGGCCAAAGTATTGGAGTTTCAGCTTCAGCATCAGTCCTTCCGATGAATATTCAGGACTGATTTCCTTTAGGATTGACTGGTTTGATCTGCGAGGAGAGGTAGAGAGGCCACTGAACAGGAGGCCAGAAGACCTGGGTTCCGGTTGGCCCTGACTCAATCTGCATTCACCTGCGGTCATGGCACCTCCCTGGGGCTTCACGTCTATACGGTAACTGAGGGTTTCTGGACTGGATGTGTTCTAAGGTCGCTTGTAATCTTCGACATTTCAAAAGCATCAATAAAATGATTGCCAAACATTTCTTTGTTGTTATTCCTTTGGCTTAGAAACTGCCATTTCTCCCTAGTTGTAAGCAGTTAACCTTATAATAGGTCAGGCCTCTGTGGGGCAGAGTTGCAGGCTAGATTCCTGAGAAAGGGAGCTACGTGTCCATCTCTGAATGTTCAGAGCACAGTGCGGGAGGAGGGGCTTCCCTGTTGGTCCAGTGGTTAAGAGTTCACCTTGCAATGCAGGGGATGTGAGTTTGATCCCTGGTCGGGGAGCTAAGATCCTACATTCAGTGGGGCAACTGAGCCCACGCACCACAACTACTGAGCCCACACACCACATCTAGAGAGCCCATTCACAACAGAAGATCCGGATGACGCAACAGAGTCCAAGTATCACAACTAAGACCCGATGCAGCCAAGCAAACAAATAAATAATATTAAAACAGTGCAGGAGGAACCATCTGCATGGCAATCCTCCACATTCTCTACTGCAGCTGCCTTGGGCTATTTTTCCTTTCTGGAACATGCTAGGTAATTTTATACCTCTGTGCCTCTGCATGTCCTGGTTCCCTGGGATACACACTCTGAGGTAGGCTTGTGTGCAGAAGGTCTTTAGGGGTACATGTGTCAACTACAAATTGGCACTTTCCCAGAGCACTTGCCAGTGACTGAACAACAGCAACAGGGGTATCTGCCACCCGCCTCTGCGGAGACTGAACCCTGCACTGCTGCAGCTACCAACCCTCAACAGCCTGAGGGAGGTGCGGAGTGGAGACGGAGGCACTCTGTGCTCCAGGGAAATTGGAGGAACAGGCCTTTAGACAGATATCCTCAGGAACTGATTTCATGATCCCAGTCCTTGCATCTCTTCATATCTAGAAAAGCACCCAATTCCTTCACGGTGACATCAGCTCCGCATGACTAGCAGAAAACCTCTTGTAAAGTAAGCACTTGACTGCATTGAACTCCCTCTTCACCAAAATCTCATATGTTGATCTTCCCCCACTGCCTCTTTGGAGCAGTCTCTCAGAGCTATCTGATGTGCTATCTCCTAGGCTGAAGTCCTCACTTTTCCCAAACAGAAGTTAACTTGCACGTTGTGCATCTTTCTAGTCAACACACACATGTCCTGGGGTGAGGGGAGCAGGACTGGTAAGGGTCTGATCTGAGGGGCCTTGGCTGAGCCCTGGGACTGGATCCTCTGCAGCTGGGATGGCCTTTCAGAGTTGTGCTCAACTGAGGCAAGGGGACCGAATCTTTGTACTCACCTATTGACCAATCCCTGGATTCAGGCTTCCCCTGAGGAGGGGGCCTCACCTTGGGCAAAGCGGCTCCCTCTAGCCAAGGGCAGTTCCGTTCAGCCATCAGCATCCACTGCTCCCTGCAGCCGGGGGAGTGAGGGGCAGGGGCCAGCAGCCTGCAGCCTCCCGCACAGCGCCTTTGCTCACGCTTCCCCCCTTTCCCAATCTCCCCAGCTTCTCTTCTTCATCATTGCCTTTGCAGTGCTTCTCCATTCATCATTCTTTGCAACCCTATTGCTCAAGGGTAAGGCTGCCTTATGCATCTCTGTTGCGCCAGATAGTCACAGCGTACCCGGTCACGGCGTGCCTGGCAGGCAGCAGAAAGGAAATATAATATATTGGATAAGAGTGAGGTCTCTGCAACAGACTGTAAGTGCAAATTACAGAGCTCTCCATTATTCAGATACCAGGGCTATCAGTTTTCTTCCCTGAGCCTCAGTTTCTCAACTGTAAAGTGGAGAAAACAGTAATTATCATTGTCTTTTAAGTTGTAAGGATTAAGTGAATAATATAAGTCAAACACCTGGCACATGGAAAGTGCTTAATACAGGCGAGGAGCAGAGATGGCTGCGTGCCACAGCCTTTTCCACTGCCCTATTCTGTCTGTTAGTCACTCAGTCATGTCTGACTCTTTGCGACCCCATGAGCTGTAGCCTGCCCTATTAGCAAACATCTAATTATTTAGTTTTAGGAGGGAAGTGGAGAGAAGGGCTCAGAGGAGGAGGAGCTGTGGGCAGCTGTGAGCATGAGAAGGGATCCTGGAGAAGGCATGGAGGGGAAAATGACACCAGAGGCTGGGGATGTGGTGGTCAGAGCGTGGACCACTGGGGACCCTGACATAGAGGAAGGAATTGAGGGAAGACCCAGGGCAAGCTCAGACTGGCTATGAGACCTGCATCCTGCTTCAGATGTCATCAATGTCTTAGCTCTTCGTCTGGACATCATCTTTCCAAACATCTCAGAAAACACCATCTCCACAGTGTACGTTATGTCCCCCAAACAACATGCTCAGTGAATAAGCAGATGGATGTATCACCCATGCCAGGCGCTTCCTCCCTCCTCAGTTTACATTTCAGGACAATGTGCTTATCACTGTTGCCTAATGTGAGCCAACCTACAGACCTCTGAAAATAGGAAACAGCCTGGCTGGGGGGTGCTGGAGGGCCTAACTGGCCCACATCCTGTCTCCCATGGGGCCAGGCCTGGTTGGATACCCCCAGGAGAAGCCCACTTCCGCCCCCTCCATCCCTTCCTCAACAAAGCTTTCCGGAAAGAAACATGTTCCTGCCCTGGGTGGAGAGAGACATTTGTCCTGCCTGGATGAGAGTGAAAGGGGAGGGGCACCAGGAATGGACACTTTTTACTCTCCAGACGTCCATGGAAATTTCAACACAGGCCCCCAAACATGACTCTGTTCACCATGTAGACATTCACACTGTGGGTATTTTATGTTATGTTAGGCCATTGTATTTCATTTTTCTTAAAACCCTAGAGGGCACAAGCAAATCTGAACATGCCATGACTTTAAACTTCTTAGACCATCAGTAACAGTTATAAATACTCAACTAAAATAAAGCCAACCTCAGTTCAGCAGGCCTGGATATCATTCAGGCTAGTTTAAAATGAATGAGTAGAGCCCAACTTCAGCCAACTAAAAACTAAACTATCTTGCACCACCCAGCAGAACCAGATATTTTCATTCATTCTCTTATTTAGCCATCTATTCACTTACTAATTAAAGTGGTAAATGCATCAAGTACAGCATATGGTATTGTATTCAGTACTTTCACGTTGCCAAGTGCTCTCCTAGTGTTGTGGGAAATGCAAGGATGAATTAGAGTCCTCGTCTGCCTTGGAGAAGTTTACCGTCTAGAAGGGGCAGTGGAGGACACGGCCAGGCTTCACGAAAGTGTTACTCATTTGGAGCCTAAGATGTGAGCAGAAGGTATGAGGCAGGGAGAATAGCAAGGAAGGTGACTGGGCTGGCCTAACACTTATATATACACTGAACCCCAGTTGCCATGGTTTTTGCTAATAAATTTTATCCTAAATTTTAAAATGTCACTGAAGCATTTTAAGCAGAGGAGTCCCACGGTGACATGTTGCCATCAGACTGTAAGTGGCCCCTCAGTTGTATATCCCCCCCCTCATTAGCATGTGCCATGTAAAAGAAGCTAAATAACTATTTTGTTGAAGAATGAATCGGCACATGGAGATGGTTAAGAATCGCAAAAGCGATGCGATCTCTGGAAATAAAGGAATTAGGACATTGCGAAGTTTGGGAAATGGTTGGAACCACAATGAGAATCTAAGAGATAATGAGCAAATATTAGATAAAATGATTACCTGGCTACTCAACATCATTAGCCATCAGGAAAATGCAAATAAAAACCATAATAAGATACCACTTCACATACACTAGACTGGCTATAATCAAACAGATAATAACAAGTGTTGGTAGGGATATGAAGAAACCGAAACACTCCTCCATTGTTGGTGGGAATGTAAAATGGTGCAACCACTTCGGAAAACAATGTTGCAGTTCCTCAGTAGGTTAAACACAGACCTAACGTAAGACCAAGCCGTTCCACTCCTAGGTAGGCGAGGGAAATGAAAACTGTGGCCATTCACAGATGGGTTCACAAATATTCACAGCAGCATTATTCACAGTAGCCAAAAAGTAGAACAACTCAAATGTCTACCAACTGATAAATCAATAAACAAAATGTAATACATTCATACAATGGAATACTGTTTGGCCACAGAAAGAAACAATGTGCTAATAGATGCTAAAAACATGGATGACTTTTGAAAATATGCTGATTTAAATCCTCCTCTCAAAAGACCACATATTATATGGTTCTGTTTATGGGAAATATCTAGACTAGGCAGATCTGAAGAGAAAAAAGGGTGCATCCGCTATGGAAAACAGTATGGAGGTTTCCCCAAGAAATTAAAGAGAGAACTACCACGTGACCCAGCAATACCACTTCTGGGGGTTCATCCAAAAAAGCGAAAACACTGACATGAAGAGAGAAATGCACCACTGTGCTCATAGCGGTGTAATCTACAATAGCCAGAACAGAAACAACCCGAGGGCCTGGCATCAGCTGAATGAAGGAGACACGGCATACAACACGCAGACACACAGTGGGACAGGAGTCGGCCACAAGAACGAAACCTTGCCATTTGCAAAATGTGCGCGGACCTTGAGGGCGTTAGCTTAGGTGATATAAGTCAGACACAGAAAGACAAATTATCTTACTCACATGAAAAATCCAAAAAACAGAACAAAACCAAGCTCACAGACACAGAGAACAGATGGATGGTTGGCAGAGGAAGAGGTTGGGGGATGGGCGAAATGGGTGAAAGGGGGTCAGAAAGTACGCACTTCCAGTTATAAAAGTCATGGGGATGTAATGTATAGCATGGCGACTATAGGCAATAAATACTGTATTGCTTGTTTGAGAGTTGCTAAGAAAATAAATCATCACAAGAAAAAAATTCTATAACTATATATGGTTACAGAAGTTAACTCGACTTACCGTAGTAATCATTTTGTAACATATTGAACAGCAGATCATGTACACCTGAAACTGATATAATGCTGTGTCAATTATACTTGTTTTTTAAAAGAAGGCAAGATAGAGAGAAGGAGAAAAGTAGGCTTGGTGGTTGCCTGGGGCTGGAGGGGCTTGGAAGAAAATGGAGATTGACTACAAAGGATATGGGCATTTCTTGAGGAAGTCATGAAACTGTTCTAAATTGGCTGTACCACTCTGAATATACCACTGAATTGTACATTTTAAAGGCAGTAAATTGTATGGTATGTGAATTATGTCTTTAAAAAGCTGTTACCAAAAAATACACACTGACACACATATTTATGGATAAAACTTTTATACACACACACACTCACTGATGGCCAAGCTGTGGGGAGGGACAGCTGCGGGGGTAAGGGGGTATTGTAATTCTGTAGCAGAGACGAGCAGTCTGATTCTCAAGCTTTCTCTGAGCAGCCCCAGTGGCCACTGGAGAAAGCAGGTGAAAAGACAGGACCAATAAAACTAAAGAGAGCTAAAAAGAAAACAAAAGGGAAAAAACTAAGGAGAGCTAACGTGGCAGCCTAGATGGAAAAGGAGTTTGGGGGAGAATGGATACATGTATATATGTGGCTGAGTCTCTTTGCTGTCCACCCGAAACTATCATAATATCGCTAATTGGCTATACCCCAATATTAAAAAAAAGTTAAAAAAAAAAAACAAAACAGTTCACCACAAGCTCATGGCTGGGAACTTGTTTTCTTTCTCTGGTAAATTGCAAGTTTTGCTTTATACATTTGAGGTTATATAAATTCAAGCTATACTTTTGTATTTCTGTCAGTTTAAAAGTTCTGTCAATTATTGAAAGATCATGTGAAATAAACAGAGATCTTGCTTTAAAAAAAAAAGCTAAGGTCGGTTAATAGTTGCTGAGAGCATCCATAAACCAAGCACTATAGAAAGCTTGATCCACATCATCTCATCACATGTATATGCATATATATGCCCATACATAATTATATATCACATCTTTCCCAACGGTAGGTACTCTCAGAAACCCCAGCTTACAGATAAGGAAATGTGTTCCAGAAAGATGAAATCACTTACCCACGGTCTCACAGGCTGTAAGAAAGGTATGTGGACACAGCCCAGGCAGGCTGCCCCTGAGCATGGGCACTTAATTCCCGATCAATGCCGCCGTCCCCAAGGGTGAAGATCGTGGAGAGTGGGATGTTACTGCGCTGGGAGGGTCCAGGTGCCTGTTGTCTTAAGGAGCATGAAGAACTGGTTCTCTGAGTACGACAGTGACATGCAGAGCTGCAGCACAAACTAAGGAATTTGTAGTTGCAACTCTCAGTTCTTAGTGACAAGATAATTTAAAGCTTGGCACATTCCACGGTGCAGTGTGAGCAGGACTGATCATGGGGGTTGGTCGTGGGGCTCTGACAGTGATGACAGGTTGCTCATCATCCCAGACGGAGAAATGACTGAAGTCTTCCAAACCTCAAAATTCTATTAACTTCCAAGGGATGTACGTGTCAACAACATATCCCTGGGGGAAAGTTAAGGGAAACTCCGTCACTTCCCGATCAAATGTGGAAACAAAACATGCAAGGACCAGGACCCTGGAGGAGACAATGACTTCTGTTGGTGCTTCCCAAACTTTCCATCACCAGAAGCATCTTTCAATAATGTTCTCTAAGAATGCACATTTGGAAAGATTTTGTCTATCCAGCTATATCTTAACAAATAATTAACTTTTCAACATTTTCATTAGTAAGAGAGATTTACAACCACCAGTTAGAGCTTCTGGTAGTTGAGACCACCAACCTTGTCTCACTGGGTTGCTAGAAACCTCAAGCCAAAAAGCACTGATCTCACTAGGCAGGGCAGCAGTACCTGGGAGGCTGTAGAATTTCTTTCTGTCAAGCTTTCCAGAGGAGTGAAACGACCTGCAGGTCCCCTGACATCTTCTCCGAGCCCCTAAGTGTACATGGGTCCTCCATCAGAGGGCTGGCTTGTTACAAGCAGAGCAGAAGAGGAGCAGCTGTGGATTTTATGGGGGCTTGGGTCCCTGAAAGACAAGGTGCTGTTTAACACTAAATGAAAGCTAAGGCATTGGGATTGTACAAACACCTCTCCCCAAGTTTCTAGAGTGATGCCAAGCCTGAGTGACTTTGTTCTTTTCAATAAAAGCAATGCCTTAGGTCTAGGGTCTAGACTGGTGATGTCCAATAGAAACGTATTTTTAATTTTTCTGAGTCGCATTTTCAAAAAGTAAAAGGATGCAGGTGAAATTCATTTTAATAATATATTTTATTGAAGCCAGTATATCCAAAATATTACCATTTCGGCATTCATATTAGTGTCACCATTAATAATAGCACTGAGATATTTTGTATTTGAGGATATTAATACACACTTCAACATACAGTGTGTATTTTACACTCAGAGCACATTTCAAGCTCTCAGACTAGCTACACTTCAAACTCTCAACAGCCCCACAGGGCTAGTGGCTACACAGCTAATAGGAAGAGCAGCATGACTTGGGGAGCCATCCTCAGACCCCAGGTCAGTGCCGTTCCTGCTACTTAAGCTGTGTTTGTTCCAACACAAGTAAATGACTTCTCTGCAGATGCCCCTACAGCTCCCCTGGTCCAGCCATTCATGTGGGGAATGACTGCTAATGCAGCCAGGGGTCCCCAGGGACACCCCAGCACCAGCAGGCTGCTTGGAGAAGACAGGGTCCGGTGCCCTAAAGCCCATTCATTAGATGACCTTCTTTCAAATTCCAAAAAGTACACGTTTCCCACCGGGAGGTCCCTTCTGACTTTCCTGGACTTGGCACTCAAACTGGGCTTACATCATCCCCTCCCAGAGCTCCCCAGGTGGCTCACTGGTAAAGAATCTGCCTGTAGTGCAGTAGACCCAGGTTTGATCCCTGAGTTGGGAAGATTCCCTGGAGGAAGGCACGGCTACCCACTCTGGTATTCTTGCCTGGAAAATCCCATGGACAGAAGAGCCTAGCAGGCTACAGTCTGTGGGGTCACACAGAGTCGGACAGGACTGAGCAACTAAGCACGTATAGAGACACACATCCCCTCCCAAGGACTCCACTCAGGTGCAAACTCATGGCTATTTCCTACCTTGTGAGCCAGGAATCAAATAAAGCAGACACAGGCATGGGGAAACATATAGAAACAACAGAGAGAAAGAACTCTGGGGGTTCCCCATAGTGCCCCAGTCCCTTGTTCAAGTTCCCTGCCTCAGGCTCTGTGAGACATCCCTCCAACCCCAGAACAAGTTCTCTTTATCACTCACGGTAATCCCCACAGGATTATCACAGGCCATACGCTCCTGGAGCTTGCAGATTATTGCATCAATTGTACAAACAAACTAAAGAACATCAAAGTCTAGAGGCAAATAAATACGAAGAATTTATCTTGAGAGGGAAAAGTGGGATTGGCTTCAGACTGAATCGGTTCAAATAGTGATTCTGCAACTACCTACTGCTAATTTTGTTTAAAAAGAAACCAAAGTTATACATATTCATGATTTTGGAAGTCCAATGGTTCTATAGGCTTTACAGTGAAAATGGGCATTCTCCTGCTCCATCTCCTACACCGTGGTTCCCACCATCTAGACACAATCACTTTTAGCTACTTATTCTGATATTTATATGTTCAAACAATATACTTATGCAGCTATACCTAGATTTTATTTAGATTTTAGATCTTATTTTTCAACTTTCAAATGGAAGCTGAGATTTTGGTCTCTTAAATCTCCCTGCCCACTTCCCCTCCTCCATTCTCTGCATAGAGCCATGTTTGGTTAAATTAATATTCAGTGCTTACACCCTATGATCATGTGATTATTAGGCCACAAAAAGTGAAAGTGCAAAGTGAGAGCAAAAGTGGCTCAGTTGGGTCCAACTCTTGGCCACGAAGTACACTGTATATAGTAATATCTTCTTTCTTACATAACTTTGCTTTTCCTGGAGTTAACAACTGTCATTTTTTCCTATTTAACTTTCTATGTACTTATTATAACTCTTCAATAGCTTTCCTTCAAAAGTAGCAGCAGTCTCTCAATACGATACAATTCATGTGGTCTGGTATCAACGGTGGCGTTTTCTGGAGATGTCCCCCACCCCCACTTCCTGGTAGAGCTTTCCACACTCCTGCACCTGCCTGGACTGGTGGTTCTTTCTCCACGCCAGCCCTACAGTGCTACCCTGCGGCTTCTCTTCCTTTCATCCTGAGGATTCTCCTGGTGCGTTTCCAGGGAAGGGTCACCAACTTCCTTTATCTTATGTTGTCCCCTTTCTTAGATAATCTTCTAATTTTGGAAGCACACTCAAGGATAAACAGGAATTAAAATGCTTTCAAGACTTTGGATTTCTGAAACTGTCTTGGTGTTTTGGATATATACAGAATCCCAGGTATGGAGAAGTGATTCTCTCTCAGAATTTTGAAGGCATGACTATAAGTTTCTAGTTTATTTTGCTTTTCTTCAGAAGTTCACTGCCATTCTCACTGCCGCTCCTGACCCTCAGCATCTTTAAGTGCCATGCCCCGAGCCAGTCATCTTCCCCAGAAAGGAAGCCTCCAGGATGCTGTCTGGAAGGTATCAGTCTGGCTGCAGGGTAGTGGAGGGACCGAGGTCTCACCATTCAGTGCAGACTGTGGCTCAGTCCCCAGTGTGGCGTAGTGCCCTGTCCTCAGCTATACGCTGCCCAAAGCCAACAGCTCCAGGGACCTAGTCTATAGTCTTCTGCTAGGATGAAAGAGGATCTATGTAAGTTTTCAGCAAATCCTATATCTAGCCCCATTTGTAACATTTTCTGAGGATCCTTCATGCTTCAAGCTTCCTTCACTGTCTGCCACAATATACCATTCTCTGGTCTGTTAAATTGACACGCATCCATCTCTTTCCAACTTTCTAGATTTTATTATTTACTGTCCTTTATTATTGCTGCTTTCAAGTCATAAAAAAAGTATCACTTAAATGTGATATTTTAGCGAATTTCAGGAAGGAGGAGTGGTTCACTGTGTTCAACCTGCCACATTTAACTGGAAGCCTCATGGTGTCATCTGGGTGAGATACTTCATGTCTTATAGGCCTCTTCCTCCTCATCTGGAAAAGGCTGCCAGTAATACATACGTCATGGAGCTGTTTTAAAAATAAAATAAGGTGATGTTTATAAAGCACAACGTACAGTTTCTGATGTATAATATGTACTTGATGCATAGAGCTTACTGCTTTGGGTTACCAGGTCCACCCTGAGAAAATGGCCTGAAAGTAGCGAAAGTTAGTCACTCAGTCGTACATGACTCTTTGAGACCTCATGGACTGTAGCCTGCTAGGTTCCTCTGGCCATGGGATTCTCCAGGCAAGAATACTGGAGTGGGTAGACATTCCCTTTTCCAAGGATCTTCCCAACCCAGGGACTGAACCCGAGTCTCCTCCATTGCAGACAGACTCCTTACCACCTGAACCACCAGGGAAGCCCCTGGTGAGAAAATGGCTTCCTACACAGAAAAAAAAAAAATATATATATATATATATATATATATATATAAATATAAAATCATGATCAAGTAGATCAAGTAGAACTTCCTAAATTCATAAAAATGAGATCATGGAAGTAATTATTTATCAAACAGTCATCTTTTCACATCCATGATATTATGAGAATATGGGAGACAGTCAAATCCTAGGTTATTTTAGACATAATCTTTTTTTTAAAGCAGAGAACTAAATGAGATGGCCTCAGATATTATAAGACATTAATTCATCTCTGATGATTATTCATAGGGAAATAGGGCAATGGTAATATGGCAGTCCACTGTTTCTGGGAATTCACACTGCTTTGTTTCCAGGCTGGCAGTCTGTTGGAATATTAGGACTCTGAGTGATAATGCTAGGACAGGAAAATACAGATGGACTGCATGATAATTGGTGCAGTGGGTTACTGCATTGTATTTGCATTCAAGCTAGAAAATAAATTTGAATTTAAATAAGAAGCATGCAGCCTTTAGACCGACCTCAGAACCTTCACAAACTAGGATGATGGACAACTCGGCCTTTGGAAACACAAAACTGTCCTAGGAGTTGGGTTTGAAGGGGGTTTCATCCACAGAATCTGGTATCTTGTTCATCCAGGCTGAGTTGGCAAAATAAACACTTCACACAGAGAATACATAGGAATATACATATTTTGAGGAGTGAGAGAGACAGACAGGAAAATGGCCTTTCTGAGGATAATCGTGACTGACCATTTTCAGAGGGGATTAATGTGCACATTGATGCTGATGTTAGGAGAAAAGAGTTGTATGTAATTTATTCTTTAATTAGTTTTTATTAGAATAGAGTTGCTTTACAATGCTGTGCTAGCTTCCACCGCACAGCAAAGCTATATGTATGCACATATCTCCTCTTTTCTGGATTTCCTTCCCATGTAGGTCACCACAGAGCAGTGAGTAGTAGAGCTCCCTGAGTTATACAGTAGGGTCTCATTAGTTATCTATTTTATGCATAGTACCAATAGTGTATATATGTCAATCTCAACCTCCCAGCTCATCATACCCACTCCCCTTTCCCCCTCGCTGGTGTCCATACATTTGTTCTCTATGTCTGAGTCTCTATTTCTGCCTTGCAGATAAGATCATCTATACACCATTTTTCTAGATTCCACATAGATGTGTTCATATGCAATATTTGCTTTTTTCTTTCTGACTTCACTCTGTACAATAGTCCCTAAGTCCATCCTGTATGTAATTTGTAGTTAATAAAAAAAACATTTGACAAGAGTCTTTTGCAAAAGCTCTCCTTTTAAAGAAACCATGGTTGTGAGGAATGTTCTCTCAGGCATGGAGAGCTGGCTTATGGACAAGAAGGAAGGACTGTGCATAAATAGGAATTGTCTTTGTGGAAGAACTGCCAACCTCAGATCCTGGGCCTCACATTACTCATCAGCTTCCTTTAAAATTTTTCAGTTATTACATACGCAATGTTTCAGAAAATTAAAATGACATAGACAAAAAAGAAAACTTCCTTGAAATCCTGTCACCCATCTTAGCTTTCTCATCAACGATCTTTGTGTAAGAGGAAAAACCTAGAAAAATTTGGCTGAACACGCACTGCCTTCCTAGAGCAATGCCAAGCTTATGACCCTCACTTAGAAGGGGAGTCTTCCAGGGCCAGGCCTTAGGGGGCCTCCAAAGCTACTCCATACTCACCATTGGAGACTCTTTCATACTAGAAAATTAGGAGGAGTTGGTGAGTCCTGATGAAAGGTCAACATCTTACTGGCCATTAACACACCCCAGACGGACTTCTGTGCTTTAAATAAGGCCAACACCTTTGAAAGCAGAGCACAAGGCCCTAAAACAAGGGAAAGTAGCCAGTACTTTGTCAACTACAAAGAACTGTATGACGAAAGTGTTATTATTGGTCCAAAGCAAAGGAATTCTAGGTTAAAGTGTGACAGAGCCTCTGCGCTGAAGTCACTGGCCTCAAAGGTCACCAATGCCAATCAAAGTCAGGTACTGAGAGGGAAACTATCAGTCACCAGGGACAATTGTCTAAAGAACATATGCAACCATGAGACTCGGACCTGGTACACCTGTCAATCTGTCCTGCAGAAAGATAAGAGGGTCACAGTCGAGCTGAGCGTTTTCTGCATGTGGAATTGTGAGCTGGGGAGCCACGGGGCCAGTTGCCTTGTGACTTGCCTGGATTTTAGAGATTGTCATGGTAACTGCAATGAAAAATGCATGATACTTGCACGATGCTTGGAGGACCAAGCCTGGTGTGATTGTAGATGATGTAGCCACTTGGGCCAACAGCTGGGCAGTTCCTCAAAAAGGTAAACACAGAGATAACTTATGACCCAGGAATTCCACTCCTAGAAAGAATTCCACCCAAGAGAATTGAAAACATATGTTCAAACACAATGGCCATAGCAGCATTATTCATCATAGCCAAACAGAGACCGCTCAAATGCCCCATGAACTGATGAGTATACAAACGAAATGTGGTATATTCACACAATGGAAGAGTATCATCCATAAGGAAAAAAATGAAGTACTGATACATGCTACAACATGGACAAACCTTGACTACATCCTGTTAAACTGAAGTCAGACACAAAAGACTACGTACTCTATGCTTTGAATTATATAAAATGTCCCAAAATGGCAAATCCATAGAGACAGAAAGCTCATTAGTGATTGCCATGGCCAGGAAGGAGGGAGATAGGAGGAGTAACTATAAGATATAGGGTTTCTTTTAGGGGTAATGAAAGTATAAAATTAGAAAGGTCTTAGCCTCCCTCCCAAGACACCATATGTGTATCAGCAAACAGTGTGCAAGAAATGGTGGGGATCTAGGAGGGTGTTGCAGCCTCCATGGGAGGCTTTTCCAAACTGAAGCAGACAGGCCATTCCTCTTTAGTAGCTGACAAGGAATATGTCCAGGCATTTTCCTGATCACTGAACGTACTGCATAGAAGGAACAACAGAATCAGAGGCATGGGACCAGCCCCCGGGCTACCCGCCTTGGCTTTGGTTGGCTGTTCAGGAAGGAAGGCAGCCAACTCCATAAGGCCCCACCCCGGCAGCTGAGCAGGAAGAGAAACCAGGAAACGCTGGCACTGATGGAAGAGACAGAACTATACCCAGCCAGAGGCTGCTGTCACAGAGCTGAGCTCCCCTCAGCTCGTGAACAAACAGGAGGGAGAAAACCCAGCCCGATGACAAGAGCCATTCAGCTCTTCCCCTCCAATCCTACCTTCTGCTGACATTTTACCCCTGTGGACACAGCTTCTAGCAAAACACCCAGCACAGATGGGAACTCAGTGACTGTTTGTTTAATGAATTAATAGCAACATCACCTATGACAGCAACCAGAATGACGTGACTTAACTGTCCTACAGCAGACTACTGATTTGTACACACATGTGAGATCTCTATAATTAGACAAGATATCTGACCTCACTATGCCTGAATCTTTCTTTTTGCTAAAATGGAGTGCGTCATTACACCTGTCTCATAGTGTGAGAATTCAAACAAGCTTAGGTATGTAACTTCCTGGCATACGGTGAGTACAAAATAAATGGTAACTGCTATTATGACTCCATGGAATACTATGTAGCCATTAAAACTGTATTCAGGAAAGACATTTCTATACAGGGAAAAATTTGTGATAATTGGAAAAGCAGGTTATGTGACAATATAAGAAGTATGATTCCAAACCTTATAAAACAAACATGCATAGAGAAAAAGCCTAGACAAATATACAAAAAAAACTATTTGTAGACAATGAAACCAAGGGTGACTTCCCGTCTCCTCTTCCTCCTGCTCCTTCATATTTATATTACCATTTACCTATCTGTATTTGTAAATAAATAGCATAAATTATTTGCATAAATTAAAAAGTTAATTAAAATTCCACTTGAATAGAAAAATGGTATTTTTCACACACAATAACTCCTATTTTAGGATATTACTTCAAGAAAATGATGCTAAATACCAAAGAAAATAATGTCTATAAGAATTAAGTATATTTTCTATACATGATAGAAAAATAGTGATTTTAAAAATTTATGATCTTCAAAACATTAGATGTTCAAAAATGTTTAAAAATACTAGAATAATGCTTTAAGATATTATAGAATGTTATTGATACTAAGTAAATTGACTAGGATAAAAATAGCTGGTATGTGATCTCAAACATATAACAGAAGAAAATAAATGCTGTAAGAAAACTAGACTACAAAGAACTAGAGAAAAATATTAACAGAGAAAATAAAGAGCCATTACAGAAGGCGCGTCTGACTTCCTGTCTTTTGTTGATTACAGTTCACTCCACTTGCCACCTTTGACCAGAACAGGGTGGATTCTTTCTCAGTGATTCACAGAGTAACCTAGCAAGGTTCTAGGTTCATTAGACATCTGGAGGGCGTGGTAGGATGGCACCTGGCTACCTCCAGCACTCCTTGGGTGGAGCGCTCTCTGCTGACACAGTGGGCAGCGAGCCCCCTGATTTGAGGACATCAGGGGAGCCTGTGGCCACAGTCTAATCTATCCATTCTGGACCCCACAGTTCCCTTTCCAAGCTCCAGTTCACCTTATCCTCAGACAGAAACTTTATGGAAGTGACCTTGAACATCATCACATATATTCTGCTCAGGGAGGGACTACTTGAGAAGAGTTCTGAGGATCGGCAGAGTGTTTCGGGTAGGGAAACCCTGGAGAAGGAGTGAGATCCAAGTCACCAAGCATTCCCCTCTCTAAGGTGTCCTTCATGTTGGAGAGCTGCATGTCACGGCTGTTTTGTGTGGCTGTTCAGTAGCTAAGCCTTGCATTCACCTCTCACAGAAGCAGTCCCACGCAGCCCCTGCCTGAGGACTCCAGCTTGGGCCAGTGTGCTGTGGCGCTCTCTGCTGCCACCCAGTGGATCTACTGAGAAAGGTCGGGTAAGAAGTTTATCCAGAGGTTCTCAGTGTGGTACCCGGACCAGCAGCGGCAGCCGTAAATTCTTGGCGGTCCCAGAAATTCTCGGAATAAAGGGCGCAGTCTCTATTTTAACAAGCCCCCCTAGCTGATTCTGATGCACACTCAGGTTTGAGAAGCACTGATTTAGACTAAGTGATTTGCATTCTGAGATGCATGAAACGGATAATCAGAGACTTTCTAGTTGAGAGTAGCTAATTCTCCATTTTTATGATCAAGCATCATACCTTTTATAAGAACTGAAGCTCACTAGCCACTTTAAAATAAGTTATTCATCTCCCTCTCAGAAAGAATAATGAGGCATAAAACCCAACTCCTCTGCATTATATCCAGAATCTCCTCCTTAAAAACATCCACTGCTTTCCTATTTCTGGGAGTGCCTCTCAGAGTTTTCCAAAAATATGGTCCCAAATTTCTTTTCCAGCCTCACCTCCAATCACTCCTCCGCTTCATTTATCCTAGACTCTAATGAACCGGATGATTCTAAGAATCTCTCCTGTATCCATGAGTTCACTCTGTTCTTTCCGCCAGTCAAAGACACATCCATCTGTAAGATTAAAATTTTATAATAAAAACTCCCAAAATCTGCACTCATTTTAAGGCTCTCTCATTTGCCATTTCCTCCATGAAGCTTTTCCTAATTACCCCGGTCAATAAGGATCTTTCCCATCATGAAACTCTATCACACTTCATCTGTACGTCTTTTTCAGTGCTTTAGACCCTCCCCCTGCTGTTTAGTTCTTAGTAGGCATTATTCAAGTCCAGGGACTGAGCCCTACTTATCTCAGCATTGGCCAATGCACAGTAGGTGTACAGTAAATACTCTTTGAAAGGTGCAACTAAATAACTTTGGTCTCTCACAAAAAAGCAGCTCACAACAAATGTTGGAATTAAAATCAGTATGATGCAACAGTGCAACATAAAGGTAACTGAGGAGCCCCAGATGGCCTGGGCCAAGCTGGGAAGATAAACCTTGTTGTCCAAAGTCCTCTTTGGGACTCTGCCACTGGTAGGTGGGGCCCTAGACACCCAGCACCCACTAATCTACCACCTCAGAGCCAGAAGTAGCCACCAATGCCCCCTGCTGGCCACCACAGTGGTCACGCTGGGGCTTACTGCAGGTAGCCCCGTAAAGCCTTCCATCCCATCAGCCTCAGCCCCTTAAGGAGCCCAGCTGAGAATCCCGGAGCCGTGGGAGAACTCCACCGCTGCAGCCACCGCTGACACCTGGCTGGGAATGCTGCCTCCAGCAGACCCTGGGCCTTTCACCCAAATCTCTTGTTGCCGTCTCAGGAAGACGGGGTCGATCCTGTAATCTCTCTCCTCTCAGGCAACTTGCCCCAGTGGCCCCTATCCTCTCTGCCCTCCCCCAGTAAATGTCCCTACACTTATAGTTTTGACCATGTGAGATACCATCAGGCCTGACACTGGAGCTGGGGAAAAGTGCCCTTGAAAGAGGCCCTGAGAGACACAAGGTGGTCAGAGAATAAGGAATCAAGGATCCTCAGGGCACAGTGGGTGAGAAGCAGAAAATGATCCCCAGAATAGAGAACAAGAGACAGTGAGGCCAGGGTGGGCAAATGGGAAAGGATGGTCCGTGCAGCAGTCTGGGACTGACACAGTCGCTGCCTGGGGCTTGAGTGTATAAAGAGCTGGTTGCATCCAGGCACAGGAATTCAGGTGCCGGCTCCCTTAGGAAGGCCTGGACCTTTTCAGACAGACCCAGCCTCTTATGTTGAAGCTCCCTCACATATTTGATGCTATAGACACTGAAAAAAAGCCCCAACCTTGTGGACAACCTTCCTTCAGGATCACTTCACTGACCCATGAGTCCCACATCCCGAATGTAACCCTTTCGGGGAGCAGTCCAGAGGAAAGTCTCTTTCACATAGGGAAGGTGGGGGAGGAGTCAGCCTGGGGGACGGGTGTTCCCAGGGCCTCCACTCTCTTCATAAATCCTTTCGAGGTGCTCTCCTTTTCTGTGAATGTGTCCAGTGGGACACACATAAATTCTGGGGCCTGGATTAAACACTGAGAAGGTGGCTTGGAAGAAATAAATTAGGAAGAGTGGTTGTCTCTGGGGAGAGAGAAGAGAGATTGGTGTTAAGGATGGAGGACTTAATTTTCACTGTTTCAATCTATTATACCAATTTCATTTTTATCCTCTGCCACTTAAAAACTGCACTAGCCTGGGGTGCAAGCTCAGTCACTTCAGTCATGTCCGACTCTTTGCAATCCCATGGACTTGTAGTCTGCCAGGCTCCCCTGCCCATGGGGATTCTCCAGGCAAGTATGCTAGAGTGGGCTGCCCTGCCCTCCTCTAGGGGATCTTTCTGATCCAGGGACTGAACTCATATCTCTTATGCCTCCTGCATTGGCAGGTGGGTTCTTTATCACTAGCACCACCTGGAAAGCCCACACTAGCCTTAAGAGGTAACAATTAAAAGGATAAGAATAGACAAGTGACAGAAGCATATCTTATAAACTTATTTTAAAAATACAGAATGAGATTAACCTGATGAAAGAGATTATTCTACTACCCAGGAAGAGAGATTAA
Organism: Ovis aries; assembly: GCF_016772045.2. Classification (NCBI taxonomy): domain Eukaryota; kingdom Metazoa; phylum Chordata; class Mammalia; order Artiodactyla; family Bovidae; genus Ovis; species Ovis aries. Next base: position 50,867,386 of record NC_056060.1, read on the forward strand.
TTAGCCAAGGGGTGGGGGACAAAGGGTTACATCTGTATACAAATGGTCACATCTGTATATTGCTGGTATCTATACAAATTAGTAAACCCTTCTGAAGAGCAATTTGGCAACATTTATAGAGACACAAGGATTCCCTGGTAGCTCAGATGCAAAGAATCTGCCTGTAATGCAGGAGACCTGAGTTCTATCCCTGAGTTATGGAGAAGGGAATGGCAACCCACTAAGGTATTCTTGCATAGAGAATTCCATGGACAGAGGAGCCCAGCGGGCTACAGTCTGTGGGGTCACAAAGAGTCGGACATGACTGAGTGACCAGCACTTTCATAGAGACATAATGGGCTACCCAGGTGGCAGAGTGGTAAAGAATCTCCCTGCCAATGCAGGAAATATGTGTTCAAACCCTGGGTAGGGAAGATCTCCTGGAGTAGGAAATGGCAACCCACTCCAGTATGCTTCCCTGGAAAATTCCATAGACAGAGGAGCCTGACATTAAGATCTCTTTTTCACTTGCTATCTCAGTAATTCCATTTCTGGTTATCTAACCAAAGCAAATTAAAAAGCTGAGACATTACTTTGTCAACAAAGGTCCGTCTAGTCAAGGCTATGGTTTTTCCAGTGGTCATGTATGGATGTGAGTTGGACTATAAAGGAGGCTGAGTGCCGAAGAATTGATGCTTTTGAACTGTGGTGTTGGAGAAGACTCTTGAGAGTCCCTTGGAATGCAAGGAGATCCAACCAGTCCATCCTAAAGATCAGTCCTGGGTGTTCATTGAAAGGACTGATGTTGAAGCTGAAACTCCAATATTTGGCCACCTGATGTGAAGAGCTGACTCATTTGAAAAGACCCTGACACTCGGAAAGATTGAGGGCAGGAGGAGAAAGGGACGACAAACGATAAGATGGTTGGATGGCATCACCAACTCAATGGACATGGGTTTGGGTGGACTCCAGGAATTGGTGATGGACAGGGAGGCCTGGTGTGCTGCGGTTCATGGGATCACAAAAAGTCAAACATGACTGAGAGATTGAACTGAACTGAACCAAAGCAAATAATTTTAGTATGGAAAAAAAGACATATAAAATACTCACTGTAGGAAGGCAAAATTTAGAATCTTAGACATCTGATAATATAGGGATGGTAAGTAAGTGATGGGATTCATGCAATGCCTGCTGTTCAGCATTTTCCAAAGTGATAAACATTATCTACTATCAGAAAATATGCTTATTCTAATGTTAAGTGATAGCAAAGCGGATATAAATACACATCAACACTGTGGGTATAGCTATGCTTTAAAAGCTGCATAGGACATCTGTATACCTATGGCTGATTCATGTTGCAGTTTAACAGGAAAAAAAAATTCAGTAAAGAAATTCTCCTTCAATTAAAAATAAATAAAATTTTAAAAACACATGGGAAAAAAAGATTGGTCAGAAGTATGGGAAAATGCTTATGATGTACAATGGAATATTATTCAGCCACAAAAAGACATAAAACTGCCATTTGCAGAGATGTGGAAGGACCTAGAGACTGTCCTAAGACTGAAGTAAGTCAGAAAGGGAAGAACAAATATCGTGTATTAACACAGGGGTCCCCAACCCCAGGCCATAGGTTGGTCTGTGGCCTGTTAGGAACTGGGCCACTCAGCAGGAGGTGGTGGTGGGTGAGCAAGTGAAGCTTCGTCTGTATTTACAGCCACTCCCCATTGCTTGCATTATCACCTGAGCTCCGCCTCCTATCAGATCAGCGGCAGCATTAGATTCTCACAGGAGCGGGAACCCTACTGTAAACTGTACATCCGAGGGATCTAGGAAGCACCCTCCTTGTGAGAATCATCCCTGAACAGCATCCTCCCCATCCCCGGGGAAACAGCCTTCTGCCAAACCAGTCCCTGGCGCCAAACAGGTTGGGGACCACTGTATTAACGCATATACGTCGAATCTAGGAAAATGGTACAGGTGAACTTACTTGCAAAGCAGAAATAGAGACTCAAGATGCACAGAACGAACGTATGGACACCAAGGAGGGAAGGGAGGTGGGGTGGACTGGGAGACTAAGATTGACAGATATTATTGCCAAGTTCAGGCTTAAACTGATGAAAGTAGGGGAAACCACTAGACCATTCAGGTATGACCTAAATCAAATCCCTTACTATTAGACAGTGGAAGTGACAAATAGGTTCAAGGGTTTAGATCTGACGGACAGAGTGCCTGAAGAACTATGGACGGAGTTTCATGACATTGTACAGGATGCAGAGATCAAGACCATCCCCCCGCTCAAAAAAATGCAAAAAGGAAAAATGGCTGTCTGAGGAGGCCTTACAAATTGCTGAGAAAAAAAGAGAAGTGAAAGACAAAGGAGAAAAGGAAAGATATACCCAGTTGAATGCAGAGTTCTAAAGAAAAGCAAGGAGAGATAGGAAAGCCTTCCTCAGTGATCAATGCAAAGAAACAGGAAAACAATAGAATGGGAAAGACTAGAGATCTCTTCAAGAAAATTAGAGATACCAAGGGAACATTTCATGCAAAGATGGGCACAATAAAGGACAGAAATGGTATGGACCTAACAGAAGCGGAAGATATTAAGAAGAGGTGGCGAGAATACACAGAAGAACTATACAAAAAAGATCTTCACGACCCAGATAATCACAATTGTGTGATCACTCACCTAGAGCCAGACATCCTAGAATGCAAAGTCAAGTGGACCTTAAGAAGCATCACTATGAACAAAGCTAGTGCAGGTAATGGAATTCCAGTGGAGCTATTTCAAATCCTAAAGATGATGCTTTGAAAGTGCTGCACTCAATATGCCAGCAAATTTTGAAAACTCAGCGGTGGCCACAGGACTGGAAAAGGTCAGTTTTCATTCCAATCCCAAAGAAAGGTAATGCCAAAGAATGTTCAAAGTACTGCACAATTGCACTCATCTCACACACTAGCAAAGTAATGCTCTAAATTCTCCAAGCCAGGCTTCAACAGTATGTGAACTGTGAGCTTCCAGATGCTCAAACTGGATTTACAAAAGGCAGAGGAACCAGACATCAAATTGCCAACATCCACTGGATCATCGAAAAAGCAAGAGAGTTCCAGAAAAACATCTACTTCTGCTTTATTGACTACACCAAAGCCTGACTGGTGGATCACAACAAACTGTGGAAAATTCTGAAAGAGACGGGAATACCAGACCACCTGACCTGCCTCCTGAGAAATCTGTATGCAGGTCGGGAAGCAACAGTTAGAACTGGATATGGACCAACAGACTGGTTCCAAACAGGAAAAGGAGTACGTCAAGGCTGTATATTGTCACCCTGCTTAATTCAACTTCTATGCAGAGAACATCATGCGAAAGGCCAAGCTGGATGAAGCACAAGGTGGGATCAAGACTTCAGGGAGAAATATCAATAACCTCAGATATGCAGATGACACCATACTTATGGCAGAAAGCAAAGAAGAACCAAAGAGCCTCTTGATGAGGGTGAAAGAGGAGAGTGAAAAAGGTGGCTTAAAACTTAACATTTCGAAAACTAAGATCATGACATCTGGTCTCATCATTCACGGCAAATAGATGGGGAAACAATGGAAACAGTGACAGACTTTATTTTTTCAGGCTCCAAAATCAATGCAGATGGTGATTGCAGCCATGAAATTAAAAGACACTTGCTCCTTGCAAGAAATGCTATGACCAACCTAGACAGCATATTAAAAAGCAGAGACATTACTTTGCTGACAAAGGTCCGTCTAGTCAAAGCTATGGTTTTTCCAGTAGTTGTGTATGGATGTGAGAATTGGACTATAAAGAAAGCTGAGCACTGAAGAATTGATGCTTTTGAACTGTGGTGTTGGCGAAGACTCTTGAGAGTCCCTTGGACTGCAAGGAGATCCAACCAATCCATTCTGAAGGAGATCGGTCCTGAATATTCATTGGAAGGACTGATACTGAAACTGAAACTCCAATACTTTGGCCACCTGATGCAAAAGAACTGACTCATTGGAAAAGACCCTGATGCTGGGAAAGATTAAGGCTGGAGGAGAAGGGGACAATAGAGGATGAGATAGTTGGATGCATCACCAACTCAATGGACATGAATTTGAGCAAGCTCCGGGAATTGGTGATATACAGGGAGGCCTGGTGTGCTGCAGTCCATGGGGTCGCAAAGAGTTGGACTTGACTGAGCAACCGAACTGAACTGATGTATAAAATAGATGACTATTGAGAACCAACAGGATAGTACAGGGAACTCTACTCAATGCTCTGTGGTGACCTAAATGGGAAGGAAATCTAGAAAAGATGAATATATGTATATGGGTGGCTGACTCACTTTGCTATACAGCAGAAACTAAAATAACATTGTAAAGTAACCATACTCCAATAAAAATAAATAAAATTCTCATGGTGACTACATTAGGCTGGTAGGGTTATTTTCCAACTTTTTGTTAATACAGTTGCTCTGTTTTATATGGAAAAATAAATATGTAAAGAAAGGATATCTTCCACTCTCTGTACTTGCTAAGTGGGAGAATACATGAGGCCTCTAGGCAAGTTGAGATGTGATCTTATTTTTAGAAACTTCTGGCTAGGAAATGTACACCTAAGGACGAACAAACACCATAAGACAAGCCTCTGTTGACAATATGTTCAAAGAGCTGCTCCTGGTATGTAAGGATTCCAGCTCCTGGAAAGGTGAAATTAAAAGCAAAGTTTACCCAAACTTTAAAATTTTCCATGACTTTTGCTTTACTCCATCTCATTAAGTAAGATCCATGTCACTAAACTCTTAAAATAAAATCCTCAAAGAGGAAAGTTTACCAAATGATGCTCACATTCTGATCATCAAGGGTTCAAACAGAACGTGGCAAAACAAACACGGCCGCCAGCGCCCAGTTGGCCCTGAATGAGGTTCACAGCCTTCTTCCTCACCCCTGTGACCATCCATGAAGTTGCAAGCACAAGAATCCACAGAAGCAGCAGCCAAGAAACAAATGCCCGTTCCAGGCTCAAATTGGGTGTTCTCAGGGATGACGAAGGATGCTGTGCTCTGTTGTCCAGCAGAGGGAGCCAGTGAGACTGAGTCTTTGTGAGCCTGGAACTAGACAAACCAGAACCACAGGCGACTCAAAATGACATTTCCCAAACAGGCAAATATCTAGGTGATCCCTCAGATCAATACTCTTCAATATTCGTTCAGCATGTGGTGGATAAGGAAGGGAAAAGAGTATCTCCAGGGCAGCATAAGATCTCCTCTCCACCATGGAGGGAAGTAAGCTCAGGATCCCCTAGTCTGGATATCCCAGTTTGGCCAAGCCAAGGCTCTGCCTGGCTTCACCTTTAGGAACAGCTTAGTCTTCAAACCATTGCCCAGTTATGTTCCCTTTGGGGATTTCATTCCTCCCCATGCAACTATTAAGGTCCTGACTTCCCCCCATAATTATGCAGGGAGTGAGGGTCAAAGGGGAATCTTTTCTCTTATTTAAAATGTGAATAAGATATGACCAAATACTAACCACTATTAATTCTTGGTTGTAGGGAGCGTAACTTTCTCAGCAAGATAAACCAGAAGTCCTCAAATGGAAATTCTGAGACCCGGTGCCATGCTGCTTTATCTTGCCTATTTCTGTCTTTGCCATATTTGATACTCCCTGAGTATCTTCGCTGCTGATGTTGGAAGCCAAGTCACAGGGACTAACTCCACACATGGCCTCTTAACATCTAGAAAGCAGCCCTGGACACACACTGGCAGTCCTCCAATGTAATGACCAGGTGATGACCAGCAGGGGGAGCTCGATGTCTCCTGCCTACATGCCTATGCCCATCACTGGGGTGGACTAAGCTGGTTATCTCAGGCACACCTAACCTTTCCATGGGGCCTGGACGGGAAGGCCACATGAGTTTACTAAGCTCATGAGCATTTTGTAGCTTGATTTTAGAATCCAGCAGCAATGAAACGGACGAAAAATTTTCAACTGCTACAAAGAGGAGGTGGTAGATGGTGAACTATTTGTTTCAGAAAATGAAGCAGGTTTAGGAAGCCAAGTACGAATCAGGACCAATACCTGGGTTGTACAAGGAGGCTGCAGACAGGGTGAGGGGAGGCCAGTTCTGTTTTCTAGTTCTTCATTATCTAAATGCCAGGAGACGTCTACCCAGGGAGAGTGCACAGGGACAGGACCGCCTCCAATGCCAGGAGCCCCAGAGGGCCCTGTCCCTCGTCTTCTTCAGATCCCGTTTCCTTGCCTGGCTCTGCAAGGGGCCCCATATCCATGACCAGTGACAGGCCGGGAACCACTGGCACCCGATGGAAGGCAAGGAGGCCAGAGACAGACCAAGCACACCAAGGAGCCGGGCTGGCAGGCGCACCAGCTCCTTTCAGCGGCAGCGGGGTATTTAACCGGATACACCTGGTTTATTTTATTTTCTAAGTTCTTTCCTGGAAAACAAGACTGTCCTGGAAGGGCAAGGAGGCCAGGTGGTTAGAACGAGGTTAGCCAGGCTGGCAGCGAGCAGATGGCAGGAGGGGGCTTGCAGACAGGAGTGGACAGGCAGGCTGCTTTCCTTTCACCCAGGCCTCATAGTCCAAGCGCAAGTTTGCAACTTAGAGGCCAGGCACTGTGACCACCACCGAACTCCTAGCCCTTGCGCCTAACTGTCCACAGTCAGGGGAGTCAGCAGTGGCTGTTCAGAGGAGCAGCAAGGGAGAAGGGCCAAGGTGTGAGGAAAGCTTGACTGGCAAGAGCAGCAGTCAGGGGACGTCATCCCAACCCCACTACCGACTAGTTGGTGACTTAGGACAAGTGACTTCTTGTTCTGCACACACATTCCCTAACGTGCGAAAGCGGGTAACACCACCTACCTTGCAGGCTGCAGATTAAATCAGATAAAGATTCCTGCCCACGACAGTTGGCCCAAGTGCAGCTTCTACCCTGTTGAGGGATTTCAGATGTTAAGAATCCTTCCCACTGCCCCAAAATACGGTCCATCCATAGCGCAAACCTGACTATCCTGGGCGGGGCTCAGGAGGGAGGCCCTCTGTCTTGAGTGGATGGCAAGGCACGTGCCTACCACCTCTCCCACTCGGCACACATCACCCCCACCCTAGCTGACATGCCAAGTTAAGGAAGCGGGGAGTCAGCTTCCACAGCCAGAGTCCGACCACTCCAGGGACCGGCTGGGCAGCGGGGTCCCCTTCCTTCACGATGACCTTTGTGAAGGCCCTGTGCCCAGTCCTGAAGCTTCCTGTGCCCAGCAGACTGGCCTCCTCCCTGAAGACTGGTCAGACCCTGCACACCGGCAGGGACCCAGAGCCCAGTCCCAGCCAGCCCAGTAGAAACCACAGAGGGCAGCCCACTGCTGTCACAGGTTCCCAGATTTCAGCCCAACCACCCCGTACTCTTTAAGGAGCTGCTCTGGGGTGAGGGGTTTCATTAGTGACCACAGTTGATAGTGTCCCACCTAGGACAACCTGCTGATTTCAGGTGGCAAGTGCAGTCTTGAATGTAAGACTAATATGAAAGGTACATAATGCAAGAAGACTATTATTGTTACGCACCATTCCAGAAGAAGGTTCTCATCCCAAAGTCGTCTGGGGATTGGGAAGGTCAACATTCTCTGAGATGCACCCAAACCCAGGGATTTTCTGGTGTTACCCAAGTCCACCTTGCACACAGCGTGATGGTGGGGAGGCCCAATGACCACCCCAGCACCCCACCAGGTCAGGTCCAGACAAGTCACGTTAGTACAGCACCAAAAAACCATCAGTGGCAAAAACGAGAGATCCACTGACCAAAGTAGGAAGCGGTACCCCGAAGGCTGCTAGCAGAGCAGCTGAGATCCACGACTAGCCTCATCCATCAAGTCTGTGGCTTCAGAGGTTGACTTTGATTTCTCAAAGAAATTGCCCTTTGATGGCAGCACTCAGAGTAGAGGCAGACAGCAGGCTGCTGAGCTGCGCAGACTCACAAACGAAGGGCAGATCTGAAAGAGGAGGATCAAGAGGCCTCAGGAGACCCTAACCCAGGAACACATGGAAGATCTTTGTCCTCCAGGGAGGGGGGGTGTGGGTGGGAGGCATCAGAGCTTGCTAGCAGCGAATGTGCAGTCAACACACACTCAGACTCCACTCCCAGCTCTTCCACCAGCCCCCTGCGCCCTGGTTGAGGTCAGTGACTCCCTCTGTCGGGGCTGCCTCACTTGTCACAAGCACCTGCTCAGGAGGTGGTCAGAAGGACCAACGAGTCAATAAACGTAAAGGGTTTACCCAGTACATGGCAGGTAAGTGCTGAATACACTGAGCTATAGAATTTTATGTGGAAAACCAGAGGGAAATGGCAGAACTAACTAGAGAGAAGGGCTGGCAAAGCCCAAGAGAACACAAATTTGGTGTTCCATACATTTACAAAGGACTTAATATTTGTATCTAATGTCCACTTACATTAATAAATCATTTTGTATTCAAACTGGAAGCACGTAAAGGTCCTAGACTGTACCTTAGCCCTTGTATCTGCAGCAGCACCTAGCCCACACTGGCAGGTCCTGCGACCTATGGGAAAATGCCCAGCACCGCAAGCCTCAGATCCCTTCCCTGCCAACACTTTGGCTTTTCTCATAAAAACGTTTGTTTACCCAGAAAACCTCTCGAACCATGCTCCCCATCTGGGAGGAGTTGTTGACAATCTGTTGTGAGATTCAGTGAGATTGCTCAGGGTAGGAAACTTGCAAACTTCCCTCACAGAATGGGTTCAGGTCAGTTCAGTTGCTCAGTCATGTCCAACTCTTCGCGACCCCATGAATCGCAGCATGCCAGGCCTCCCTGTCCATCACCATCTCCCGGAGTTCACCCAGACTCATGTCCATCCAGTCAGTGATGCCATCCAACCATCTCATCCTTGGTCGTCCCCTTCTCCTCCTGCCTCCAATCCCTCCCAATATCAGAATCTTTTCCAATGAGTCAACTCTTCCCATGAGGTGGCCAAAGTACTGGAGATTCAGCTTTAGCATCAGTCCTTCCAAAGAACACCCAGGGCTGATCTCCTTCAGAATGGACTGGTTGGATCTCCTTGCAGTCCAAGGGACTCTCAAGGGTCTTCCTCAACACCACACTTCAAAAGCATTAATTCTTCAACACTCAGCTTTCTTCACAGTCCAACTCTCACATCCATACATGACCACAGGAAAAACCATAGCCTTGACTAGATGGACCTTTGCTGGCAAAGTAATGTCTCTGCTTTTGAGTATACTATCTAGGTTGGTCATAACTTTCATTCCAAGGAGTAAGCGTCTTTTAATTTCACGGCTGCAGTCACCATCTGCAGTGATTTTGGAGCCCCAAAAAATAAAGTCTGACATTGCTTCCACTGTTTCCCCATCTATTTCCCATGAAGTGATGGGACCAGATGCCATGATCTTCGTTTTCTGAATGTTGAGCTTTAAGCCAACTTTTTCACTCTCCTCTTTCACTTTCATCAAGAGGCTTTTGAGTTCCTCTTCACTTTCTGCCATAAGGGTGGTGTCATCTGCATATCTGAGGTTATTGATATTTCTCCTGGCAATCTTGATTCCAGCTTGTGCTTCTTCCAGCCCAGCATTTCTCATGATGTACTCTGCATATAAGTGAAATAAGCAGGGTGACAATATACAGCCTTGACGCACTCCTTTTCCTATTTGGAACCAGTCTGTTGGTCCATGTCCAGGTCTAACTGTTGCTTCCTGACCTGCATATAGGTTTCTCAAGAGGCAAGTAAGGTGGTCTGGTATTCCCATCTCTTTCAGAATCTTCCACAGTTGATTGTGATCCACACAGTCAAAAGCTTTGGCATAGTGAAGAAAGCAGAAATAGATGTTTTTCTGAAACTCTCTTGCTTTTTTGATGATCCAGCAGATGTTGGCAATTTGATCTCTAGTTCCTCTGCCTTTTCTAAAACCAGCTTGAACATCTGGAAGTTCATGGTTCACGTACTGCTGAAGCCTGGCTTGGAGAATTTTGAGCTTTGCTTTACTAGCGTGTGAGATGAGTGCAATTGTGCAGTAGTTTGAGCATTCTTTGGCATTGCCTTTCTTTGGGATTGGAATGAAAACTGACCTTTTCCAGTCCTGTGGCCACTGCTGAGTTTTCCAAATTTGTTGGCATATTGAATGCAGCACTTTCACAGCATCATCTTTCAGGATTTGAAAGAGCTCCACTGGAATTCCATCACCTCCACTAGCTTTGTTCGTAGTGATGCTTTCTAAGGCCCACTTGACTTCACATTCCAGGATGTCTGGCTCTAGATGAGTGATCACACCATTGTGATTATCTGGGTCATGAAGATCTTTTTGTACAGTTCTTCTGTGTATTCTTGCCACCTCTTCTTAATATCTTATGCTTCTGTTAGGTCCATACCATTTCTGTCCTTTATCGAGCCCATCTTTGTGTGAAATGTTCCCTTGGTATCTCTAATTTTTTTGAAGAGATCTCTAGTCTTTCCCATTCTGTTGTTTTCCTCTATTTCTTTGCATTGATCACTGAGGAAGGCTTTCTTAACTTTCCTTGCTATTCTTTGGAACTCTGCATTCAGATGCTTCTATCTTTCCTTTTCTCCTTTGCTTTTCACTTCTCTTCTTTTCACAGCTATTCATAAGGCCTCCCCAGCCAGCCATTTTGCTTTTTTGCATTTCTTTTCCATGGGGATGGTCTTGCTCCCTGTCTCCTGTACAATGTCACGAACCTCCGTCCATAGTTCATCAGGCACTCTATCAGATCTAGTCCCATAAATCTATTTCTCACTTCCACTGTATAATCATAAGGGATTTGATTTAGGTCATACTGGAATGGTCTAATGGTTTTCCCTACTTTCTTCAATTTAAGAAGAAATAGAATAGGTATTCTTGTTGAATGTCTCTTGGAAGGGCACTGCCAGTCTTTCCAGCTTTAATGAAGCCAGCATGGGGCACACACTCAGCCCGTGCTCTGCTGCTGAGACAGGCCAGGCCTCAGGTCATACATATGCATGCCCACCATGATTTTCAGTGCAGGTCTGAGAGCAGAACACGTCTGCTGATCCCTCCACCAAGCCTGGAATTTCTGGACTCCGGGCTGTTTGGCTGCTGATTGGAACTTGCTGTCGAGGCATTTTCTCCTGTTCTTTGAAAGTTTAGAGCAGAAAGCTTTCTGGTTGATGACCTTCTTCCTAAAGACAGAACCACTGTAGCCATCCACAAGTTGGAAAGAAGGAATGTTGAGAATGTGGGGGAAGGAGCTGCAAGCCCAAAAGGACTTACTCTCTTTGGCTCTGAGGTCCTGAGTCACACATACCCCTCCCATAGGCCAAACCTAACAGGCAACCTCTCAGGGTCTCTTATTCCCACCAGGAGGACCCTAGCAGAGAGGCCAAAGAGATTACAGTTTCAAAAGCAACTAGTGCCAAAAGGGTGTCTTTTACCTACCTGTAAATGACAAAATTATACCTCAATAATCCTGATGCTGAAAAAAAAAAAGGCAAACAATTTATGCAAAAACTTCAAGGACTTTTTAAAATTAGAAATCCCCATTAATATCTGAGATGCTCTGTTTAGTTAGAACAGAGAGAGTCAAGAGCTTCAGGATAGGTGGATGGGCAGGCATCACTGGGGGTGCTGAGGGGGCAGTGGGCACAGCTCTGGGCAGGAAGCAGCAGTTGCCTGTGATGGCACAAAGGGTTTATTGAAGAAACTCCACCGGGGGAAGCAGTGCCAGAACCTGCCAGGCCTGCTGAAGGGCCCCGAGGAACAGCATCGGGAAGCCCTGGTCACTTTGGGAACTGGAGGAGGTACAGCCACCCAACAGGCACCACAGCCAGAAACGCTGCACGGAGGAGGGAGTGACAAGCACAGCAACACTGACCTCACTTGCTTCCCCCAGCTGACCCCCGGGGGGAGCCCCCTGGCCTGCAGGGCTCAGCCTCCAGAGGACAGGGCAGAGCACAGCTCTGAGAGCAGAGGAACGCAGTGTAGGTCCCTTCCACGCAGAAGTGACTCGTTTCATATAAAAGGGCTGTCAGCCTGCTGTAGATCAAGTGAGATGATGTACACACAGCGATCGCAGGAGAACCTACCACAGTTCAGGAACGAGGAATAAACAGCGGGTGCCTGTTCATCCTCAGTTCTCAACACACTTCCCCTTGTGCCATTTTCTGGAACTGGGCCATCTGGATTTTTCAGACCATCACAGCAATCCGGGTACATTTAATCCTCCGTGTTCCCCTCTCACCCCCTCCCACCCAACTCCCAGCCTGGAATGCCCCAAGTTCCTCTACCTTGAGTACTTTCCAGCCATTCAGCTGGGCTGTTCTTGGCCGATAGGGAGCCAAGATCTGGAGAAAACAAGGGAGTCAAAATAACGGGAGAGTCAAGACTCCTGTTGGGCGATATCGTTTATTGAAAGGCAAACTTGCTTTCTCCAGGAGTTCACCTACAGGAGGCAGCTGCCAAGATAATTTCCTCTGTGTGACAAACCAAGGCAATCAAACCAGACCCGCAAGCAGAAACCCAACCCAATAAGCCTATCGGCATCGTCGGATGACACTCAGAAGCAGGAAGAAAATTATAAAGCTATACGATGATTGTCTCCTCAGCACAGCATTTGGCCACAAACTTGTTTATTAAATAAAATATTTTTTTTTTCTTTTTAAACTAGCTAAAGGAAATATTCTGGAGTTAGTTCTTAACAAACAGAAAAAAACATATATGTGTACATAAAATCACAGAACGATAGCATGCCAGAGTTGGCAAGGACCTTGAGCCCTGGTCCTCAATTCATCCTGCATAGCTTGTTGCTCTGAACACACATCTCGAGGTCATCCCATCAAGGTCACTGGGCTAAGATGAGCCGGGACTTGAAGACATCTGTCTCAGCTCCGAGGCTGGTGCTCCTTCCAGCTCAGCATCCTGCAAGCATCCGGCTCCCTGCCAGCCCTGTCACAGTGCAGAAGGGCGAGCTGGTCGACATGGGTAGTGTCTCACCTCTAGGGTAAAGATGCAGGACTTCCGAATGGTGAACTCTTCTCTTTTCACAGACAGTGTGCTTCTTGCAGACTGCCTCGTGGCTACCGGAAGGAACTGGCCAGAATGAGAGGCAGTAACTTCCTCACAAACCAAGACACAAGCTGACGGGCTCCCAAGGTTCTTGGGCCCCAACCTTTTCCATCTCCAATCTGTAGGAATGAGGAGTGGGAACACTGCTGGGCAGGCTTCTTGGCAAATACCTAACAGCGGTGGAAGCAGCGGGGAACTCACGCCGTGCGAGAGTTGAAGGACTGCTCCGGGTCCCAGTGAGCCAGTCCACCCACCACAGGCTTGCTGCGGCCCCAGAGGATGGAGCGGCCCTGGGGCGCGTCCGGAGAGGCTCTGCTGTGCACAGGCTTGCTGCGGCCCCAGAGGATGGAGCGGCCCTGGGGCGCATCCGGAGAGGCTCTGCTGTGTTCATCAGCGTGGCTGCTGTCTGTCGCCCTCCCCATGACAGCACTCCAGGAAGGTAGGGACTGTGAGCCTCTGTATTCCCTGCTGTGTTCCCAGTGCCAGAGGCTGGGGTACCATGGGTGTCCAGTAAGTATCTGCTAAATGAATGACTGGTTAAAGGGAGGCATGTCTCCATACTCCAGATAAGTAAGCAGAGGCAAGAGGCAGAGCTGGAGGAAGGCTTCGCGCTTCTGCTCTGGGGGCCTCACCCACAGGGGTGACGACACCTACCCACGCATGGGGGCGGCCACTCTGAATCCTGACGCCTGGGCTCTGCGACCTGGGCTCGGCAGGGCACTGAGAGCCCCTTGCTCCCTCCTTCCCCCCACGGCACCTGTCAGGGCGTGCCGGGGCCACACGCTTCTCACGTTCTAGGATGCGTCGAGACACTGTGAGGCAGCCGAACACTCACACGCATACGACTTGCAGGGTACCCTCCCTGGCCATGGGCCTGACCAGCTGTGATTGGACCTGGCCGCTGCGTGTGCCTGGGGACCGCCACAGGAAGCCCAGGAGGAAGTGCCGAAAACCCTGCAGGCTCCCAATGCCTTCCTAAAATTCCATCCCAGGGACCTGGCCTCACCCAGACCTCACCCAGTCCCAGTTACCCCTGCTTCGGTTGGCCCCTATCCCTCGTGCCAGAAGTGGGAAGGATTCTTCCAGTTTGTACAGACATTTCTCTCACTTCTGCTTCTCTCCCTCTCCTGACATAAACCTGGGATCCTGCTCAACCCACCTCTTCTCTACACATCCCCCGGCTTTCAAGAACTTCTCCTCCTCCTTCCTACCTACACCCCTACACACCTGCTCATCTCCCCTCCTTTCCTCCTTCCCCATCACCTGCCTGCACATCACCTGCCTCTTCCTCAAGTCTAAGTCCATGAACCTGCTCCCCAAACCCGCCCAGTGCCCACCCACCAACATCTGGTCCAGGGGCCTCAGACCTTCTCTGGGAAGGGGAAGGAAGGAACCAATAAGAAATGAGAGGAAGGCTCCAGCCTCCAGAAACCACATCATTTGTGGAAAAACCTTACATACAAGTCTTCCCACTCTACCTGCGCAAAAGAAATTGCTATTAGTGACTGGAATCAACTCAGTGTGGTTCAGAAATCATAACAAAATTCTAGATAAAATAAGCAACCAAGGACCACAGGTTCAAGTAACCTCAGACTTACCCTCCCCTCCTTCCTTCAGGGAGTTCTTCACTAAGACCACCTGAACTTCTTTTCTCAGGATTAACTGTCCCTCATCCCCTCAACAATTCCTTTTTCCAACTCTGAGGTCCAGAGTGGTCTTTATTCTACCTTCTCCTTCTTGCCTCTGGCTCCATAACATTTAAAAATCTAGCTTTGTATTTTTAAAAATAATACTCAATAGACACATGTGAACTTTACAAACAAGCCACCCCACGAAACCTCTGCAACATTCCAAAATGGAACAGCAGCAGTCTAGGAGAAGGTCTGATTTAAAATATGTACAGTCTACACATCATCCTCTCCCCAAAACAGGGCTACTGAATAGGAACCAGCCTTTGGACCCTTTCTCTTGACAGGGGGACGTGGGGGAGGATCAGCAATGCAGATGGCGTGGCGGACAGCTGTGCAGAGTGGGGCTCCATCCTGCCAAGTGGCCGCAGGCATCGCAACGCATACCCTGCAAGAGCTGCTGCCCAAGCCACCAGAGCTGTGCTACCACAGAGATCCTAGGACAACGTGATGTCAAGAGGAGAAGCCTGGTCTGCAAAGAGGAGGCGATGGCGCTCCCTCTCACGCCTCCCACTGCAGCCCCTGGAAGTGGGCTCAGATCTGGCTGATGACGGTGCTGTCCTTGGGGAAGGTGTAGCTCAGTGGCGCCTCATAGAGGCTCCCCCCATCCGTGCTGAGGTCGTCGTCGTCGTCCACATCATCCAGCACTTTGCTTGGCAGCTTCTTAAGTCTGTAAAACAACAGGAGGCATGTTTCCTGGCTCTGGACTGAGGCTCACTTCAGATCTAGAGGTGAAGGGGTTCAAGGTGCCTGTCTCTCCACCCCAATGGGTGGCACATGAGCATGTACAGCAACAGGGAGCAAACTGCCCACCTGGTGGCACGGGAGGCTGTTGCTGACAGAGAGCTGGGCAGGGCTGGGTCAAGGTCAGTAGTCCTGATTTTCCCTCCTGCCTCAAGCTCCCACGTGGCTTGGCAGGGTCCAACTGTAAATTCCATCTTAATGTTAAATTTTATCATCCTGTGCACCACGGGTAGTTTGCACCAATTTTTTTAATACTGCATTTTGATTAAGGTTTTTGGTGCCCCCTTATATATTGCCTCCTAATGCCAACCTGGGGCTGGATTCTTGATAGACATGCCGTGTTTACAGGATTCTCAACAGGCTCTTCTGTGCATTTATGAGAGAAGTGCCTGGGCAGCTAGCAAGAAGCCTCCGGTCACCATCAGCCTCCAGGAAAAGCCCAGCTTTATGAACGAGGATGAATATAAACTCACCCCTCACTCCAATGCCCTAAGCTGTGACCCTGAGGCAAGGAAAGCAATGTTCCCCCACTCCCCATTAAACCCCTATCCTTCTGCTGTGCCCAGGGAGCTTAAGAGAGCAGCTCTTTCCAGAAACCAGGCTTGGGATATCCTAGTCCGGAGAACAGGAACCCACAGCTTCATCTCCTTTCTCCCTAACCCAAGCAACCTAAGGGCTGGCCCAGGAACTCCTCTCTACAGGGTGGTGTGAGCCAGTCTGACCTGTTCTGAGCCTCTGTTTCCATTTTCGGACGGCAAGGATAACACCTGCCTGCTGACACCGGGCAGTGGTATGAGGATGACACATGTGATGCCTACTGAGTGCACGGGGCGAATGGAGTGGATGCAGCCACTGGCATCTCTAGGACGGGATGACCCCAAAGTGGCCGCGGTGGCCGGAGATGACAGGAGAGGCTCCGAAGGCCTCGTGCTCCCCTCAAACACCGGGGCTGTCACAGCCCCTGGGGGCATCGACACACTGGCCCACCTCAAGTCCTTCTTCATGGAGTTGAGCTGGCCCTGCAGCTGCTCATTCACGTCCATCTGCTCCTCCAGCTCCCTCTGTAGCTTCTTCTTTGAACTTTCCAGCCTGTCGATTTCCTCCTCGGCCTCCTCCACCTGTCGCTTCATTGCCTTCAAGCGCAAGCTCAACTGCAAGGGTTGGGGGGGAGGGGAGGGGCAGAGTCAGGGGAAGGGCAGGCCGTGAGCTAGCGGGTCGCCCAGCGCAGCAAGAAAAGGCCAGTGGTCCAGACCCCTTCTCTTCAGGCGACAAGATACGGCAAAGTGGGAAACAGGCCTCATGCGAAAGTGGAGGCAAGACACTAAGACAGAAAATCCCACTTTTTCAAAGCCAAGTTCAGGGTCTGAAGTTTGCTGAAGTGGGCTTTAAAGGCCCCATTCCATGCCGTAAGGGGTGGAGTGGAAAGAGAAGACTCGGTCCACTCAACTTCACCACTTGTCCATCCTCTGAGCCCTCCCCTCTGTCTGGCTTCCCCAGCCCACATTAAATCTCAAAAGAATTCGCAGAGGGTCCCCCACCTGGTCCTTCTGATCAGTCAGTGACAGGTGCTCATCGTCCACCTGCATCACCAGCTCCTTCACCTTCCGCTCCAGCCGGCGGTTGCTCAGTTGGAGGCTGGCCCGGTCCCTGGAAGGGCAGAACAGAAGACAATCTCGTCCCAGTCCCACAGACAGCCAGCCCCCGGCTGCGTGGTAGACGTGGGCTTAGTTAGGGTGAGGGAGACTCACAACGTACAGGAGGAAAGCGCTGCACAATGGACAGATGAGGCAACAGGGGCTCTGAGAGGGGAGTGACTGCCTGAGGCTGCAGAGCCCGAGAGAGGCTGAGCTGGGGTCAGACCTGCCCTGAGTTCTCCCAGTACCAGGCTTCACTTGGTAAGGCAGAGATTCACAGACTGCGAGGCTGTCAGTGTTTGGGGTGTACTGCCCTGACCCAGTCCCTGAAGTCTCACTGAAATTGGATAATGTAAAGTGCTCTACACACACATACACACAGAGACACACACAACTCCTAGGAAGGTGAGGGGCCGTTAGTAAGAGTTGAGGAGCTGGCCCTTGGGCCCTGGTCCAAGGACAAGCTGCAGAAGATCATGGGGCAAGAGAGGGTGTGGTCGTTCCTGTGGCCAGCTCTGGCAGACGGCCACTTGGCCTCTGCTCGGATACACCAAGCCCCTTGAGCACAGTCAGCCCCCTTTCATCTAATTCAGCTCTCACTCATTCACTAACGAGGCAGCCTGCCTTATTTAAGGCGGGGAGAAAGGAAAAACCAAGAGCTGAGCGGCAGGGGTCCCAGGTCTCAGTCCTGCTGCAACAATATCCTTCCAGGCTACCTTCCTCAAGTGACTTACTTGGTGGGCCTCAATTTTCTCATCTACAAAATGGAAACTATTTTCCAGCACGGCTGTATTTGCCCTGCCTTCCTCACAGGCTTAGGAGGATGGGCAGAGATACAGGGGTAAAACACTCTGTAACGTGATGCCCAGTGCCCAGCAGGGCCTGTGCACCAGGGCTGGAGCCGGCTCACCTCTCCTCGCTCTCCAGACGGTCCTCCAGCTCTGCGATCCTGGCCTCCATCTGCACCACCAGGCCCTCTTTGCTGGACCTGTAGGAACCTTCCAGGTGGATAATCCGGCTCTTTAAGTCCTTGTTCTGGAATCAGACAGGGAGACCATGAGGGGCTGTGTCTACCACACCCTCTGCATGGAGCAGAGGGCGGGCAAGTGTGTGGTCAGTGATTGGGGTAAGCCTGTTTTTCATCTTCAGATGAGTGGTGCTGGAAGACCTGGGGATGTTTCCAGGAAAAAGATTTGCACTCGTGTCCTGACAAGCCAAAAGAAGGGGTTCTATCACATTCCTTATAAGCCTGAGTGAAATCTCTGGCATGTCCTAAGACTCCTGGATAACAGACAAATGATCCTGACCTTGGCCTTTTATAAACCTATTGGTATGGAACAAGAGAAATAGGCTCCTTCAAAAATATCATATGTCATATTCAGTGAAGACCTTACATGAATGGCACGTTAAAGACACAATGATTCATGTAAGATTTGTTACCAACACATGCATTGGATGTGGTTTTTGTTTTTTGGACAAAGAAAGGACACTGGTTTTTGGCTTTTAAAATTTATTTGGCTACAACAGGTCTTAGTTTAGTTGCAATACGCAGGATCTTTGCTCTTTAGCTGTGGCATGCAAACTCTTAGTTCCAGCATACAGGATCTAATTCCCTAACCAGGCATCAAACCTGGGGCCCTTGCACTGGGAGTGAGGCATCTTAGCCACTGGACTGCCAGGGAAGTCTCAACACTTTATTTTTCTCTTTTCATTTGATTTAGCCTTCTTTAGGATCTAGAAAACAACACTTGCAATTCTACTTCTCTGCAGCTGCTAAACTTACAAGCACATTTAAAATTACTGGGAAAAAAAATAAAAATAAAAAAAATAAAATTACTGGGAATAACCTTTCTGGAAAAGGCCTTAGAAAAACCTCTACCTCTCAAATGAGTTATGCTCCAGAGTTCTTGGGCGTGCTGTGCAAAGAAGGCTCAGCCACGGGGCTCTAGTCCAAAGCCACGAGGAGGCTCAGGGGCTCATGGGGCCAGCTGCCCTCACCTGTCTCTCCAGAGAAATCTTGTCACACTCCAAGTCTTGCTTCATGGCTCGCTCCTGAAGCAGCTCATTCCGCATCTGCTCCATCTGCACCACGGAGAGCAAAAGCCCAGAGGTCAGCAGGGTGGTTCCTGTAGCCTTTGTGCTAAAATGGTTCCCAGGTACGAATTCCAACAACCAGGTCAGCTCTTTTTCGTGACAGGGGTCCCCTATCTTCTCCTCTTAAATACTGGAGCTGTTTTTTAGATATTCTTGAGTTCTCAATGATTGCAATGATAATGATACAAATAACAATAATAGTTACAGTTAACCCTGCCATTATAGGTTGAATTGTGTCCCCTCCAAAAAAGATATATTAAAGTCCTAACCCCAAGAACCACAGATGCAACCTTAGTTAGAAGTACGATCTTCACAGAAGTAATCAAGTTAAAAACTGAGGTCATTAGGGTGACCTCTAATCAAGTATAACCGAGGTCCATGTTAAAAGGGGAAATTTGAATGCAGAGACAGACATGCACAGAGGAAAGACAGAGACACAGGGTGGAGTGAGGCATCTACAAGGCAAGGAGCACCACAGCTCATCCGCAAAATGCCGGAAGAAAGGAAGTGCTCTCCTACAGGTCTGGAGGGAACGTGGCTTCAGACTCCTGGCCTCCAGAACTTAAGAAAACACACTTTTGTTGCTCCAGGCCACCTACTTTACGGTACTTGGTTACAGCAGCCCTTGAGAGCTGCTACCCCTGCTCAGCACTCCAAGCGCACTTATCCTATGATATTCCTAGGTTATATGCACAACCCTATGACGTACATACTAGCATCTCTGCTCAGGACATCAGGGCTTGGAGAAGCTAACCGACTTGGGTGGTGATCAACCGCCCCAGCTTGCCCAGGACTGAGCACATATACTCAGGATGTGTGACTTTGAATGCTAAAACTGGAGGAGTTCCAGGCAAACTGGGGCAAGTCAGTCACCCAGCTTGCCAGGCATCAAACACAACCAGAAACGGGGAGCCAGGATTGCCTGGAGCTCCTGACTGCTAAATTACAAGTTCAAGCTTCGGCAGAGGCTTCCATAGCTAGCATGTCTCAGACACTGCAAGATTCCTCCCTTTTTAAGCCAGGATCAGAGGTCAGCAAGAACACTCCAGGTGCCCTAGCAAAACCTAGGCCGAGGATTTCTCCTATATTAATAGGAAATGAACCTCACAGAGCAGCATCTGGTAAGAAATCCCATTGCTGCCTGTGGGTATCTCCATGCCCCACCCCCAGAATGCCTTCAGCAACAGTGAAAAATGCTCTTCAGAAGCAGAGGCCCCACAGTCTTTTCCCAGGACCATCCAGCAGAGGGCGGAATGGGAAAGCCCAGAGAACTAAGAAAGTGAGCCAGGAAAATAAAACTGTCTGTTCCTTCTTTGCCTTTAGGTTCAAGGCAAAGGAGAAAAGGCAAGATATACCCATTTGAATGCAGAGTTCCAAAGAGCAGCAAGGAGAGATAAGAAAGCCTTCCTCAGTGATCAATGCAAAGAAATAAAGGAAAACAATAGAATGGGAAAGACTAGAGATCTCTTCAAGAAAATCAGAAATACAAAGGCAACAACACTTCATGCAAAGATGGGCACAACAAAGGAAAGAAATGGTATGGACCTAACAGAAGCAGAAGACATTAAAAAGAGGTGGCAAGAATACACAGAAGAACTGTACAAAAAAGATCTTTATGACCAGGATAATCACGATAGTGTGATCACTCACCTAAAGCCAGACATCCTGGAATGCAAAGTCAAGTGAGCCTTAGGAAGCATCGCTAAGAACAAAGCCAGTGGAGGTGATGGAATTCCAGTTGAGTTATTTCAAATCTTAAAAGATGATGCTGTGAATGTGCTGCACTCAATATGCCAGCAAATTTGGAAAACTCAGCAGTGGTCACAGGACTGGAAAAGGTCAGTTTTCATTCCAGTCCCAAAGAAGGGCAATGCCAAAGAATGTTCAAACTACCGCACAATTGCACTCATCTCACATGCTAGCAAAGTAATGCTCAAAATCCTCCAAGCCAGGCTTCAACAGTACATGAATACATGAACCGTGAACTTCCAGATGTTCAAGCTGGATTTAGAAAAGGCAGAGGAACCAAAGATCAAATTGGTAACATCTGTTGGATCATCAAAAAAGCAAGAGGGTTCCAGAAAAACATCTACTTCTGCTTTATTGACTACACCAAAGCCTTTGGCTGTGTGGATCACAACAAACTGTGGAAAATTCTTCAAAAGATGGGAGTATCAGACCACCTGACCTGCCTCCTGAGAAATCTGTATGCAGGTTAAGAAGCAACAGTTAAAAATGGACATGAAACAACAGACTGGTTCCAAATCAGGAAAGGAGTACATCAAGGCTATACTATTACTCTGCTTATTTAACTTATATTCAGAGTACATCATGCAAAATGCCGGGCTGGATGAAGCACAAGCTGGAATCAAGATTGCCAGGAGAAATATAAGATATGCAGATGACACCACCCTTATGGCATAAAGTGAAGAACTAAAGAGCCTCTTGATGAATGTGAAAGAGGAGAGTGAAAAAGTTGGCTTAAAACTCAACATTCAGAAAACTAAGATCATGACATCTGGTCCCATCATTTCATGGGAAATAGATGGGGAAACAATGGAAACAGTGAGAGATTTTATATTTTCAGGCTCCAAAATCAATGCAGATGGTGATTGCAGCCATGAAATTAAAAGACACTTGCTCCTTGCAAGAAAAGCTATGACCAACCTAGACAGCATATTAAAAAGTAGAGACATTACTTTGTCAGCAAAGGTCTGTCTAGTCAAAGCTATGGTTTTTCCAGTAGTCATGTATGGATATGAGAGTTGGACTATAAAGAAAGCTGAGCACTGAAGAATTGATGCTTTTGAACTGTGGTGTTAGAGAAGACTCTTGAGAGTCCCTTGGACTGCAAGGAGATCCAACCAGTCCATCCTAAAGGAAATCAGTCCTGAATATTCATTGGAAGGACTAATGCTGAAGTTGAAACTCCAATACTTTCGCCACCCAATGGGAAGAACTGACTCATCAGAACAGACCCTGATGCTGGGAAAGACTGAGGGCAGGAGAAGGGGACAACAGAGGATGAGATGGTTGGATGGCATCACCAACTCGATGGACATGAATTTAAGCAAGCTCCAGGAGTTGGTGATGGACAGTGAAGCCTGATGTGCTGCAGTCCATGGGGTCACAAAGAGTCGGACGCGACTGAGCGACTGAACTGAACTGTTCCTTCTTAGGGCTTCCCTGGTGGCTCAGCAGTAAAGAATTTACCTGCCAATGCGGGAGACACAGGTTTGATCCCTGGGTTGGGAAGATCCCCTGGAGAGAAAGAAATGCAACCCACTCCAGTGTTCTTGCCTGGAAAATTCACGGACAGAGGAGCCTGGTGGGATGGGGTCACAAGGAATTGACCATGTTTGAGCGATTGACACTTTCTTACTTTCCATCTTAAGGTTGGCCCAGGTAAGAGGTGTGTACACAGGAGTCTCCAGAGGGCTGGGGAGCACCTGTAACAGCCCCACTCTGCCTGGCTTTGACTTGGATTTTCACCTTCTGTACAAACACCCTAGTGATAAGCACATCCCTTCCCTGCCATCCACCAGGAGGGCAAGACCAGGGGGTCCTGGGAATAATGAAGGGAGGTGCCACCATGACAGGCTGGGCTTGTAGTTCCCTCTGTCCCGACCACGGAGCATGCAGGGAACGACAAGCAGAGTGGTGCAGCTGGCTCAGAGTGGGTGACGGAGCGATAAGAAAGACGGAGGCTGGTGATGGGCAGGACCGGGGAGTGGAGAGCTCGTACCACTGCAGGAAACTGGGACCCTGCCCACAGGGTCCAAAAGGTCACATTTTTTGCATTTTTTGACTGGCAGGCTTCTAAGTCACAGGGGTTCAGAACTTTACAGCAGAGCACATGGAGGTCCTCTGCCATCATCCGTGTAACAGAAGGAGCAGGGCAAGAACCCAGGCGGTGCCTACTCACAGCCTACTACCCCATCTGCTCAGGCTCTCCGGACTAATGCGGTGAAAAGGCTTCAAGCGGACTTAGGGTTTAGATACTGCTCTCATATAAAACCAAGGCCGCGGAGGCACCTGGTCTCCTTAGGGCATCCTCAAATGCAGTGGGGGAAAAAAAATGCCAGCCACACAAAGGTCAGCAGCCAGTGTGCGTAGACGCCTCCCTCGGACCCACGACCCCTGCCTGGCCCCAGGGCACTCGGAAATCACATGCTGTGGAGAACACCTGGAGACTCCAGTCATTGCTCTCTGAGCACCACGTCCGCAGGTAATGGATGCAGCCTCAAGCACGCCTGGCCCCCAGCAAGGCTGTGAACCAGCCAACACCACCGCGGAGGTTGTCAGCACGGCTGGGCCACGGGACCGCGATGTGCCTCCGAGGGGAAACTGTTCTGTTCACGCCCGCTGGGCAGAGGCCAGGACCTCAGTGAGGACACGGTTAAACTTTCACTGCAATGGGAAGTGACTGCACAGACAGGCTGCAGTGGCCCAGCTTTTCTCCTGGCTCTGCATCCACCTACATGTGACCTTGGTCGTCTCAGCTCTGGGATGTGGACTCCACATTTCTAATCACTGAAGCTAAACAAGATGGCCTATAAGGCCCTTGGAGCTGGCCTCTATCCTGAAAGCATGTTTGGGGCCCCCATCTCACTGTAGGGTGCTGGGTGGCTCAGGCCCCACCTCCATCCTCCAGCTCCAGAAGCCAGCCCATCTCTCCAGACCTTTGGGAGTGTCCCCAGAAAAGACTCACTCTATCGAGGTGAGAGGGAAGATGTGTCTGTGAACACACATGGTTGTGAGCTGGTGGAGGGGTGGTCTTGGAATGATGGGGTGGGTCCACCTGTTCATCCAGGCTGGACATCATGACAAAAAGACAGTCCCTGACCTCACAGGCAGACATTACAATCCCCATTTCCCAGGAGGGAGGTTCAGGACTGGTGGGAGCAGTTTTCGGTTAAAAGCCTGTAGGACCAGGTCCCTCAGTGAAGCAAGGGTCCCTAGGAGAAGGAAGAGTTTGGGGGATGGGGTGGGGTCCTTCGGAGCCTAAAAGGAAGAAGCACCTCGTGCAGTGTGAGGTAGGGAAGCGCCGAGGAGTGATTGGAAGATTGCCGAGGGGTCCGCAGCACGGGCCCAGGCTGGGCTTCAGGACAAACGCCACAACTTCAAGCAGCAGCCACTGGCTGAAGTCTTGCTCCCTCTGTGCTACTGACCGGAAATTCTGGACTGCAGGAAACAAGGCCTCCTGGTACAGATAGGCACTCAGGAACCAGCATCCTGGAGGTTCCCCACAGGTCAAGACCTCCCTGGAGTGCCCCAGGCAAATGTGACTCTCCGAAGGAAAAGCAAAATAGCTATTATTCAGACTCCACGACATCCCCTCAAAAGATGGCTACTCAAATAAAAGTGCAAAATAAATCAGAGTGAAGAGTAGGAAGGAACAGATTTGAGGCTGTAAAGCAGTTACTGTCACCAGACAGTCAATTTTCCTTCCATCTTTTGGAAATCAAGGCTTTTGGCAAACATGACAGGCTTCCTTCAGTTCTTCAGAAAGAAGCACCGGACACTAAACTCTAAACTAAACATACCACGCGGAGCCTTACATGCAGAACTCCTCGTGATGTTACAGACAGCACCCCCAAGGACAGGTTCCACCATAAACCACAAGTGTTTTGGCCGCGCTCCTCACTACAGTGATCACCAGGGCAGGACCTGAATATTCTAAATCAGATCCTTCCTACCCTGAACCCACATTGTGCTCTTTGCTCAGTCATGTCCAACTCTTTGCAGCCCCATGGAGTGCAGCCCACCAGGCTCCTCTGTCCATGGAATTTTTCAGGCAACAATATTGGAGTGGGTTGCTATTCCCTTCTCTAGGAGATCTTCCCAATCCAGGGATCGAACTCGCCCCTCCTGCACTGCAGGCAGATTCTTTACTACGATGTCACCGGGTAAGCCCCAAGCCCACACTGGCAACAATTAGAGAGAGTCAGAAGAAGAAAGAAAGAGAGAAATGCCCTCTGGCTTAGCCTGCTTCCTCCTTTGGAACAGGGAAATGAATCAGAGGCTGGGAAAATATTTCTCTATATAAGCATAGTGCTTCATGTGCCGTCTACCCTTCAATCATATTAAATACACTGAACAAAAACTTCCCAGCAAAATCAAAAACAGAACAGGAGCTGAAGGTAACAGTTTATCACAGCTGGACTGGAAGAAAGCTAAACCCTGATCACATTGGTCGGAAGTAACAGTGTCAGATTCCAATGGGTTTGTGTCAGAGGCCCTCGTGACCTGAGCCAGCTCTCAGGATTAGAAGCAGCTGCCTTCTGGGTTAATGAAAAGCCAGAGACATTTATGATGGCTAATAATAATATTTAACCCCATCACCTGTGTTTACCTTTGGGCTGCAAAGGGCTTGCTGCACACATACTCTTACCTAGTACTAAAAATGATACTCAATCACGAGAAAGGAAAATTATTATTAAGCAACTGTACACAGTGGGCTTTTGAGCAGCCTCTACAGTAGGAGGCAGTTCTGAGACCAGGATCATTTTAATTAAAGGAAAAAAGAAAGAAAGAAATCCCATTCTGATCTTTCACTCGCTGACTGCAAAGGAGCCGTATTTCCCAGGCCCATATTCCAGTGACTGCAACCCTCTGGTGCAGACGGAGCAGCAGGTGTGAGCTGGCCACTCAGGAACAGTTCCCGAACATGACTGCAGAAGCCCAAGCCTTTATCTACCAGGAGTTATCCTGCAGTTGCCAAGGCAACAGGGCAGCCCTCGAGCTGGTCCTCTCCCTCTTGCCTGCTGGCCACTTGGGTTGAACAAATGCTCTTTCCACTAGGCTGGGTTATCTTGGCCTCCAAGGCCTAGAGAACGCCTTTCTATTTAGGCCCCGCTCTACTGTTGACTGCTGCCCTCAGCCACCAGTAACCACACGGCAGTGCCTGAGGACCCAGAACATCAGCCTCTGGGTTACCTTTAAAACACCAAGCTGGGCCATCTCATTTCTGGACACAGGAGAGTCAGGAGAGGGGCAGGTGTACATAAATCCTCACTTATATTAAGAGACAGTGTGGTGTTATTTTTCACTTGGGAATAGAGACCCAAACATTTGGGATTTTTCTATACTACCCTCACCCACTCACTGCCAGGATGATGGCAACAGGTGGGAGGTTGAAATCAAGTTGTGGCTCCAGACCTTTTTAAAGGTCTCGAGTCCCTATGCAGCCACTTAACCTTGAAAGCCCTGAAAACAACAGAAAGCATGCAAGTCCCAGGCTCAGTGCCCAGCACCCGAGGAACCCTCAATAAGGATGCAAAGTGTCATAAACAGAAACAAGGTTTTGGAGGAAGGAGAGGAAAAGAGATTTTTCTGGATTTAAACAAACCAAATACCAGTAAAGCACCCACTATTGTATTCAAATTTCCTTCAACTTTAAGAATATCCTGAGCACGTATTGAAAAGGAAGGCTTCAGAAGGCCTGGGAACTTACAAATAATGTTGGCAGCATTTACTGAGCATCAGATGTAAGCATGAGAAACTGCAAACAAAAAGATGAGAAGGACAGAATGTTTGGTCTCACAGCCCCCTCTCCTGTCCTCCGTCCCTGGGAACAGCCCAGTTGAGGCTTCTGCAATCAGTTGAGGCTCCTGCCCATCCTCCCCTCCGCTTGGAGCACACGCTGTGTGCTTCACTGTTCTGCTCAACAACCTTCCAAGGCTCCCCTCTGCCTTCAGGATATGCAGTCCTTTCAAATCCTTCAAGCTGCCTCTCCTGTTATTGCCTTATGGAAACTGGAAACCTAACCAAACACAGCAGTCCATTTGGTGCCCCTCAAAACAGATCCTCCCACTCAATCTTTACTCATCCACTCCATTCTATCTAGGATTCACTTCCCATTCCTTTGGTAGTTTGTCCAAAACCTACTGTATCTTCAAAGCCAGGTCTTGGGCAGCCTTCCTCTAAGAACTCCCACAGTCACCTGTGCTATGACGGTCTTTCCTCCTTCGCTGCCTGGCCCCTTCCCTTGGCATATAGTTATCTGCTGCTTTTTCTTGATGATTTCCCACTGTTTAGGCATGCCTCTCCTCCTCAAACCCCAGCACCTCAAGGATAGAGGCTACTCTCAACAACCCTGGAGCCTGGCCTCAGGGCTATGCACATAGTGGGCATCCATCCCATTCTGCCCACACTGCTAGACAGAACTCTGCTTAGGAGTCAGCCATGTGCCCTAGCTAGATCACAGGTAACTCTGGGCCTTGCCTCTCTGTCTATTACACAGAAAGTCTGGGGAAATGAACCGGGGAGGTCATTGTCAGATCAAAGATTCTGCAAATTCTAGAGTCCTGCCCCAAGGCCACAGAAGTGAAGCCCGGAACCAAGGTCACCTTTGAACCTGACTGCGCCCATCTGTAACCATTGCCAAAAGCTCCCAGATCATCACCAGCAGGCTTCCTGACCCTAAATTAGGCAAAAATGCTCACCCTAGTACTCGCCCTATGGCACCTTAACCAACACCTAGTACCACCCTCCCAGCAGGAATTGTCTTGAGGCTATATCCACTGGCTACACTGCTCTAACAGCGTCCTATCGACTCTCCCTGGCCTGTTAGGAGTTGGCCCACTGTGCTTGCAGCACCCTTATTATCTCTGCTCTTTGTTCTTAATAAACTCATTCCCTTCTGAAATGCTCTGTGTCTGGAAACTCTTTTCCAACCTGCGCTCAGACAGCCACAACATAAATGGGGTAGGCCACTCACTATAATTGCTGGGAAAATCTCTTTGTAGCTTTTCCACTTAAGCCCTATAACTAAGATGAGGAAAAATAACGGGAGATGTTCAGATGAAGCAAAGATTTAGAAGAGGCACTTGTGAGCAGACAGAGATTAAGTAGAGGGAAGAAGTTCAATCTTTGACTTTTTAATTTTAAGGAGACCAAGTTCCAAAACAAAGTTCCCCAGACCTTCCTGTTTCAGGGCTGTTGCGGAGCGTCCAGAGCCAATGCTGTAAGTCAGGCTGGAGACAACAGACAGGCGCCATTTCCTGTTCTTTAGGGGACACTTCCTGTGAAGGAGCTGTCACAGAGCTGCATTTGAGGGGCGGAGGAGAAGTCTTAGGTTTAGAACTTTCCCATTCTCTCATTCTGGCAGAAAGGCACCAGCACATCCCTAGAATTTAACCTACATGGACTGAAATGGTTTCAGAATCAAGGCCCCCTCATCTACACCCAGAGCCCTTCCTTGGACCTTTAAGAGGCAAGAAGCAAGCCTCAGATTCTCACCTTGACTTTGAGAGAGAAGGAAATGGTCTCCTGTAAGGCAGGTATCTTTAATCAACCCATTCTCTACCCTTCCTCACAAATCCAAAGGCAGCATAGGCCAGGAGAGAACTCCCATCAGGAGGCCTCACTTGTCTCAGGGGTTTGTTTTATTGTTTCAGTAACCCCTACACAGTTTGAACATAACGCTCAGTCTCTCCACTTTAACAGACACCGGGCTTTACCCTCCCTACCCCAGAGAGGGCAGTGAGAACAAAGAGAAATGATGAAAATAGAACAAATATTGCAAAAAGACTAGAGACATCTGTGAAACCCATCTTTGCAAGGACATAACACAGACCCGGAGGGGAGAAGAAAAGAGTTAAAGGGTGACTCAGGCACTTAATTTTATAAAATCCTCTCACAGCATTTCAATGTCAGAATTCACAAAGACTTCAGAAATCTCCTGGACAAACAGTCTCATTTGTCTGGATCTTAGAAGCTTCACTCAGAGAGGCTGGGGCTTCCTTACAGCTACATGAGGTCAGTGCAGGAGGCTGAACAGGGATTCTTTTCCATAAAACAAGTAGGTTCCCTCTATGTCCTCCCCAGGCTTGCTTTAGGTTCTCAGCTCAGGGAAAATACTTTCAACTTTGACCAGATCACAGAGAGCAGTTCCATTCTCCATGAACCATACTGGGAGGAAAGAGAAGAGGCTAAAATAAATGGATTTGAGTGAGGAGCTTCGTTAGGGTCGGGCCACCAGCTGAGCCAAGGGAGGCAACCACCTCTGGTTCAGTTTGTCTGATATTTGGGGGCTGCAAGGCTGTTTTAAGTGCCTGGTGACATGAATCTGAGCAAACTTCAGAAGACGGTGGAGGACAGAGGAGCCTGGCATGCTGCAGTCCAGGCGGTCGCAAAGAGTTGGACACAACTGAGAGGCTGACCACCAACAGCAAACAATGATGGATGACATACTCCTAGACCTACCGCTCCCTAGTGACGTGACACCCCATCCCCAGGATACGACTGAGGCACTCTGAACCTTAATTAAAAAAAAACAGAAACAAACCCCCAAAACCTTGGGATCATACCAAGTGTAGTTCGGAAAATCAGTTCCATTATCTACAGTGTGAGGAAAGTGCGAACTGTCCCTGGCTGCCTCCCAGTGTTCCTGGAAGGATCAGGTATCAATGCAACTCCTGCCGATTGAAAACTGCAAAAATCACTCACTTGCACGGCACTGTTACTATGCTATGAACGCCTCACAGATGTATGCACTGCTAACTCATTGGCAAAGTTCTTAAAGGAACAGGCTGCATCGTATCATTTACTTCCAATGGCACTAATACAGTGGTAGCCACCAAATTTCATACAATTGCCTGCTGAACTCATGATTCTTCGAGCCTCAGCTCTAAAAGCACTTTGCCTGTTGTGACTAAGAGACTGTTTTCCATAGCCACTCTGGAAACTTTCATTCTACACACTTTACGGTATATATTTCACCTCCCTTATAGTGGTTCGCCCCATCTTCCATGATTTCCATAAGCCATGGACTTTCTCCCCCTCCACCAGCCAAATCCTCAGGGTTAACCTCTCACATTTCCTTTTCCATGCAGGATGATCCATGCATCACTCAGCGACAGAACAGTACCTGCTCCCTGCTCCGGGTGATCCTCTCAGACAGCAAATCCGAGTTGTTTCTTTCTTCTTCCAGCTCCATCTCCAGTTGAGACACCTTGTCCTGAGAAAGAAGTTACAAACACAGCCTACTTAACTTGCACTGACCAAGTTTTTAGGAGCAAGGACTGCCCTGCCTTGCACAATACCACACGGACATCAGAGCTGAGCACCATGAATTAGAGTTTGGCAAAAGGATGTGTCTTTTTCTCATACCGTCCAAAGTATATCTTTTAAAACCTGTTTTATGGCTTTTATAATGTAATTGTGCATCTAGAAAACACATAAAAGGAGAAAAAAAACTGCCCCACTGAGGATATTTTATATTCCCTTCAAGCCTTTTTTTTTCTTTATGAATCATTAATTTTACATAGATCTACCTAAGTCTAACAGGCATATGTTACCTGTTAAAAGACAATGTGGAAACCAGGATACCATCCAAGGCATTCTTCTCTAAATACTGTAAAACTAAGGACAATGTTCTCTTTTTTCCCTCAATTGTATATGAGTTTATTTCCAATCTAATTTCCAGTTCTCCATCTTATTACCAAAATACCCAACAACTTTCTCTGGGACACTTTTGAGACAAATGCCAGAAACCCTGAGTGTATCAGGACAACGTTCTTCCTCTCTCCTGCTCAGGGTTTCTAAGACCGTCACAGGAATAGTGTCTGAAGCAGGCTTTCACATCTGCCTTTTCCTTCTAGGAACCTCATAAAGGATGGTATAGTCCCAAGTCCCCAGCAGAGTAACATAAAGACAGTGTTGGCCTATTTTGCTAAACCACCCACCATACAAAGAAATAGTTATTTCTGTCTTCCTTGCAGGCTCCTAAGTTAAACACCACTGAACGTTAAGAGAAAAGCACTTCAAATTAGCTTTGTGTACCGAAAAGAAAAAAAAAAAAAAAAAAGGCTTCAAACACAAACCACCCCACCTAGAACGGGGGAGGCTGTGGGGTTGGTCCATGCATTTCTCCTGTCACCAACCAATGTGTCATACATCCAGATTAAGTCAGAGCCATGAGGCAGGCACACTAAAAGCAATCAGCATTTTAAGTTTTTATGGGAGCCTGCAGCATCTGTACATAAATATTGTCTCTGCAATTGTCAAAGTTGGCTGACGAGCCTCCATGTGCACCAAAAATAAAACTCACTGAACTCTCGTGAATGACTCAATGTCTGTGAATGCCTTCTCTGTTGTGAGCAAAACCTACAGAGAACCCGAAGACCTGTCTCCCAGGAGAAAACAGGCACCTGAGTTTCTGAGTTTACAGGCTCATTAATGAGAGAGCTCTTGAGTCTAAGAATTAATCTATTAAGTGCTAGTGAAGGAATAAGCAAGATATTAGTCACAGCAAGACAGTCTTGCCAGTGGCCTCTTAGGGGAGAAAGCACCCTCTGGTGTGCCTCATTGGTGGGGTCTTGAGAGCTGTTCATTCATGCTTAATGGAAAAACAGCTAAAATACTGCACAGCAAATGTGCAAATGAAGCTTAGCTATGCCACTGCTTCTAGACCTTGAGTTAGTAAACGGAATATGTTTTTTATAGTCAGAATATTCTAGAAGGAGACGACCTGATGACTCAATGGTTGACTAAAAGCACCTCTTCACAGGGTTCTCTCCCTGCCTACAATTCATACTATATAGAACCCAGCAGGAGACTTCAGGGGATCAGGCCACGGGTCATTACACCAAAGGTTTTCACATCACTGCCTGACGAAGCTTTAGCTTGTTTTTAACCAGATTGTTTGAGCCGTAGAATAATCACTTCGTAGTTACCTGGGTTGACCTTAGTTTGCCTAAAATGACCTCCCTTAATGAGATTAGAACCAGGACACTGGGAAAATATATTGCAATCTTGAAAAAAAATACAAAAAAGATAAAACCATAACCAAGTAATTCTAAGCCTCCAAAAGGGCTGATCTAATAAAATTGTTAATGGTTGAAACATCACTTCCTAGATATAAACCGCTACTAAGTCCCCTGGAGGTTTAAAAGTTATTTCTATTTATTTGCAAAGTAGAATCAGGAATTCCATAGCTTTTAAATTCCAGCTATCTCTTCCTGGCCTTGAACACTGTCTGACTTTTATCAAAACCTTGACAATGTTAACTTTTCCCATAGGTCTGATTTTTAAGTGTTTCTTTTCCTCTCCAAATTCCACTGGGATGTGGGCTGTGTGTAGGAGTAGGGGGTGGATGTTTCTGGTTTGGGTTTGGGGTAGGGTTTCTGATTTGGGCTGGGTTTTGTTCTTGTAAATTCATTTTGTAAGTTCAGCTGGACTGATGTTAAGTTTCTTCCTGTCTTTCTTGGTAAAATGTTCAAATTTGGATTCTATTACCCCCTTTTTTCTAGTGTGTTGTTTTCATCTTGTAAACACATCACCCCACTGAGCACTTTCTGATAGACTATCCTGGACTATGTATACACGGTTATCCAAAGGAGACCTGAGCCAGTCTGCTGCTTGTTTTGGCAAAGCTGGACCCTCTGTAAGAAAACGCGCCAGAATCTGGGGAACAAAAGCCTAGGTGTTGGGCGGTTTGGACCCAAGGCATGGCTGAGCCCCTCTGTCTTCACAGCCGCCTTGTCTCCTTTGCAGTTGGAAGTACTACCCAAAGCAACAAACTATCCGTTATGCCCTATCTATGTGCCCTTCTGAAAAATCATCTAATCTCCTCTGGATGATTTTGCTTCCTCTTCATGACAATGATGACACTATAATAAACGATTTGCATCATTCCTTCCAACACTGACATCCTATGAATCTATGAACTACCCGGCTTCTTCTTCAAATCAAGAAGTGACTTTAGGGGCTTTCCTGGTGGTCCAGTGGTTAAGAATCTGCTTGGGCTTGATCCCTGGTCAGGGAACTAAAACACCACATGCCACAGGAGAACTAAGCCCACGTGCTGCCAAAAAGCCCATGCACCACAATGAAGACCCAGCACAGCAAAAGAAAGAAATGACTTTACAGACATCTGATTGCGCAAGAGAATAAAAAACCAAAGACTTGCCAAAGCCTGAGGTGTGCGCAAAAAGGCTGCTGCTTCCCTTCTGTCCCATGCTCATCTCCCCAGACCCCGGCTGCCCACAAACCTCCATCTGCTTGACGAGTCGGCCTCGGTCATCCTTGAGGTGACTCTTTGCCTCCAGCTCGTACTCCAGGTCCTTGAGTGTCTGCTCTAGAAGCTGCCTTTTCGTGAGCGCTTCTTCCTGAGCTCTCTGGTAGTCCCGTAGCTCTTCCTCCATCAGTCGCATCTAGAATGAGGTGATACGGGGGTGTTTATCTGGGCACGTAGGAGCACAGAGCTCTCATGAGTAGACAGGCTGACCCCGGAGAGGATACAGCGGCTCCCGCTATGCTGGAGGTCAGAAACCCCTGGGCAAGCACCACCTCCCTCTGGGCCTCAGTTTCCTCTTTTGTAAAAAAAACAAGCCTTGAGGACTTCCCTGGTTTGCAGGGGTTGTGGGTTTGATCCCTGGTCAGGAAGCTAAGATCCCACATGCCTCCAGGCCAAAAAAACAAAAACAAAACAGAACATAAAACAGAAGCAATACTGTACCAAATTTAGTATAAAGACTTTAAAAATGGTCCACATCCTCCCTCAACAAAACTCGTTCAAAAAGGAAGCCATTTTCCAGCTACAGAGAAAAACCCCATTGGGTTATACATTCAATTCAGTTGATGTTGGCCAGGACTATATAAAAACGGAAAAAAATATCACAGTAGTACAAGCAAACATTGTTTGCTGAAACATTTCTGCTAGATACTAATACATTTGTATGGATGCATGCATTACTGTGTTACAAGGCAAGACATCCTTCTTAAGGCAGATCATGCTCAAAGATACTTGAAAGCCCCTGAACTAAGTTAGCACCTCCCAGAGCATAATCTTGCTCACCTGTAATAGGTTCCTCTCAATAGAGGTTTAAAGTGAAGGGAAAATAAATGCTAACATCATGACTCCAAAGCAACCTGCAGGCACAAAATCTATTACTATAAACAAATTAAGAGAAAACCACTGCTTTCTAAAAGAGTATGTTATCAGTTGTCATAATTTAGCGTTTTGTCCCTCCACAAGGTGGCACTGAACTGACAGTGTTGAAGAAAGTGTAAGAGACAACGAGCTTCATTCCCAAGAGCTGCCGTGTTTTCCACTCCTCTGAAATCTCCCCAAGGGGACTAGGCACCTCAGCACACAGTAGGTGTTCCTTAAATATCTCTGTGGACTGATTCAGTGAAGGCTGTCTGTTTATTTCTCAGCGTCCCTCCTGGAGGTGGTTCAGGATAACAGGTGGAAAACACAGTCTCGGGAACAGACTATATGGGTTAATTTCCTTTATGAAAGCAAATGGCAAACTCCAATAAAGAGTAACAGCTTTGGGGCTTCCCTGGTGGTCCAGTGGTTAAGAGTCCACCTTGCAATGTAGAGGACACCGGTTCGATCTCTGGTCTGGGAGTATTCCACATGGCGTGGAGCAACTAAGTCCACGAGCTACAACTACTGAGCCTGCGCTCTAGAGTCTGCAAGCCACAATTCCTGAAGCCCTCACATCGCAGCTGCTGAAGCCCAAGCGCAGCAATGAAGACACAGCACTGCCCAAAACACATAAATAAAATTATTTTTAAAAACACACTTTGCTGAGAGGCTGGTATGTAATTAAATATTAAAAAGAAAAAGAAATACCAGCCTTTGGGAGGGGTTTTCACAGAAACGTGGGGAAGCCTCAAAGACAATTTTTTTGGGGACTCAACAGGTTAAGCTAGTTTAGGAAGCCCCGAGGGAAGACTAGGAACTGTGTTTGCCTCCTGGAGGCTAACAGGAACATCGGACACTTCTGCGAGAACAGCACAGTCTTGACAAAGACATCTCCTGATAAAGACTAGGCTGGTGTCAGTGGTGACTAACGGAAAGCACAAAATGAAAATCCTTCCATGGAAAAAGGATGATGAGACATTCTTTGGATACAGAGATGCTCCAGGACATGAAAAAAAAAAAAAACAACTCTCCAAATAAAAGAGTCTTTAAAAAATCTTCTGTGCTTCAGTGTCCTGATTTGCAATATTATGATAAATGTATCAATAAATCTATCTTAACAAGCTGTCCTGAGACTCAAATGAGGTCATACCCTGCCCAAAGCACGGGGGTTTTAGAGTCAGACTGATAGGTAATGGTACAGCTCACATTTCCTTCTTGGTATCCTTTCCAACATCCAGCCCGTTCCTGCCTTTTGATGCCCTCGGTCCCTAGCATCCACCAAGAGCTCTACCATAACTAAGAGTATCCGAGAGGGACATGCACAAGACAATAAGCAGTACAGTGTCTGGAATCATGAAGCAGACAAATAACTTCTGAACCTACCAGTGCTAACTTTAAAAGTTATTAAACACTGCCCTTGGCGAAGTGGGATTTAGAAAATAAATGCAACAGTGAACTCTAGTCTTAATTCTCTAAAGACGATCTTCATCAGAACTTTTCTAGCTCTGTGTCAAAGGTAAAAAAGGTAAAAGGCCTGTTTCTCTCAAAGTGAACGAGGCAGTACTACAGCAATCAAGGTGCAAAGACCCTTGCAGCTTTTCCCGTTTATTGAGAGCTTTAACCAAGTACAACCAAAACGGGACGGAGGGTGGTGAACAGAGTTGAGTTTTTTAAGAATCCCGTGTGATCCTGGCTTATTAATTCACTTTTGTTTCAAACAACTCCATGACTTCAGCACCCTCAGGGTGGTTTCTGACTGTAGTTTCCTTCTAGAAGGAGGAGGTGTCTGTTTCTGCCATTCAGATGGAAACACTGTCTCACAAGGCTAGACTAGTGAGAACATGAAGGAAGTACAGTCTTTGTTTTCATCTTAAGGAATTCTTTTTGAATTACTGCCCTTTTACAAACACCACTGGTCTCCATCTGGCCCTAACTAATCTCTCTGGATCTTAGTTTCCTTATCTAACTAAAGGGTCCCTAAGGTTCCTTCCAATCTGAAGATTTTAGCAGCATTAACCATTATACAAAAAGCAAAAGGAAGCACTGGACAAGGGTCACTGTGACACTAATTTTCTGAAATCAAAGCAGCGAACAAATATTTGTTGGTGTTCTGGCAAGTATCTGAATCCTCTCACCCAGTTGCTATGAAAATGATTGTTTTTCAGTGCCAAAGAGAACTGTGCTATCAATACGCTAATTTCAGTTCTTACTAGAAGTCTTGTGTCCTGAGACCCTAGACCAGAGGAGATCTGCTATGAGGGTCCTTTCAGAAGTAGTCTAGAAACCTGCAATAAATATCCATTGTTCTTTCATGCAGTTTCAGCACTGACTCATGAATGACCTTTCTTTGATCATCAAAGATAATAAAAGTTTGTTTTTTAAAGAAAAATTATTTGTTTTCCTATGGAATCTTAGTGCTCTTGGTACTGCTTATGGAAAAAAAAGAAAAGGCAAGCTTTAGAATTATAAGTATTAGTGTTCAGGATACACATATCCTTTGCCATACAGTCTCACATTACCTCATTTAATTACTGAATCATTATTATTTTGTACACTTTTAAAGATGCAGAAACAGATGCTCAGAAAACTGGAGCAACTTGCTCAAGGTCATCTAGCTGGCAGGAGGCAGAGTAGAAATCAGCTTACATGGTACTGGCATTTTAGAGCCTTCAGCTTTCCATTAAAATAATCAAAAACATTCCCTTTATTATTCACAGTTCTTCAGAAGTCAAGACGTAAGGGAGCTAACATTTGGGTTACTTTGCTCTATTATTCTTAAATATAAAACCAAGAATACACTTTACTACTTTCAGTACTCATAAATTCCTGAAGATTTCTCTCTGTTTCCATTATTGCTGTTCTGAAACTCTTATCCACCACTTCTACTGCAATGAAAGTCCATGTAATTTTAAGCCAATGGCAAAAAAAAAAAAAAAAAAAAAAAAACTCTGATTACTTTAATCTTTGTTCTAGGATTGAATTAAAACATTACCACATATGAATCATTTAGACACAGCTGGGCACACCACTGGTGCTCCATAAACAGCCGCTAAGCTTTTTTAGGCAGAATATCTTGGCTTAATCACACAAACTAAAGTTGTGTCAATTTCACGTCAGAGGCCCTGAGTCCTCTGTGTCTTAGAATGCCATCTGCCCTGATGCAACCATCCTGAGAACCAAGCTCAAATGCTGTCTTAAGAATCTACCCCAGTGGGAATTCCCTGGTTGTCTAGTGGTTAGAGCTCTGCACTTCCAGTGTAGGGGCACAAGTTCAGTCCCCTGTCAGAGAACAAAGATCGAACACACTGTGTGGCAAGGCAGCAGGAAAAAAAGAAAACAAGAATCTACCCCAGCCTCTCCTGGAAGAGTTTCAAAGCAGATTCTGAACACAGGTAAGCCAGGACTGCTCTGGTCAACCATTATTACCTCATCCTGCAACTTCATGGCAGTCAGACGGGACTTTTCTGCCTCTAGAGTTTTCTCCTTCAGCTGTCTTTGCATCTCCGCAAGTTCCCTGCGATTTTTCTCCTTGTATTCATCCAGCTGGTTCTGGAGCTCCAGCGTTGATGTGCGGGACACCTCGACAATGTCGGCCATCTGGAGAAGTGACACAGGTGTGAACCCTGCCCCACCCCAACCCCACCCCAGCCATGAGGCTCCATCCGGAGCCTGGGAGTTAGGCCTGCACCCCATCTCAACACACCTCCTCTTCTAGCCCCCCAAAGTCTACAGATCATGGTCTGCCCAGATCAGCCGCCTCTAACGTGCAAG
The DNA here is from genome assembly GCF_016772045.2 of Ovis aries. NCBI lineage: Eukaryota > Metazoa > Chordata > Mammalia > Artiodactyla > Bovidae > Ovis > Ovis aries. The sequence goes on from NC_056060.1 coordinate 50,905,237, forward strand.
TTGCATGGCGACATGAATAGGCCTATCTCTGGAGCTACATTCTGGGTCCTGGGTCCTATTCTCGCTCTGCCACTTACCAGCTATACAACTGGCGCATTACTCGCCCTCTCTGGGCCTCTGCAGTGTGCTCATTAAAAACACTGAAGGCATAATCTATACCTTTGCAGGGTTGTTGTCAAAATTAAGATGATGCAGACAGAATTCTACTTAGATATGAGTGAGCTGGTAAACTGACACAGAGCAGATGCCAGAAACTGGCCAGTGTTCAGGGAAGCTTCTAGAATATGGGGAGTCCATTTGGCTCTGTGCCTTTCCCCTTCTGGATGTTTTAGGGTAGAGGGGAGCAGAGAAGCCACGACTACTGGGCTTTAAAACTGCCTTTCACGCTCCTGGACAAGAAAGGTGAAGCAAGTACATCGATTACACACAAAGGCAGAGGTTCTGATTGAGGTACCATCCGCGACATCTGCACGGACAATGCCAGGCTTCTTTGGGTAAGGGATGAGAAGAACTGGGCCCAGGGTCCAGGGGGTATTCTCTAACTAGTTTCTCTGTAACTGGAACTATCAACAGGCCTGAAGAGCTGCTTCAGGGGATCTGCAAATCCCAGACACATTCGTGCTGAGACACACTGCAGGTCTGCTCAGCTCTGTCAGGCCCTCCAGCACGGTGGGGGGTGAAGGGGCTGGGCCCCATGCCCTCCCCAACGCCTGCCCCGTACCTCCTTCTGCAGCTTCTCAATGGTCTTGTCAAGGTGCCATCGCTCATTCTCCATCTCATTCTTCAGTCTCCTTAACTGCTCCTTCTGCTCGGCCTCGTCTTTGAGCCTCTCAGACAACTGCTTCTGTTCCTGGGTGGCCCGGCTCAGATTTCTCTGCAGATGGCAAGGAAAGGACAGTCCTGTCACCTACCTGCCAGGGCAGCTGCAGGGACGGGTGGCAAAGGGAGTTTCATAGCCACACCACAAAGCAATCAGACCTGCTACATCACTGATAAGGATAAGGATCTAAATAAAGCCCTTTCAGAGACACAAGGATATTGTCAGCTCTGAAATTTAGGGACCAAAATGGAAGCTGACTTCACCAAAACACAGGCAGAAATGAAGGAGCAGATAAAGGATGCATTACAGAAATACAGAAAACGGCCAAGGCTGATGGGGATGGCGATTCAGGACAGTATCCAAACACCTGGCAGAGCTCATGCTCAAAAACCGCGGGGAAGTTATACAGAAGACTAACTTCGACCCATGCGGCAATTCACATCCTATGATATACAGCATTGCACCAAATGTTCCAGCATTGTCTCTGCTATGTAGATGGTTCTTACAATTAAAATAGCTAAAAATGAAACTATAAGGAAAGAGGAATTGTCCCATGGGCCAAGATTCCTTGGGTAGGGGGAGTTATAATCAACAATCCCTGAGATGGACTCACACACAGAAGAGAAGGAATCTAGCAATCTACGGGCTGAGGAGCCTGTGGACAGGAGGTACGTAATAGAAGACACACTTATTAGGAAAAAGACAGATGAGTGGTTACTTAGTGAATCACACCAAATATTAGTACTTCTTACAAAATGTAACATCTTGGATGCAATATTTCCCCTGGGTTCCTCTGTGGCTCTCATCTCACAACATTATACAGATTGATGTCCTTTATGTTAAAAAAAAAGGACATGCAATTCTAAAAGAAAGAAAAAACCCTAAGGTATCTTAGGAACACTATAGTAGCTTCTTTAAATGGCTAAGAATGAAGAGCTGTGGCATAAAGATATCAAGAAGGGGCACAGCTTAGAATAGCGGAGCGTAACCCAAACACAGCTATATCATAAGAAAAATGGCATCAAGCGTTGAGGGCTGAATGTGAGTTAGTACAGGTACTGTTTGGGACCTACTCAAGTCTTGTGTCCTTGCAGAGGCTGTATAAGGACAATGGTTATATTTGTACAGTGCTTAACAGGTTACAAGCTGCAGTCACATGCAGTAACTCAGGCATTTTGAAATCACAAAGCACTTCAGGCGCTTCTGGTTTCCCAAGTTTTGGAACAGATCCACTGGCCAGCCACATGGCCTGGGGCCAAAAAGCCACCTGTGGAGGACTGTGCTCAGAGAAACTAGCCAGCACAGCCAGGCCACTGCAGTTAATTGCTGCAAGGAACCAACGTCAAAACAAGCAGTTGGGGAGAGCGGATGGAAGGAGGGAGTCAGGAGTTCAGTGTGGGGCAATGAGCAGGACTGAGAGCCACCACGGTCAGTGTGGCTCACACCAGACGGAGGGTCGGGCCAACCCTGGGACTCATGTTTGTGGTTGATTTAGTGTGTCGAGAGCAAGGGGCAGCACACAGGGCAAGGTAAGTGAGGTATGGTTCCACTGCGTGGGAGCAAACTCTCAGGAACAGGTATCTCAGAATGTCAATTCTTGGAAAACAACAAATACAGAGGGATACCAGCTTCCCTGGTGGCTCTGTGGTAAAGAGTCCGCCTGCCAATGCAGGAGACTCAGGTTCGATCCCTGGGTCAGGAACATCCCCTGGCAAAGGGAATGGCAACCCACTCCAGTGTTCTTGCCTGGAGAATCCCATGGACAGAGAAGCCTGGAGGGCTACAGTCCATGAAGCCTAAAAAGAGTCAAATACGATTTAGTGACTAAACCACCACTCACAGGGGGACATCATCACCTTCCCATAGAAATGCCAGGATACGACTCAGCCCCTACCCCTACAGATCCCCCAGCCTCTCTTTCTTCCTTTTGGATTCCAAATCTCAGGGGCTCCAGGCCAAAAGACAAGCCAGCCTTGACTCCATTCAGCTCCCACATGGTGAGAGCTCTTCTGCTTTACCTTTGGCTCAGGATGGGTTCCGCTACCAATACCCGCTTCCCTGGCCCCGGCTCTGCTCCTGTGCTACTGGAAACTCCTGAGATGCAAACAATCTGAGCTGGGCTTGACCAACACACCTCGTCCCAACTTTAACACATACACATTTGCCTAGAAAAATAATTTTGCTAAATCATTTTTTAAATATTTCTTGCATGCTTGCCTCTATTGCACGGCAGTAAGATCTAGAAGGGCAAGGAAGAGATTTTTTATCTGAGTATGTCTCATAATCCAGATTCACTATTAGGCATAGGATAAAAAAACTCTGTGGTTGCAAATTAACTCCTATCCCCAAAAGTGATCTAAAGATTTCTTATATCAGAATCACCAAGCAAGGGTGGTGGACTCCTTATGTAAAATGGAGAGTCTAGCCCTTTCTGATGGAATCACAATTTTTCTTAGAGTGGAGCCCACACATTCGCCTTTGAAAGTTTTACCCAGATAATTCTGATATACTCAAAAGTGTAGAAATGCTGTTCAAACAATGCTCTGCCTCTTCAGAGATTCAAGAAATAGGTACTAATAAGTCACTGCTGAGAAAATATGTCCCAAATTCACATGAAAAGCAGCGAACTCGGCAACTCTGCATTTAGAAGTTAGGTGTGAAATGCTCTGTAGCTACAGTGACTGCATTTCCGAGACCAGCCGTACAAGTCTCTTGACCAACACTGGGACAAAATTTGAGGAAAATCTGTCAGAGTGGAGAATCCAGAACACAAGGCTGGTAGACGTACAGTGAGTGCCCTTGAGCTTGGGGACCATTATCTCAGTAGATGCAAAGCCTTTTACTGTATGGCTGAGCAACGCCTCCATCAGTCCGTATTAACAGTAACTATGTGGCAGGTGAGCAGAAGGGCTTGAGGGAATGGGAGGCTTGATCAAAGAGAACTGGATCTCAGAGCCCTTGACACACGTTAACCGCAGACTGTGACAAGCGTGGCGGCTTTCTTCTTCCGTGGTCTCAGTACACAGAAGTCTGCTAGGGTGGGAGGTACAGGCAAATAGAACATATATCATCATCACCCTTCCCTGAAGAAAAGAACTATGGCCCCCTCATCTGCAGAAGCCATTTCTCAAGGTAATCAAGAGGCATCTTTGTCATGAACGCAGTACAAACAGCTTTACACAGCAGCCCAATCCTCACCCAAGTGGTTGGGCTGAAGTAAACCAAGAATAGTATCCCCTTTAAGAACTCCTGCTCTGTCTGACTGAGCCAGAATAAACCAGACCTGGGATTTCTTTGGAAGGAATGATGCTAAAGCTGAGGCTCTAGTACTTTGGCCACCTCATGCGAAGAGTTGACTCATTGGAAAAGACTCTGATGCTGGGAGGGAGGGGGGCAGGAGAAGGGGACGACCGAGGATGAGATGGCTGGATGGCATCACTGACTCAATGGATGTGAGTCTGAGTGAACTCCAGGAGTTGGTGATGGACAGGGAGGCCTGGCGTGCTGTGATTCATTGGGTCACAAAGAGTTGGACACGACTGAGCGACTGAACTGAACTGAAGTTCACAAGGTCTTCACCTACAATGTCAAGAAATATATTTATCACACATGAAGATGCAGCAGATTGCTAAAGGCACAAAAAATTTGAAATATAAAGTGCTTATGTGGGAAAAAGGAAAAAAAAAGTTACTCTCTCCTCTTCCTCTAAGGGTTAAGCTCCCTTTTGATTGTCAGTTTTGGGAGAGGCATGCAGAATGAACTAAAGGAATGACTGTTTGGTCCCCAAATTGAGAAAAAGCAAAGTAGTTTTGAGTGATAGTGTGTTTTTCATAGCACTACTTTTGAAACAAGATAATTCAGATAACGATGGTGAGATTGTTGGACCCTCTTAAAATTCCTGCCGGATTATGCTGCCAGTGGTTAGCACAGCCACATGCCGCCTGAAGCAGTCTCACCATCTCAACACCACTGGGAAAACACGCCTGAACAAAAGTAACCCGTCAGGGATAATTTTGAAGGCAGGGATGGAGATCTGGAGGTAGAGGCCAGCAGGGATCACATTAAGATCTTTAGACCTTGAGGCCATCATCTGTTCTTTCCACTGAATTAGCTGTGAGCTGCAGATTCACAGCTGGTGAACCACCTCCTTCTGTGTGAAAGTTTCTGGTTTGATAAAAGGATGATAAAGACAGAGCCTGTAGAAGCTGTACCCAGAGCCTGGTGTGGATATGACACAAAAGTGCAGATTTTTGCCCCCACAGAATACAAATGTTTTTCCTCTTTCTGTCCCCAAGCTCAGAGATGTAAACCCTGCACTTTGACTGCTGGGTTCTGGCCACCACAAGCCTTAAACAGCAGCACAGGGCAACTGCCGTTCACACAAAATCAACCGAACAAGGGTTAGTAACAAAAGATCTAGATTAATAAAGAAAGAAAAAGAAATCCAAAGCTAAGACACCAAAATGAAGAAAATACAGACTTTACTGCCGGCAAGAACAAGGTCTCTGTCCAAAGCCAAGAGAAGGTGCAGATTTGGGGGTGAGGGCTCCCGAGCTGTGGCTGACCTGAGTGAACCCCGGTACACACGCCTCTAGCCCTGAGGAGATGATGCTGTATATGAAAGGAAAGCTGCAATTGGGCATTTACAAATTTGAATCCTGACTCAGCTCCTGACACTTTTCATGTGCCCCTGCCTCACCCTCCCTTACAGACACACAAGTCCTAAGGAAACACTTCAACAGACTCCTCTAAGACAGCTGCTCAAAACAACTGGCTTTTACCTCCTCAGAAACTCACCTGAGGAATGCATGATGCTGCTGGTTCTTTAAAATTCCAGAGCAGGTAGAAAGAAGGACATACCTGAATCACACTGAGGTCACTGGGCAAAGTCGATTCAGAACCTCAGTGCAGACTTTGCTTTTTTTTTTTTTTTTTTTTTAAAGAACATACTTCAAACAGTCTTTCTAACCTTCAAATGGGAAAAACTAATTTTCTAAGAATCTGCTGATTTTGAATACAGATAGCTATCCAGTTTCAAGGAAATGACTTCCTCGGGCTTCGTTTAATAGCCCTCTTGAAGGACTGTGCTCTGAGGCATCCATTTGCCCAGAGGAGAGAGGAAATCGGCTTCTGCCACAGAGCGACTCCACAGTGCCTTGGGGACTGATTCTGTTGGCCTTCTCACACAGTTCGCATTTTATCTTTGGAAAGCTGCCAGGCTCTTCCATGTCTGGAGGACTTCTCAGCCCCAGCACTACTGAAATCTGGGTGCTTCACAGCTGTGGGGGTGTCCTGGGCTGTGCAGGATAGGGAGCAGCAGCCCTGGCCTCCAATCACGTGATGCCAGTAGCATCCCCCCAACCGTGGCAACCAACATCTCCAGACATTGCTGCAATGTCCCCCAGGTGAAAAAACACCAGTCTAGGGGTTTCCGTGGTGGCTCAATGGTAAAGAATCTGCCTGCCAATATAGGAGACACGAGTTCAATCCCTGATCCTGGAAGATCCCACATGTCACAGAGCAACTAAGCCCCGTGCTCCACAACTACTGAGCCTGCTCTCTAGAGCCCAGGAGCCAGAACTGCTGAAGCCCAGGAGTCCTAGAGCCCAGGCTCCACAACAAGAGAGGCCGCTGCAACGACAAGACACAACTCGAGAGTAGCCCGTGCTCACCACAACCAGAGAACAGCCCACTCAGCAGCAAAGAGCGAGCAGCCAAAAATAGACAAGTGAATAAAAAGAACTCCTGGCTCATAGAGACAGTCGGAAGTCCATGATGGTTATTATGGAAGGAGCAGCCTGGAAGGACAGGACCAGTGGCGATCTGGACATGTCCCTCCTTCTCGCGCTTCCTCTGTCGGGGGATAAGGACCCTCAGTGTCTACCTGAGCCTCTTCCAGGTCAGTCTGCAGGGCCCTTTTGGCTGACACGGCTTCTTTCTCTTCCTTTCTTGCATGCAGAAGGGCCTCTTCTAATTGCCGAGTTTCTCCCTACAAAGAAACATGGAGTTAATGCACACTCAGATGGGTGCTGCGCCTAAGAAGCTGACTCAGCCATGAAAGGCAGGCAGGGGATATCCACAGACATAGCCAGCAGGGGCTACGGTCACCATACACCTGTCATGGGCCCACAGTAGCACAAAACAGATGTGTGTGCCTGTCTGCAGTGCCATTCTTAACCAGAAATGAACATCCAAACCAGTCATCTGAAATGATCTGGGGGAGGATACAGATATCCACTCTTAGCACAGGAGCATCAGCAACAACACTGAATGAACTCTAGTATGAATCAACTCAGTACTCAAGTGTGAATGAGCTCAGGCACACAGTCTGAGAAAAAGCTTTTCAGGTGATGTTAACGGTGACCATTTGGGAAACCTCTGTTAGAATACCCCTCCCATCACTTTTATTTTCTCTCTGTTTATTGTCAGCTGCCATTTCTCGCAGCTATCAGTGCGTGTCTCTTGCTAACGGTCTCCCACTGCTAGAGATCTGGAAAACCAGATAACTGATCTGGCAAAACTTGCGTGACCTCAAATCCATCAACCAACTGCTAAAAAAAGGAAAAACAGTCACGAGTGAGAGTGGGCCTGATGTTAGGGTTAAGATGCCCTTTTGGGGTGTCTGGAGGCCTCGACTCAGTGTGAAAAGGTTGAGCACACCTGATGTCTGGGCGAATGGGGACCCCTGTGCCTGCACCTGAGCTCCCCACGCCAACTCCATCAGACCTGTTCCAGGCCTGTTCAAAAGCCGTCTCCCATTTGCACCATGCACAGAGGAACAAAAGCAATGGTTTACAGACAGGCAGTCACAGCCACCTTGACCTTTCCTACTTGATTATAATAATATATCCCTTTCAGCTTCTCAAGTCACTCACACGGGAAAGGAGGATCCGTGGCTGCCAAGCCCAAGCTGGGGGCCCAGCAAGCCTCACCTCACACTTCTTGAGCGTCTCCTTTGCTTTGGCCTCGTCATCTTGAAGGTCAGCAAGCTGCCTCTGCAGCCGAGCCACAGTGCGCTCCAGCTCTTCCACACTCCCCCGCAGCTTCTCGTTCTCCTCCTGCAGAGCCTTCACGCGCATCTCTGCCCCAACCTGGGTTTGCTCTGCAGTACTGCTCCGACTGGCCAGGACCTCAACGTTCTGGTAAAGACGTGGAACAGGTGAGCATGGGAACCATAGTCAAGGCCCAGCTCCCAGCTTCAAGGATGGCTGACATTTTTTAAAACCCACTACGTTCTGGGCACCATGCTAAGCCAGGGATCAGCACCCTACAGACTACAGGTCCAGCCCACCACCCGTTATTAAAACTAAAGTGCCAGGACTTCCCTGGCGGTCCAGTGGTTAAGACTATGCTTCTAATGCAGGGGACGCAGGTTCAATGCCTGGTTGGGGAACTAAGATCCTACATGCCACAGAGCAACCAAGCAACTAACTGAGCCCATGCTGCAACTACTGAGCATGTGCCCCTGGGGGGCCAGAGCACTGCAACCAGAGAGAGCTCGTGCACTGCAACAAAGATCCTGCATGCGACGACTAAGAACCAGTGCAGCCAAATACACAGATAAAATTTTAAAATAAATCAGGCGTTACTGGAACTCTGCAGCATCCATTTGGGGACATACTATCTATGGCCACTTTCGTGGTATAACAGCTGTGTCAGGACTTGGGGCCAAAGTTTAAAATATTTACTATCTAGCTGTTTACAGAAAAGTTTTGCAGAACCATATCAGTGTCCTTAACATGAAATTTCAACCTTTTAACAACTCTAGGAGGTGGTTGCTATTCTCTTTTTTTTGCTTCACTGGGTCTTCATTGTGCGCGGGCTTTCTCTAGTTGTGGCAAGCGGGGGCTACTTTCTAGTTGTGCTGAGCGGCTTCTCATTGCAGTGGCTTCTCCTGTTGTACAGAGCACAGACTCTAGAGCATGTGGGCTTCAGAAGTTTTGGCTTGTGGGCTTAGCTGCCCCACTGCGTGTGGAATCTTCCCAGACCAGGGGTCAAACCCATGTCTCCTGCATTAGCAGGCAGATTCTTAACCAATGGACCACCAGGAAAGCCCAGGTGGTTACTCTTCTTAAAGACAAAGAAACTCGCACTTGGGTAGACTGAGGAACTTGTCCTAGTTTATGTAGGAGGAAATGTATTCAAGCAGAACAAATCTAGAACCTAGTCTTATAACCACCAATGAGTTTGCTTTCCTGATCCCTAATCATGTACAGCTCTTGATGAAGGGCAATTTGTGCTTGTAAGTTTTTTAAATGTCTAACATAAAATGGAAATTAAAATATGCTTAAATTATGATTCAGTTCCTTGTGCAAACTCTAGGTAGTCTCATCTGAAAATGAGAATGTGCAGCCCACAATCCATAACTGAAAGGAATGGCAACAATTACAGAATGATTACTGTTAATTTCAGATATCACATGGGCTTTTATTTTTTGGCTCGGCATCTTAAAAGCCACACATCTTGGAGTGTGAAGTCAAGTGGGCCTTAGAAAGCATTACAATGAACAAAGCTAGTGGAGGTGATGGAATTCCAGCTGAGCTATTTCAAATCTTAAAAGATAACGCTGTTAAAGTGCTACACTCAACATGTCAGCAAATTTGGGACACTCAACATTGGTCACAAGACTGGAAAAGGCCAGTTTTCATTCCAATCCCAAAGAGGGGCAGTGCCAAAGAATGTTCAAACTACTGGACAATTGCGCTCATTTCATATGCTAGTAAGGTTATGCTCCAAATCCTTCAAGTTAGGCTTCAACAGGACATGAATCGAGACCCTGGTGATGTACAAGCTGGGTTTAGAAAAGGCAGAGGAACCAGAGATCAAATTGCCAACATTCACTGAATCATAGAAAAGGCAAGGGAATTCCAGAAAAATATCTACTTCTACTTCATTGACTACGCTAAAACCTTTAACTGTGTGGATCACAACAAACTGTGGAGAATTCTTCAAGAGATGGGAATACCAGATCACCTTACCTGCCTCTTGAAAAACCTGTATGCAGGTCAAGAAGCAACAGTTAGATTCAGACATGGAACAACAGACTGGTTCAAAATTGGGAAAGGAGAATGAGAAGGCTATACACTGTCACCCCAGTTATTTAACTTCTATGCAGAGTATAGTATGTGAAATGCCAAGCTGGATGACTCACAAGCTGGAATCAAGATTGCCAGGAGAAATATCAACAACCTCAGATATGGAGATGATATCACTCTAATAGCAGAAAGTGAAGAGGAACTAAAGAGCTTCTTGATAAGGGTGAAAGAGGAGAGTAAAAGGGCTGGCTTGAAACTCAACGTTAAAAAAAACAACTGAGGTCATGACACCCACTCCGATCACTTCATGGTAAACAGAAGGGGAAAAGCAGAAGCAGTGACAGATTTCATTTTCTTGGTCTCCAAAATCACCACAGACAGTAACTGAAGCCATGAAATTAAAAAATGCTTGCTCCTAGAAAAGAAAGCTATGACAAACCTAGATAGCTTAATAAAAAGCAGAGACATCACTTTGCCACAAAGGTCCATATAGTCAAAGCTATGGTCTTCCAGTAGTCATGTATGGATGTGAGAGTTGGACCATAAAGAAGACTGGGCAATGAAGAATCGATGCTTTCAAATTGTGGTGCTGGAGAAGACTCTTAAGAGTCCTTTGGACTGCAAGGAGGCCAAACTAGTCAATCTTAAAGAAAATCAACCCTGAATATTCACTGGAAGAACTGATGCTGAAGCTGTGTTCCAATACTTCGGCCACCTGATGCAAAGAGCTGACACACTGGAAGAGACCCTGATGCTGGGAAAGACTGAGGGCAAGAGGAGAAGGGAGAGACAAAGGATGAGACAGTTGGATGGTATCACTGACTCAATGGACATGAGTTTGAGCAAACTCTGGGAGACAGTGAAGGACAGGAAGTGCTGCAGTTCATGGGGTCACAAAGCGTTGGACAAGACTTAGCGACTGAACAGCAACAGCCTAACTTTCCCATCAAGAGATAAGAGACTACAAAGATACAGTTAGCAAGGGGTACACACGTTAAGGATAAACGTGTAGTTCAAGGGCATAAAACTAACAGTCCAAAACTCAGCCCGTCCACTGATTCTCAACGAGCCAAGCCAAATGCAAAAGAATGAAGTTAGATCCCTTCCTTACACCACACATAAAAATTAATTCAGAATGGATCATATACCTAAATGTAAGATCTAAAACTATAAATCTCTTCTAAAAGAAAACACTGGAGTAAATATCATGAGCTTGAATTATGTAAGGCTTCTAAGATACAATACCAAAACACAAGTAATAAAAAAAAAATTAGATCTTATAAAAATCAAAACCTTTCATGATAATGATAACAAGAAGGTGAAAAGATAATCCACAATAAGAGAGAAAATATTTACAAGTCATATATCTGATAAACAACTCATATTTAAAATACATAAAGAAATCTTCAATAAAAAGACAACCCAATTTTTTTAATGACCAAAGGATCTGAACAGACATCTTTCAAAGAATATATATATATATATATATTCCATATATATATGAAAGAAAAAATGAAACTTAGTCACACACTCATGTCCAACTCTGCAGTCCTATGGACTGTAGCCTGCCCGGCTCCTGTGTCCATGGAATTCTCCAGGCAATAATACTGGAGTGGGTTGCCATTTCCTTCTCCATGGGGTCTTCCCGACTTGAGGATAGAAACTTTTCCCCAATTAAGAAAAGAAATGTATTTTTAAATGCTTAGTGGGAAGGCATAGACTGAGTTCTGGTTTACTGATATAACTCTGAAGAGAACTTCAACTTGCTAGCATAAATTTTCACTCCACTCTCAAGCTTCTAAACAGTTCCTAAAGTCCAACAAGTACATGAGAAGATCCTCCTGGTGGTCTAGTGGTTAAGACTCTTTGCTTTCCAATGCAGAGCATGGGAATTCAATCCCTAGTTGGGGAACTAAGATCTTACATGTCATGCTCTGAGGCTAAAAATAAATAAAATTATGTTTTGTTTTGTTTTTTAAATAATAGCTACTGGTGGGGAGGATAAAGAGAAATCAGAACCCTCATATGATGGTGGTGAGAATGCAAAATGGTGTGGCCACTTTGGAAAACAGTTCCAAAAAATGCTCAAAATTTTAAAGGGTTATCATAAAGTGAATTTGCTCAGTCGTGTCCAACTCTTTGCGACTGCATGGACTGTAGCCCACCAGGCCCCTCCATCCATGGAATTTTCTAGGCAAGAGTACTGGAGTGGGTTGCCATTTCCTTCTCCAGGGGATCTTCTCAACCCAGGGATCAAACCCTGGTCTCACGCATTGTGGGCGGATGCTCTACCGTCTGAGCCACCAGGGAATCCAGCAATTCCACTCCTATATATATATACCTAAGAGAAATGAAAACATACGGCTACATAAAAACTTGCGCAAAAACTCCACAATAGTATTGCTCATGGTAGCCAAAATGTGGAAACAGCCTAAATATTCCTCAACTGGTGACCGTGACCGTGACCATGTGTGTTCACTCAGTCATGGCCAACTTTTTGCAATCCCATGGACTATAGCCCACCAGGCTCCTCTGTCCATGGGATTTTCCAGGCAAGAATATTGGAGAGGGTTGCTTCTCCACGGGATTTTCCCAACCCAGGATCGAACCCATGTCTCTTGAGTCTCCTACATTGGCAGGCAGTTCTTTACCAGCTGAGCCATGGTCTGTCCATATGATGGAATATTATTTGGTCCTAAAAAAGGAATAAAGTACTTATACATGCTACAACACGGATGAAGCTTGAAAACATTATGCTAAGTCAAAGAAGTCATTCATAAAAGGCCACATATTAACATTTATACAAAATGTCCACAATAGGCAATTATATAGCGATGGAAAAATAAATTAGTGGTTGCCTAGGCCTGAGAGACGGAGAAGGCAATGGCACCCCACTCCAGTACTCTTGCCTGGCAAATCCCATGAATGGAGGAGCCTGGTAGGCTGCAGTCCATGGGGTCGCTAGGAGTCGGACATGACTGAGCGACTTCACTTTCACTTTCACGCACTGGACAAGGAAATGGCAACCCACTCCAGTGCTCTTGCCTGGAGAATGCCAAGGACAGTGGAGCCTGGTAGGCTGCCGTCTATGGGGTCACACAGAGTCGGACACGACTGAAGTGACTAGCAGTAGCAGGCCTGAGAGAAATGAGAAGACTGGGAGATGACACCTAAAGGGTACAGGATTTGGAATTAAAATATACACACTATATAAAACAAATAACCAATAGGGATATACTATACAACACAGGTAACTATATGAAATATTTTTAACAACCTATAATGGAAAAGAATCTAAAATGGAATATACCTGAATCACTGTGCTGTACACCTGAAACTAACACACCATTATAAAAACACTAATTCCACAAAAATTCTTAAAAGTCAGGATATGGTGCATAGGAAGTTAAATACTATACAGCATATGATTCCATATACTGTTTTAAAACAATATATGTATCATATATATATATATAATTTGTCTCTAAAAAGTAGAGGGTTTTGTTTTGGGGTGATGAAAATGTTCTAAAATTTTAGCGATGATTGCAGAACTCTGTAAACATGCTAAAAGCCACTAGTTTTGCAGTTTAAATAGTCAAATTGTATGCTAAGTATCTCAATACAGCTGATTTTCAAAAAGAGGAAAAACAGGATGAAGGAAACCTAGAGACTGAGTCGGAAGGAGGGGATGGAGGATCTAAGGTCTGCTGAGGCATCATTGAGAGAACAAGAGGCTTAAGATCTTTGCCTCAATTTTCTGGTGAAGGCAAGAACACGTACACGTGCAGTCCGTGATCTTCCATTCCCTCAGAAATCTCAGGAAGAGCAAGGATACTGAAAACCAGACCTGGTTTAAGCTGGATTTGGGCGTATCTGGCACCCTGACATGCTAGATAAAGGACCCTATGCTGTACTTTGATGTTTGGATTTCGGTCTTTTCTCTGTTTGAAAGCTGCAGGACACATCCTGAGTCCATTCATTCATCTCGGGAGGATGGACCAGGCAGGTTATCACTCGGCATCTGGCGGCAGGGTCTGCCCCAATCCCAACTCTCACGTTCACAGGCTGAGTGTGACTCTACAGGAGCATGTGTGTGTTGAGGTGCTTTGTCCTGTTTTGACTATTTGTAAAATGATAATGTGTTTTGCTTTACGTCTCCGTAGTGTGGCAAACCACATCATGTATACAAATAAATTTAACTTACGCCTCCCTTGGCAAGACTTTTCACAGCCACTCCCCCGTTCCTGCCCCCACCCTACCACCACACCGCCAATCCACAATTTCATATGAAGTCCACAGGATAAGACTGCTTTTCCTGAAACCAAATCTAATTCACTTATAGCAGTGCTGGAATCTGAAAGAATAAAATCACATCCTTTTATTCAAGGCAAGTCCTACATGCAATTTCTTCTCCATGACTTCCCAGGAGAGACTCCAAAAGCTCTTCCAACTCTGAACTCTCATCTATGCAGATCTTTTCCAAACACTTCAGTCTGTATCTCATGACTGTGTCAAAGGCAGGAGAACTCTCCCAGGACCTGAGTCAGTAAAGATCTACTTTGACATGTCACTGGGGACAAACAATGCTGACCTCACTGGATTAACTAATTGCCAATACTTTGTTTCTGTGATTCTTTGAACTCAGGTGTTGGATGTCACAGCGAAAGCAGGGAGGATGTTCCACCATGTGCGTGTTCAGCTGTGTCCAACTCTTTTGCAATCCCATAGACTGCAGTCCACCAAGTCTCCTCTGTCCACAGAATTTTCCAGACAAGAATACTGGAGTGGGTTGCCATTTCCTCCTCCAAGGGATGTTCCCAAACCAGGGACTGAACTCGCATCTCTTGCACACCGTTCGTAACATTTTCATTTAGCTACATCATGTGCTCTATGTAATATCTAACTGTAAAAAAGATCACATGGATTTGTCTTTTAATATCTTATGTATTATTCATTCAGACAAGCCGTAAGAAATAGTTAACAAATATCAACTCTAATTCCACTCCAAAAGGTTGAAAACATACACTAGGTCATCACCACAAAGGCAAAAATAACAGATGTTCTCTTGTTTTTCAAGGTTGACCCATTCGTTAAAACTGCCTGGGAGCATTTCTTCACCTATCAGGCGGCCAAGGTCAAGAGGTCGGAGAACACAGTGTGTGGTGGTGTAAGGAGCAGGTTCCCTCATCCACAGCTGCTGGGGCTAGAAACTGGGATGAGCTCCTGGAGGGTGACTCAGGGGCATCCATCAGGAATATAACATACCTTTCCTTTGACCCAGCAACTTCTCTTCCAGCACTTACTTACCCTACAGGTGTGTAAAATGACATATAAACAGGATTATCAATAGCAGCACTATAATACTGACAGACTGGAAATAACTAAATGCAAATCAATCAGGCACTTGTTATATAAGCTACATCAGTTCAATGATATCCCGTGTAGGTGGGGGGAAAAAAAGGTGGCGGGGTGGGGGGAGGAAATAAGATTACACAAGGAACATACAGTGCACAGACTCGTATACCTGGTGTGCTTCTGTCTGTATAAAGACGACTCCTGAGAGCCCCCTGGACTGCAAGATCAAACTAGCCAACCCTAAGGAAATGAACCCTGAATATTCATTGGAAGGACTGATGTTAAAGCTGAAGCTCCAATACTCTGGCCACCTGATGTGAAGAGCCAACTCACTGGAAAAGACCATGATGCTGAGAAAGACTGAGGGCAGGAAAAGGGGGCAATGGAGGATGAGATGGTTGGATGCCATCACCAACTCAATGGACATGAGTTAATGGACATGGACAAACTCTGAGAGACAGTGAAAGACAGGGAAGCCTGGCGTGCTGCAGTTCATGGGGTCGCAAGAAGTCAGACATGACTTAGCTCCTGAACGAAAAAAAATAAGGGGTAAATATGTATTTACTGGGTTACACAAGAAACTGGTGACTCTGGCTAGCTGTAAAGGAGGGAAGTGGGGCTATGAAAAAAGGCAGAGAGAGGTAATCCATTGCAACCCTCTTATAACTTTTAAATTGTGAACTATGGAAATTCAAGAAATATTTTTAAATGTTTAAATAAATATAATTTCTGTTGAAAAGATGAACAATGGCCATAGGCACTTGGAGGACAACTACCTCTGCAGTCCAGTTCTCACCTCCTCCGGCCTCTAGAAAACCCTCTCCCAGCAAATTCTCAGATACCTCCAGGCCATGAAAGACTGCGGAGCAGGAGCCGGGGAGCAGCTGTACAAACACAGCATAGTGCCAACTCTCCCACGCTGGTTTACATAGTTAAGAAATTCCTTTTCACCACATATAGCTGGGAGAGTGGAAAAGGCCCACATGGCCCAGGACTTGCACCTACATGAGTGCTTCTCCAAATTTTCCACCCCAGCAACCCCAGGGCAGAGAAGTCCAGCCTGGGGTGATGAGAGACACCTGAGGGATGCAGAGGACTGTGTCTAAGGTGTGGGCTTCTCCATCCAAAATGCATGGGCAATATGCAATCGACACTGTGACTTTCATTCTACTCCATGTCTCTTTATATTGAGACACTGTGTTCTCGGTGTTCCAGGAAGACGGGCCACTTCTCACCTGCAGCCGTGGCAAGCACTCTCCCTACCCAGCACACATACACATATCTCAGTCTGAATAACACAGACATAAATCACCTCAAGAATGCAATGCTCAGTTTGTGCATCTAGGAGTGTACAGATGGAGCTGAGGTTTCTGCAGTGAGTCGACCAGATTAGACTCAAATCCAGGCTGTCTCTCTTCCTGGGCCCCTTTACAGGGCCTGGCCTCCTAGAGCCTTAGTTTCCTCATTTGTAAAAGAGGGAAGAGGTTACCTACCTACACTACTGTAAGTAGCTAGTAAAACTAAGCAATGGCTCCTGTGGCTGCCAAGATGCAAACCAAGCCAACAAAACCCACATTTATTTCTCACAAGGTCAGGACTTTGTCCAGCTGACCTACTGTGGTTCTAAATCAAACCCAGCTTCAGACTATAACTTGCCCATTTTAACTAGCTCAATATCATGCCTATAGATTTCTCAAAAGAGAGAAAAGAGATCTTGTAACAGTCTTTCCAGTGCAACTGTACTGCACAAATTACATGACCCCTTATTTTAAGGGCAAGTCAGGTTTCTTGGTTGGCTAATTCATTAAAAATTTAGCCCCATTTCCCAATCAAGGATGCTCTGGCAAACTGATGGCAACTAAGAAAATTCTTCCAAACAGACAAACAGCATGTTTCAACGTGCAACTCTCAGCAAATTTAGATGAATTTCTACTACTTCTAAAATAGTTGACTTTTAACCATACGCTCTAATTACTGATTTAAAGGGGGGGGGGTGGTTGGAGGAGGAATATATAACTGTTATCTACACACACACACACACACACACACGTGGTGGTTGGAGGAGGAATATATAACTGTTATCTACACACACACACACACACACACACGTGGTGGTTGGAGGAGGAATATATAACTGTTATCTATACACACACACACACACACACACACACACACACACACACACACACACACACAGCAAAGCCCCAGTCTTTTTGCCTGGTACCACCATTCATTGCAAATAATGACTTGCATACAAGCTGGCACATTTTCATGTGTTAACGCACACATTTAGAAATGTTCACACTGTCACCTAGGGCCAGAGGAAGCTTTTATCCATGACGAGCACAAAACTCCCCAACAGCACCACAAATAGCCATGTCTGGGTGTTTTTCCTGACCCAAAGGTGCTGATGCACTGCAGAAGTACACACCAGACACCGGGGACAGGCCTGCTCCTGATGGATAAAAAGTAATCGGGTAAGGCAAGGCCCTCCTGGCTTGTCCTAATACAGAACCAACACACATGACATCAGATTTTACTAATTAACAAGGCCTCTTCCACAGCCAGTTTTGTTTCTTTTCTGTTTTCCTTTTTTTTGCTGAATGAGGGAAAATAGCTGAGGCGTGGAGGCTGCTAGTCCAGAGATTGGAACGCTGGCTCGTTGGTTCCACGTCACCAGCCACCCCCACACTTCAGTGAGTGAGGCTGCAGGAGCTCAGCTGATGGGTCCTCGAAGTGTCCCTGAGGCCGGGTCACCTGCTGGGAGGTCACCAGCTTTCCATATCACGGCTGTGGACATCAGTTCCATGTCCACAGTGAGGACCTGGTTCACGAATGACGAGTCCTTTAGTCACTCTGAATGTGCGGAGAACCAAGTCCCCTGTGTTATGGTGGCAGCTTTCCCCTACCTGAGCAACAGTAAACTACTGAGGAAAAGAAATAGCATCTATTTTAATCATAAGCTGCTCATTTCATCTCTTGCCCTAGATATCTATAAATTTCACCGGCATGAGGCTTCTAAGCCAGGGCTTCTCCCATTTCAATAGTGCAGGACTCACTTGGGGAATTCTTAAATGCACATTCTGACTCAGGAAGAATGCAGGCCGGGGCTCTGTATTTCTAACAAACTCTCAGGCGGTGCCAGTGAGGCTAGTCTATGGGTCCCACTGTGAGGAGTGAGGTCCAGGCTGAGGAAACCTCAAGGCTCCCCAGCAGACATTCACAGCTCAGGTCCCCACATCCCTTTATGCTTCCTGGAATGACTCCAGGGCCTGGGATGGGATGTCAGGCAGCCTGGGCACCACTGCAGGTGTGCAGTCAGCTTACACTATGACCTATGCAAACCCTGAACGCAGTTCACGTCCTTTTAGAAAGCATACTAGGCAATACTTGCTCTAAACGGGTCAGAAACCACCACTCCCCAAAAAAGAGATATGAGAGCTTCAAAAAGCTGAGATCCCTGCATTAATATAAAGTGATGGGGATTTCCTTACTCTTTTTTGACTGCCTACTTACCATTTTTAGTGAAAGGACACTGAACCACTGAAAAACACCAATTTTAAAACTCCTTCTCGAAGAGTTACCTCAGAGTTTCCAAAAATTCTCTCACTGTATTTCCCAAATGCCAATACCATTTTTCCCCAGCCTATCTGTACTTCAGAACTACAGATTCTGAACTATAGTTCAGAACTACAGAACTGGCTATACAGTTTCCAAGCTCTGTTTGTGGTGCTGGTAGTTAGAATACAGAAACAGGGCCCAAAATGGCAGTCCAAAATGGCAATGGGAAAATGTACTCACACTCCTTTCCCTGATTGGACCCGGGTTCATTCTTTATTCACATGTCCTCCCCCTCTCACCCAGCCTTCCCTGATTAGTCTCGGGCTTATGCTTCATTTGTATAAGAGAAATCACGGACCAGAGTGAAGACCTCCAGTGGGAAAACATGCCCCCACCCCCGATCGGTCTCAGGCTCACGCCTCGTTTGCTCGGGACACAACCAATCAAGCCCCAGAAACCACCAAAGAGGAAGTAACAAAAGATATAAAAAGGGAAGCTGAGAAGGGTTGAGATCACTCCTATGGGGGCTGGTCCGCTCTCATCGCTTGAGAATGTACTGCCTGCTTAATAAACCCTGCCTGCTTGAGCTGTCCTGGTCTGTCATTTCAATTCTTTGCTACAATGAGATGAGAACCAAGGGAGAAAAACTGACCCAACAGTGGCAATGGAGTGGTATGTGAGGAAGATGGGAATAAACTTGGCAAAGGAACCCTTAAAGGAGGAGAGACTGCTGCTGCTAAGTCGCTTCAGTCGTGTCCGACTGTGCGACCCCATAGACGGCAGCCCACCAGGCTCCCCCATCCCTGGGATTTTCCAGGCAAGAACACTGGAGTGGGTTGTCATTTCCTTCTCCAATGCATGAAGACTACTCATTACCAAAACCCTAAATATCTTCAAGAAAGAATTGATTCCAAAGCCAGAGTAGCAAAAGTAAGTATTCTGTTTCCTTTTATTAGAAGATGTGGATTCTGGGTTAGACTCTGCTAATAATTTACTATATGATGACCTCAGGCAAGTCATTTAATTTCCATCCGCCCTCAGTCTCCTCCTCTGTGACACGAACTGGTCAGTCTAGCTAATTTCAGTGTCTTTGCCAGCTCAAAAGTCTGGGATTCTAGACTGAACCAGAAGAAACTGGGCAGTATTAGGTAACCATTAAATGAAGAATTTCAGAGGTTTTACTCCTACAACTTAAATTTCAAATGCTGATGCTGTTTGCTTAACTCAGATGGTTTTTTGTTTTTTTAACCAATGTCCTTGCCACGGCATCTAGAGCTAAGGACAACATCTGAACATCAACTTCCTGCCATAGAACTAAGCATTGCTCTCTCCACAGTCACCAAATTGCCAGAGCTCACTGAGCTGGAAAGTTATCATGCTTAATGAAGATTTTGTTTAAATCCTATTTTTTCTGTTGCTCTGATGGTGATTTTCCTGCTTACAAAGCCACCTAAAATATACTCCCTTTTAATCATACTCAAATACCCAGTTTTTTTCTATAGTAACCTGGTGATTATATAGGCTAAAAATATCATTGGTTTCTTCACAATGTCCTTGTAAAGTAAATCAATACATTTCCCTTTAAATGGTTAAAAAACCAGAAAGATTTACTCTCAGGGTGACCTGAAATTCAGACAGAGGTTCAAAACAAAAACCGGGCTAATAAAATGTCCCACGCCTGCTCACAGAATCCATTTGACAAAGGTTATCATTTAAGCCACACAACAAACCTATATTCCTACTGGAGTAAAAATACCTAGGATAAAAATACTCTGCACACAAACAGGTCAAGTAATTTCTCCAAGAGACAACATGCTCAGTAACAGTTCAGGCCTTGACATAAAATGTGATTCCACCAACGTGAAACACTTAGGCAGGCAGATCCACAGAGAAGGGAAATAGACTTGCAGTTGCCAGGAGACAGGGAAGGAGGGAGTTTGGATGTAAGGGGCTTTGTCTGGGGGAGATGGACTTGTTTTGGACTTCAGACAGTGGTGATGGTTGCGCAACCAATGAACTGTACGCTTTAAAATGCTGAAAACCGTAAATTTTACATTATGTGAATGTTATCGCTAAAAACAAAACAAGAGTTCAGGCCTGGGGGTTAGCGACCTGATCTGGCCCTACTTGTTTCACCTCTCAGTCTTGGCTTTCCCCATTGTGCTAATAATGAATGGAGACGTTATGCCAGGCGCGTAGCAATGTTTAAGGCACACAGTAAAATGACGACAATTGATGACAACTACATATAAGGTCATGTAGACCAAAGCCACAAACCAGGATTGCACCCAGCCCTCTGACTCCTGTCTCTGATCTCTGCTACTTGCTACCAGCTTCTTCTGAGTGGAGGCAGCATCTTTAGGGGAAACCCCATAATCAGCCAGAGAAGGGAAAAGGCAGATGTACCCCTGCCAGCCAGGGGCTTCAGCTATGTCCTTCAGCACCAGGAAAACTGCATTGCAAGAGCTTTTCTGGGACTCTCCTGGTCCAGTGGTTAAGATTCACCTTCCAATGCAGGGGACACGGGTTCAATCTCTGCCCTGGAAAGATCTCATATGCCACAGGGCAACAAAGCTTATGCGCTGCAACTACTGAAGCCCGAGCAACCACAGCCCATGCTCCACAATGAGAGAAGCCATCACAGTGAGAAGGCCACACACTGCAACTAAAGAACAGTCCCTGCTCGCCACAGCTAGAGAAAGCCTGTGTGCAGCAGTGAAGACCCAGCATGGCCACAAATAAAATCTGTAGAACAAAAAACCGTTTTTAAAAGAAGAGCTTCTCTGAAACTAAGTTCTAGGTTACAGATTTTTAATTATGCTTCAGCTTTTTTTTTTGGGGGGGGGGGTGTACACCATTCCCTAAAAACCCTTACAAAAATTTCCCCAGTGTCTTTGGTTCATCTTGGTGTCTAGGAGATTAAAACAGCCTCAGATCACCGCTGTAAGATACCATCTCCCCTTCACCATGAGGGTCACAGTCAATGCTAATCTTGGGACCAGCACATGAAAGTTCTGTTTATAGAACCCAACATTCCCCCACAGTGCCGTGAGCCCCTCACGGGGCCACCGGCTAGCAGAAGGGACTCCACCCAGACAAAGTCGTTAAGTCCAGAGCTCTGCGTCACCAGGAAAATACAAGGAGGTAGGGTCAGGGGAAAAAGCAGGGGTTAGACACCCAGATAGATTGACTTCATCAGATGGACCAAACAGCTTCACAAATGGTTAACATCAGGTTGCTGTCAGGACACACCTCCAACAGGTTGAACAGGATTTCTGAAGACAGAAGATAAACAAGCAAGTTCTCCAGGGCACTGCCCACTAGGGAGCTGTGGGGACCCCTCCAAGATAAACCAAGGCTCAATCTGGAAGCCAACAGGCCTTAATCAAGCCCATAGGTCTATGCGGTTTCCTTCTCAGAAATCTTATTTGGGAAAGCAGATCCTTCAACTTTCCCATGTGGCTGCTGCCACATTTCCATTAGTGCTGAAACAATCAACCCTAAGTGGTAGAAATCATTCCATTTAAAAATTTTAAAGAGAAATTCTCAGACCAAGAACTCTCAATCTGATGACCATTCTCCGTAGTGCCTCTTTGCACTCCAAACGAGACCACCTTTCACACAGAGAACTGCCAACCTTTTCCTTCCTCCCTCTGCCTCCATGGCTGCAGGAACAATGATAAAAGGGGCTGGAGAAAGAGAACCAGGACTGACCTCATGTTTGGAATGGAAGAGGCTGGACCAATACTATCAGCATGCTTTTGAGGCTGGTTCCCACCATCTCCAGGGTTAAGACATACACTAAGGGTGACCTTTATTTCCTCCTTCAAAGATGTAGGTTGCTTCCTGTGACAGCTGAGCAGACTGGTCTCTTGCAAAGCCCATACATGGCCTCCAGCCCCTTCCCTACAGGCCAGTCTGCAGGGGTTAGCAGCTAGCTCTAACTGCCAGGCAAAGGGAACAGAGCCAGAAATACCGACAGCAATGTCCTAATCCAGGGGTGGTCACCTGGCCACTTTGTTTCTCAGAACTACAGTTCAGTTTTCTTTAAAAACAGGGGTGGTGTTACGGGTCCATTCACTACACGGATAAAGAAAAATGAAAGAAGATAGTGCCGAGTGTCAAAACACTAACCACTGTATGTACAACAAATGGTGTCCAGGAAGGAATTAATACGTGCCACCCAGAAGTTACAGGGCATGCGCTGCTGGCTTCCTCCCAGGCACACATGGTGACTCTTTGGCCTCCATCCCCTTGAACTAATTGTTTCCCAGCCATGGCTGCTGACAGGACTTTTACTCAGTCCCTCAGCTTCTGAATAAAGGAGGAAATAAACATCACCTATCCTCTCAGAAGAGCCAGGAGAGACAGAGGGGAGGAATGAAGTCAAGCCCGATCAAAGACCTACCCCACGACTGCTTGAGGGCCATGTCCCATTGTTTGTGGTTTTTTTTTTTTTAAAGGCCATTGAGGGCACCTACCACTGAAGCCCCATAAATCACCATGGTGGGTACTCACTGTGCTTCGAGCCTCCAGGCATCTGTACAGTAGTGCCTGCCTGTCTTCCTGAAGTCTGACGGGGCCATAGACTCGCTCTGGCCAACACAACGTGAGGGCAAGCAACACGTCTCACATGCAGGCCACTCAGTGATTCACCATCCGCTCCTCCCATTGCTTCACCCCAAAGAGACAGTGGGGCTGTAACAAGGAAACAGCATGGCTTCTAGCATCGGGTAATCTTGGGTTCAAATCTTGACTCAGCCACCTACAAGCCACATGACTCCGAGCCAGTCAGTTACCCTTTACTGAGCTTCACACCTCCCTTAGAAACAGCAATCATACCACTCAGCAAGCAGGAGCATAGGTGGGGATGGGGCTGGGGGAGTTACCGGGAGCGAATGTGAAATGTGAAGCACATGGCCAGGCAGACAGAGGGCTTTAAAGAAACAGCAGTGACTGTAGTGACCCTCATCACTATTGTCACCCTGCTCCAGTCACTAACCAGCTGTGGAACTAGAGCCTCCACTTCCCACTGTGCAAACAGGGATTAACGCTGTGTCCACTCTCAGGGTGGCTGCAAGCACCTGTGTGAGCATCCGTGGCAGCCGCCACCAGGATGCAGGCACAAGGGGCAGCCACTCAGGAAGTGAGCTACCAGCCTCCCCCTACTCTAAGCCCTTTAATCCTGCCTGTCCTGAGCGAGTCTTAAGCACCAAGGGCCGATGACACTGCACCCCACACAGGGCCCAGTCCTCGACTGGCCTTCCACCCTAGGCTCGAGGTTGTCCTCCACACCCCATCTGACCAGAAGCCTCTCTCCCACCCCCAGTCAAGTCACTGGCTGCAATTTCCTGGGCCACAAGCACTGCTCTGCAAGGGACTTCAGGGGACCTGGCACCCCAACCAGACCCCTGAGATAACCGCACCAGCCTGGATGATCCACCATTTGAGAGGCACCCTTGGATATAACTTGCAGAGATCTAGCCTATCCCTGACTGACTCATTGGACATGAGTGTAAGCAAACTCCGAAAGACAGTGAAGGACAGGGAAGCCTGGTGTGCTGCACGCCGTGGGCTCAAAAAGAGTCAGACGCGACTTACAGCATCCATATGGCAGATAAAGTTTCCTTCACTCTCAAGTTCAAATAGACTTGAATATTCATTTGCTCATTTATATTTTACTTATTGAGTGGTAGGATGTTAGTGCTATTTGGGACATCAAGTTTCTCTGGTTCAAACCCTAATCTGAATTTCCAGTATACCACCCCTGCCCCCCTCACCTGGCAATCTCTCTCCACCCCAACCATATCGTTGATAGATAAGCAGACATCCAGCCTCTGCCTCCTGGGGCTGGAAACCCACTACCTCACAAAACAAGCCTTTCCGTCTCCTCCAGCTCCCAGCCATGGAAACATCTCCTTCACGCTGAGCTGCTATCTGCATTCCTGCAATGTCACTGGGACCAACCAGGAAGGGCATGGTCCTTCCTCCAAATCTCAGCTTTTCAAACACTTCAAGCCCTCCTACCTCCTTCACATCATCTTAGCTTATCTTTTCTTCTTTAGGCTAAATTTTCAAAGGTTATTCTTCACCCACTGGGGTGCAGTACCAAGTACTCTTTGGAAACGTGGGGCCCAGAATCAAAACAATACTCCTGGAAGAGTCTTGCCAACTGTCGTCTTGATTATTATGTGCCCCAGCTCCCGAGACAAAGTCTCCTAGTAAATAAAATAGAGCCTCACAGGGATGTGTCTGTATGGAGACCACAGAGGAAACCTGGTTCCTGAACTCAAAAAAAGAAAGCTTTGGCCACCTCGAGTTAGATATCCATTAGACCCCAGGACCTGCCCTGTGAGTAATACTGCAGGGAACAAAGGAGACAGGACAGGGGTCATGGCTGGGATCCTCCCGTTCCCATCCTTTCTTCAGCTGCCAGCCCCTTTCCACTTCTCCCCACTGCCGACAGAGTATCCCCAACATTCCTCTGACTCTCACGCATTTCTCAGATAGCTCCAGGAGCTCACCCTCTTGCCTCAAGCCCATTCTCTTTGCTGCTAAGTTGGAGCTTAACTTCTCTGAGGAAAAAGAAGACAAAGTCTTTTTCCTCCCACATTTCTCTCCCATCATAGCCCATCCCATTCCAGGGCTGTGCTTGGGGGACTAGACCCCATCTCCCGCTGGCCCCAGGGAAGCTGCCGTTGCATCCCACAGGACAAGGCTCTTGGCCAGGCAGGCAGAACAACATCTTCTGAACACTCGCTCTATGCTGGGCACTATGCCCAACCCACGGGCATCTCTCTTAGTCTTAAGTTACCCCCTCCCTTCTACCCTTCCCAAGAAAAATGCTGTTTTTTGTTTGTTTTTATACTTTTTTGACCTCACTGCATTAGCTCCCCAACCAGGGATTGAGCCCACCCCCCTTGCATTGGAAGTGCAGAGTCTTAACCACTGGACCACCACGGAAGCCCCAGGTACTGTTAAATTCTTTGATTACAGGTGAGGAAACGGAGACACTAAGAGGTTAAGTAACTTGCTCCATTCTCAGGGCCAGTAAGCAGCAGGGCCAGGCACAATCCCAGACAACCTGACTTGAGAGCTCAGCAGACCAACCACCAGCCACCAAGCTCCTCACAGTCAGAACTTGCCTCTCCACTGGCCCTCCCTGCCCAGCCAGTGCCTAGCACACAGGACACTCACAATTCAACTTTATTGAATTAATTGGCTCTATGTGTTTTTAAGTGTCCAGTCTATTTGAATGGTTATCCAACGATAGCTACCCAATGCACACACTGCCCACAGCACATTTATTTGATATTATTTTATCGTCAACACACACCATTTCCAGTATCATGAGCCAGATCAACTTTTGTTATCTGGCCTGAGAACCTAACCTCAATTTAGAATAATGTCTCCATGAAAAAGTTCTTTCAACTTCCAAACACCCTATCTAAAAATAAATTCTTAGCACCCTCCTTTCCTAAATTGAGTCCGCAATTAACAGGTTCCTTCATTAGGTGCTGTTTACCTTTGCATTGCTAAGTGGGCTGTCCTGCCTGAAGTCGGCCTGGCCTTGCTTTGCTGCATCTCAGCCTCAGAAAAGATGTCTGAATTGCAAAGCAATGTGTGAATTGGACACTCCTCACTTTTTTTTTTTTTTTTTAAACAAAGGCCTCATTTTCAATCCAAATTTTCACAAAATTCTAGTTCTCTGAAGGCAAAAGTTCTTACTTAACCTGATAAACTGTCCCAACGAATGAATTTTCAGTCCCCTGAGACAGCTGGTATTATTTAGCTTAGGGGAAACGTGACACATGCTCCAGCCACTCATTTTCCAGATGAGCGAACCAGGGTCTGGAGAGGTTAAACGACTTGTTCAAAGTCACACAGTGCAGTCTCAGCTGTGGCGAGAACTTGATGGACTTAAATTTAACCACCTCATCAGACATTATCTGTTAGCTCTAAGTAATGCCTCTCCTGCTCCCTGACAGTAACAATGCAATTCCAAACGCACACCTTCTCCTCCGGCTCTGCTCGAGAACCCAAGGGCTCCAGGGGACTCCTTGCACTTATCCGGCCTCAGGAAAACACAGAAGAGACTCAGCTTCCAGCTACTGACAGTGGCTGCCTGCCACAGGGAAAGGGTGTGAAGGCAAACAGCTTACATTTCCTTCTCGACCTGAAAGATGCGTTTCCCATTCGTACCCTGACACCCAAGTCCAGAGCCTCATCTACTTCATTCTAGAAAGAGAGGATACCCAGTTCTGATACATACCTCACAGCTTGATCATTCAATCAGGTCCTCCATACAACGTGGCCAAGGTGACACCTCCATCACAACCCATCTCAGCTCGGAGTCCAGAACGACACCCAATATGTAACAACAAAATGAATTCAAACTCCTATCTGGCCTCCAAAACCTTTCTATACTGACTTGGATCTATGCATTCAATGAGATTTTGTCCAAATCTTCAAACTTTGTGGCCAACAGTTCTCTTTTTATATTGTCAAGTTCATTCCCAATTACAGGCGTTTGTAGAGTATCCAGAACCCTCTGTGGAAAGTATCCTGAAAAAAAGAATTATATGACACAGCATTTCCCAGAAAGCATTCTATAAAACAAAAGAATTGTGGAAGATCTTTTGAAAAAAATAAGTTTGTGGTCATATAATTCTGAGGAATTCTTAAAGCTGAGTCTTGTCTTAGAGAGTCATAATCCACAATCAGCCCAAGCAGTAGAGGTTCTGAGAGGTCCTATAACAGGAAAAGCCATTTAACTTTATCCCAAGAGTTCCCAATTTATCTCAGACCTAGCCTCCATTCTCCACCTCCGCTGCCACCACACCAGTCCAAGCTGCCAGCATTCCTTCCTGGACAACAGCAAAAACCTCCTCACTCATCTACCTTCTCCCCTTTTCCACCCTCTTCAATTCAGTCCCCACACACTAAGGCAGGAGAGAAGAGTCTAAATCCCAAATCAGGTCATGTCCACTCTTGCTGAAATATGTCAATGGCTTTTCCTGTGCTCTTGAGGCAAAAACAACAAACCTCTGACCCCGTCCATAGGGCTAACATGGTCTACCTACCTTCCCAACACTATCGCATCCCACGCTTCTCCTCACTCAACCCATCCTTCCACTGGCCTTTTCATGTTTCCTCCTATGCCTTGTTCCCACACACCGCAGGGCCTTTGCACATCTGCCTGGAAGACTCTGCCTCCGCCTCTCCACTTCATGAGCTCCTGCTCATGCCAATCACCACCTCCTCAAGGAAACAGTCCCTGACCTTCCAAGACTAGGTCAAATCCCAGCCCCCTTCTTACATGAACCTTTGTATTTTGTACATGAACTTTGCAAGTAATTTGTATTTACTCATATGACTTTTTCCCTTAAATCTTCTTCCACTAGACTGAAAACTTTCTGAGGGCAAGGGAACAAATGTCCAGTTTTGCTCACTAGGTTTACCAGCGTCTGGCCCAAAGTAAATAATCAAATACACACACACAAACACCACTAAAACAATCAAGCTAAAGTATGAGCAACCTATGCGAAAATGAAAAAAAGAAAGCATAATACAATATATTCCACAAAGGATACATAAACCAACTGGTCTGGGAGGGGAGGCAAGGGAGCCTTAACTGGTGAGATGGGCAAAGCTGCCAAGTGCTGGGCGCCAAGAAGAGAAGGGAAGGGAAAGGCAGAGCAGAGAGAAAACACAGCACCTGCCAAGGTGCAGAAGCTCGGAAGGGCTGGCTGCTTCCGGGTAGATTCTGCTGTACGACTAGACCAACTCCCCCATCTGCGATCCTCAAGGGAGGGGAAAAGATCTTTTCAACTTTCCCCTCCAGCAGGAGAGGCAGTGCACTGGGGCCAGGGCACAGGAGGGTCTGCCAACTGGGAAGTGAGCACCTCCTTGCAAATCACTTGTGCTCTCTGCATGGCGGTCATCCTCAGAGCCACCTTCCCCATGTACGAGGGCAGCTGCCCAGCCCACACATTCAGCGCATCGTGGTCTTGACATTAAAGCCACTACATACAGATCCTGTGGGGTCTGCCCCTCTGCCCAGCCTATACCCTAACCCTCTGCTCCTGCGGAACTGCCCCATCACAGGAAACCACAGCCCCTCTCATTAACCCCACTCTGCAGTTAGCCACAGAGTGTCCCCAAGGACACTCCTAGGGAGGCTGAATAAGCAGCTGAGATGAAGAGCGTGGGGTCACCCAGGACCCTTTTCTGGGGCTTTGACTTCGCTGGATCAGAGCTGAAGCAGGGGTATGTGTGTCTTTATTCCCCTCCCTATCTGCAACAGGGAAACACACACCAGACCCAGACCCAGACCCTTCTCCCAGAGTTTGTTTTAGCCAAGAGGAATCCTGTCAGGTACCACCCCCCTCATTCCCAGAATCTAACCAGGCCTGTTCTTTGTTCCACAAAACAAACAGCTAGTTCCTGCCTGCTGGGGCCAACCAGGCACACGCACACAAGAGCAAACAAAGAGGCCTCTTGCCCAAGACTTCTTTTCCTGCTGGCCTGACCGGTCACTAGTGCCCTTTGTTTGAAGTCACCAGATGTGCCAGGCACCCTCAGGGACCTGCAGCAGCTACAAATCTCACTCCCTGACCTTCTATTTCCACTGCCACCCTCCCAAGATCCAACCCAGGAGGGCAGGGGTAGGAGGTGCAGCTCCTCTGCAGCTCTGTTCTGATGGCTGTCCAGAACGGTCCTTCTGCCCAGCCCCTCGCCCTTCTCTGCTTCCTGGCCTGAGACCACTGTGACAGCTGTGCTGCCAACCATCATGCTTCACTCCCACCTCAGCTCTGAGGCCCTGTCATTATCCCCATTTTACTGACATGGAAACTGAGGCTTAGACTCGCCTCAAATCACATGGCTGGGTCCAAACAGGGTCCATCCAGCTCCACAGCCCAGGGAGCCCACCTCTCTCTTACAGCTCTTGGTAATTCCTTCACAAGAGAGACCTGTTAGGCAGTGGAAGGCTGTACTCAACCCAAGTATCAAGTCAAGCATGAATCTCTACCTGCCCAGTAGACAAGTCTACTGAGAATTAGAACAATTCTACTGGAAAGAGTCACATGTTGGTTTGAAGAGCCTACAAAGAAGGTAACACGGTGGCTTGGGTTTGTTTTTATTTGACATGTTTGTCGTCTTCATGAGCACACCCAGCTGCCCTTCACAAAAAACTTGCGAATATTCTCCCTGGAAACACACACTTCCCTCCTCGTCTTTCACCCATTTATCTTATCTTCACTCCCCAGAGTTCACAAGGCTCCATTCCACAGTCACTCCTGGTTATCAGTTTTGTTTTTACAAGCAGCATTTATCTGGATTGCTAAGGCATTCTTGGCTTTTTAGAAATATGCTTTCATTTTTCTTGTCAACTAGTCACTTTATACACTTCCAAAGTCATGCCTCCAAATGAACATAGCTGCCTTCTTCATATCTTCACCCTTCACTTGGTATCAGCCAATGCTACAATGAACTGGGACACTAATGCTTTATGAAAGTCAATTTACACCAAGAAAAATAATGCTAGTCCTCAGCCAAATCAAGTTATACTTTCCAAGACAATGTGGATTCATTTAATGCTCCTACTTGGTGTTTATAAGTAACTCCCCAAAGTTGCTTATAAACAATTTCATATACAAAACCCCCAAACAGGAGAGTGGCTATATCTCTATTCTCGTAGACAAGCCAACAGCCCCTTGGGCTGATGTTTACTATCATCCTTTCCTCTCTCCTAGGTGGTGGTCCCAGGTCAAAAGAGCAAAGTAAGGCTGCTTTTCAGAGTCACCATAGATATTAAATTAGAAATTCAGGTTTTATGATGCTTGATTTTAAAGAAACCAATGGATAACAGGCAGGAGGAATTCTTGTCATGGAAGGGAGGGAGGGCTTCTATTAAGACAGGTCGAAACATCCTTGAGGTCTGAGAAGTGGCAGAAGTTTCAGTCAATACATCTTTCAATCCACGAGGAAGCTGGTAATGAGGCCAACACAGGGAAGGCTTGGAGGTTAATGAGTTGATTGAGAAAGCAAGAAGACAGACTTTCCTGATGGTGGTTAAGACTCCGAGCTCCCAAAGCAGGGGGCAAATATTCAATCCATGGTTGGTATCCGCATACCACACAAAGAGGCCAAAAAAAAGGAAACAAGAAGAATACGGATATAGTGCAAATCAATTGCTGACAGCTGATTTCAGAGGGTCACGCAGGTGAGCTATTTCAGTAACTTTTAAGGAGAAACTTTCTGAAAAAACTACAGGAAAAGTCCAGGGTTCAGTGACCCACAGGGTATCACCAAGTTATATGAACAGATCCTGTAGACTTCAAAGCCCCCAAAAATGTGAGGAAAAATAAAACAAGACCCTGCCTTGGAGGAGTTTCAAGGTGATGAAAATCCTCTTCTCAATTCCTGTCAAATGGGCAATAAATCCCTAAGGGAAGAGCAAAGAGAAAGCTACTGAGTCCAGAGCAGAGGAGCTCCCTTCCAGCCCTCCCGCGAGTTCTGCACAAGGAGCACATGGAGACATTTAGAGGGATGGCAAACTTGCCAGGGCCTGGGCTCACGCCCAGACGCTCACAATTCCAGGAACACCCTTGGCCAGAGTCTGCTGGGTGGGACACCCGCTGAATGCTGCGCACTCTCACAAGCGGATGGGGCTCAGGAATGAACAGAGAAAGATACACTCCAGTTGTTCTGGGGTGGAAAACGTACCGTGCACCAGTTTGCAATCTGTCTAAAATGAAGAACCAGGCCCACTTCGTCCCAGACAGAAAGAACAGAAAGTTCATGGGATTGGGTCCTTTCCCAAAATAAAAGCCATCCTTCCTAACGCTTTTGAATTTTCTATTTTTAATGGCCTGATCGTATATGAGCAGTTTATTATAAGCCACTCACAAGGGAAGGGTGTTAAGTGCTGAAACCAGGTGCCGAGGGGGAAAAAGGACCAAGAGACAGGGTGGCGGCAGAGGTGGGCTCTTTCACACCCTGGATTTCAACAGAGCTGCAGCAGAGAGCTATAGATAAGGCGAGAAGACAGAATTCTCCATGTTTCCAGCATCAGTAAAGCCTTCTGGTCTCCAATTCAGAACACAGGTCCCTCCCAGCCCCTCCAGCTCCCTTGCACACTATCCAGTTATCTAAAAACATAGAATGACTACGCCTTTAAAACGAGTCACGAGATGAGCCTACTAATGAAACATTTTTAAATGGCAAGACCATAGGCATATAAAAATGATAGTCTTTGGACCCCTTGTTCTCTTGCCTTGTGAACCTGATTTTCTAAGTGATTTTCAGGCTGATACCCCCAATTAGTATTCTGGCATTTCTCTCTGGGTGCTTACTGTTTATACTACTCTTCTGAGTACTGTGGGGTACAACAGGGGCATATGACTTCGTCTACCACCTGCACACAATTAGGAGAGAGGCCTGGGTTTCTTGGGATGGAGATCATGTCTCATTTACCTGCTCAGCTCCAGTACCTTGACCTATATGCAACTGGAGCTCAATAAATACTTGCTGTTTGCCAAAAACCACTGAGTGGGGAAAGTTATCAAGTGCCTATTATAACCACAGCAGTTGAACAGAATTTAAGAATTTGCAAGCTCTCTGAATCCATGAAATGGTAGTTTGGAGGATTCTAAAGTTTGACAGCACGTTACTCCAATGTTCATAGCAGCACTATTCACAATGGCTAAGAACTGGAAGCAACTAAATATCCAGTGACAGATGAATGGATGGATAAAGACAATGTGGTACATACATACAAGAGAATAACTATCCAGCCACAAAAAAAAAAAAAAAAAAGCCATTTGCAGCAACATGGATGGACCCAGAGATGACCATACTTAAGTAAGAAAGAGGAAGACTAATATCATAAGATATAACTTATGTGCAGAATCTAAAACATTAACACAAACTGGTTTACAAAACAGAAACACACAGACATAGAAAACAAACTTACAGTTACCAAAAGGGTGTGGGAGAGGGATAAATTAGGAATTCCGGATTAGCAGATACAAACTACTATATATAAAATACATAAACAACAAGGTCCTATTGTATAACAGAATTATATTCAATATCCTCTAATAAATCATAATGGCAAAAAGAATATGAAATGGAATATATATAACTGAATTGTTTTGCTGTACTCCAGAAACACAATATTGTAAATCAAGTATACTTCAATTAAAAAAAATTTTTTTTCAAATGAAGCCTGACAGTATGTTGACTTAATACACGTGAGTGTATCTGTGGACTTTAGGGTCATCCCTAATTCCTATTCAGCCTTGGATCCTGCATTCCAAACATATAAAAGAAAAAGAAACAAGAGATGTCATTTATATCTTTTCAGTTTAATCAGGTTGACTTTTAAGCTGGTATTCCTGCCTGTTGAGGCCATTCTGAACTTCAGGTCTATCATTTAGCAGTGGGCTCGCTCTGCCTGCTGGGGGTCACCTACAGAACTGGATGAGTATGCTTTCTGTGTCTTTTTTATGGAAAATAAGTTAACAGGACTGGGCCAAGAGTCTTGCTGTCCATCACTGGAAAATTCTTCCCAAATTGGTCAGTAACCCCAATCTCCTCACTTAGTAACCCTGTCAAAAGGAAAAAAGCATGATTTAAATAATACTGAATGAGTTTTTTTCTGACTTCCAGGGACCATATCTTTCTTCAGCTGTTATGTGAACTTTTAATATTTTCTAAAGAATGACAAGAGAATCAGTGTGACTGAACTTTATCACCTGCAAATTTTACTCACGGCAAACTTAAAACCATGCACTCATTATTAAAAGCATTAGTTCCCAACCAATATTCTTGCTGTCCTCAACTTGCTTATTCCTGAGATCTAACCAGATGTCAGAATCCTGAATACTCATGCGTCTACATAGGGCAGCTTGACGAGGCCCCTTTTCCCACCAATACAAGAGGACAGATGTGCTCCCATAATTCTCAATAAGGAAACGAAATACCCAAACCCAGGGCTATTCAAGACTCCAGGGCAATGATCTGTTTGGTTTCTATAGTAAGCCTGTTCAGTTCAGTTACTCAGTCAACTAGGGGATCCCATGGACTACGGCACACCAGGCTTCCCTGTCTATCACCAACTCGCCGAGCTGGCTCAAACTCATGTCCACTGAGTCAGTGATGCCATCCAATCATCTCATCCTCTGTTGGCCCCTTCTCCTCCTGCCCTCAAGCCTTCCCAGCATCAGGGTGTTTTCCAATGAGTCAGTTCTTCACATCAGGTGGCCAAAGTATTGGAGCTTCAGCTTTAGCATCAGTCCTTCCAATGAATATTCAGGACTGATCTCCTTTAGGATGGACTGGTTGGATCTCCTGGCAGTCCAAGGGACACTCAAGAGTCTTCTCCAACACCACAGTTCAAAAGCATCAATTCTTCAGCACTCAGCCTTCTTTATGGTCCAACTCTCACATCCATACATGACTACTGGAAAAACCATAGCTTTGACTAGACAGACCTTTGTTGGCAAAGTAATGTTTCTGCTTTTTAATATGCTGTCTGGGTTGGTCACAGCTTTTCTTCCAAGGAGCAAGTATCTTTTAATTTCATGGCTGCAGTCACCATCTGCAGTGTTTTGGAGCCCAAGAAAATAAAATCTCTCACTGTTTCCATTGTTTCCCTATCTATTTGCCATGAAGTGATGGGACTGGATGCCATGATCTTAGTTTTTTGAATGTAGAGTTTTAAGCCAGCTTTTCCCTTTCCTCTTTCACTTTCATTAAGAGGCTCTTTAGTTCCTCTTTGCTGTGAGCCTGAGGACAGCATAAATGCGGGCCTGTCTGGATCTCAGCATCTACCTCCTCTCTCTGCTCAGGAAGTCTCTATAATCCCCAGGCTAGGAAAGAAACTTGGGTGTAATTTTCAAAACTGTATGTCAAAAGAAAGCTTTACTTTCTCTGAGGAAATTGCTTTTTCCCTTATGGACAGCAAGTATCTTAATACCAATCATTTATTTTTTACTCTAACCACTAAAAATCTCAGGGCTGCATTTTTAATTCTCTTTCATGATCTTTGGACTACATAATTGGGCTGTCTTTTGTCCCCACTACCCTCAAGATTAACTGTATTTGAATTTATATGCTTCCACAATTTTTTTATAATTATATGTATTTTTATTGTATTATATATACTCTTGTAAGCTGCCTCAGATTCATCCTGGAAAAAATGTCAAAGTATAAAAACAACAGCTGCAAACCTATTGCTTCCAGAAATCTGCCCCTCAAATGAGAACTTCATAGCATTTCATCTTTGCCCTGTGCTATCATGTAGGAGTGGAGTATAATTTAGAGTATATATGATGTCTCTGAAGAAGTAAATCAAGTTGGGCCCACCTCATCTTTTGAGCCTCATTTTCTGGGACCACTGAGAGGTTCAGTTCCTCTAGCTTATGCATTAAGAAGTACAATGGAATGCTATCCAGCCATAAAAAAGAATGAAACTTAGCCATCTGCAGCAACATGGATAGACTTGGAGGGCCTGATGTTAAGTGAAATAAGTAGACTGTCCAATTCTGTCGTTCTCTAAAGACAAACTAGTGAATATAGTGAAAAAAAATAAAAAAGCACATTCATAGATACAGATGAAAAAACTAACGGCTACGGTTAGAAAGAGGAGGGGAGTATGAGGGGAGGGGAGAGGTAGGTACAAACTACTGGGTGTAAGATAGGTTCAAGAATGTATTGTCCAATATGGGGAATATAGCCTTTATTTTGCAGTAATTGTAAACGAAAAGAAACTTTCAAAAATTGTATTATAAATTTTAAAAAGAGGTACCTGTCTTTCTACCCATTCTCCCAGGTTCTGCATTCATCAGTCTGAGAAAGGAAAGACTCCAGATGATAAATATGCTGACCTCCTCCAGAGCAGTCATCGTAACTGAGGATTTCAAAGAGTAAAAGCCTTCAATGAAGAAACAAAGTCTCTAACTAGAAAGACTTGGGAGAGAGCTGGAGGGTTAGGGAGTAAGGGAGTTGATTTCAGTAGTACTATGTGAATCCCACTTGGAATGAATACATACTCAGAGCACTCTAACTGACAGGATTTCACTGTGAACCTTACTGTTCTCCAAAGTAGAAAGAAAAGGTATTTCTTTCTCATCCTGCATCGTGGCATCATCATTCAATTACAATTCAGCCTCTGAGCTACAAAGTCGATCTTTGAGTATAGTGACCACAGTAACGAAGGTCATGCACCTAAGAGACCATTAAATACTTTTTCTTACATTCATTGCTTCATTTTATCAGTCAACAAACATGCCCGGTCCCTCCTGCAGGCCAGAGGCTGTGCATGAAGATGAACAAGGAGCTCCCAGGCTAGCTGGGCAGTGTGGTGTAACAGAGCTGCACATGATGGGCAGTGGAGAAGGCGGTGGTGTTGGAGAAGGCTGATCAGAGTTGACTTTACAAAAGATGTACTGAATTGGGTGTCAGCAGTTTTCACCAGAGAGGTTCTTTTAAGTAAAATTTTGGAACAGTTTTAGATTTTAGAAAAAAGTTGCTAACACAAAGTTCCCATGCACTTCACACCCAGTTTCCTCTCTTATTGCATCTTACATTAGTGTGGCACATTTGTCAGAATTAATGAGCCAATACTGATACATTACTGTGAACAAAAGTTCATACTTCATTTAGTCTTCCTTAGTTTTAATGCCCCTTTTCTGTTCAGTTCCAGCTTGGATGCCACCTATATTTAGTCATCCTGTCTCCCCAGCTTCCTCTTGGCTATGACAGCTCCTCAGACTTTCCTTGGTTCTGAAGACCTTGACAGTTTGGAGAGTACTTGTCAAGTATTTGTTGAATACTCCTCAATTAGGAGGTTTCTGATGTTTTTCCTCGTGATTAGACTAGGGTTGTGGATTTCAGGGAAGAAGACCACAGAGGTTAAGTGCCATTCCCATGACATCATTTGTTGTTGTTCAGTGGCTAAATCATGTCCAGTTCTTTGTGACCCCATGGACTGCAGCATGCCAAGCTTCCCTGTCCTTCACCATCGCCCAGAGTTTGTTCATAATCATGTCTGTTGAGTCAGTGATGCCATCCAATAATCATTATCAAGGGTCTGGGCTACCCATGTGATTAATCACTAATGACATCGACCTTGATTCTCGGCTGAGGCAGTGGTGTCAGGTTTCATCACTGACCCCAAATAAAGTTTTATTCTTCTTTCACCCTCTTTCCAAACTGTACTCTGTGGAAGGAAGTCACTATGTACAACCCACACTTAAAAAGTGGGGAGCTAAACTCTACCTCCTTGAAAGCAAAGCACCTTTATAAATTACTTGGAATTATTATTTAAGAGAGACTTATCTATCTTTCCCCTTTTATTTATTTATTCAACCTTTTGTTTCCATCAGTATGCATCCACGGGTACTTACTTCCTACGTTGGGGGTTATAACTCAATACTCCTTTACTGTAGTGCTCAAATTGTTGCAGCTCTGGCCACTGGGAGCTCTTTCAATCAGCTGTCTCCCTGAGCCATAGCTGCACCAGTGTGTGTGCATGTGTTTATCTGAGTGTTTCTTAACTTTCTGGCACTTACAGGTATCTTTTTTATAACAGAGTTTCTAAATCGCGAAGCCTGACCATGGTGACAGTTATCTTCAAATATACCAGCTCCACAGAACTTAAATGTAGGAAAGGACCCAAGAGGATGTTAATCCAGGCCTGCTTTGACAAGGAGAGAACTGAAGGTGCGGTGGAAGCACGGTGCCTGAGGCCACACAGCTTTTTAGTAACAGAGCCATTATGAGGAACCCTTGCTCTCTACTGCTTAAGTTCATTTCCTTTTTCTTACTATTTCGAGTAACTGTTGTTGCCTACTGAATGAAAGTCCAAATCTCTAAATCTCTCCAGGTGGCCAAGTGACCTCAGTAAAGTTGCACGCAGAGCAGGGTCAAAATGTGTTTAATGCTACCTCTAGACATTCAGGGACAATGACATCCTTTTTGTTTTTTGCAACCTATCTCATTTTCCTCTCAGTCTCTTACCCACCTGGAAGAGCAGTAACCCTGACCTGAACTTAGCACATAGCAGTGTCTCATTCCCTTCTGGTCTGAACAGTCTCTTTAGGGTCAGCGTCTTAATTCCCTAATGTCCAGGTCTCACTGCCAAACTTGAAGTCTAGGGGTACTTGGACAGTTAAGGGTCTTGGAAAGCACAGCTGAACAGAGAGAGAACAGTGCAAAGACATTCAATGGGGCAAGAAAAGTTTCTAAAATGCAACTATCACATATAGAATGGATAAAGAAGGTCCTACTGTGTAGTACAAAGAACTCCATTCAATATTGTATAATAAACCATAATGTAAAAGAATATGAAAAACAATATATATATGTATAACTGAATCCCTTTGCTGCACAGCAGAAATCAACACAATATTTTAAATCAACTAAACTTCAATAAAATAAACTTTTTTACAAAGGAAATGGTACTGGGACAACTGATATCTAAATGCAAAAAGAACGAAACTGGCCCACTACCTCACACCATACTTAAGACTTAACTAAAAACGGAACTCAGACTTAAATGAAACAGCTAAAACTATAAAAACCGTAATATTAAAACTACTGAATTCCTAGAAGAAGAGTAAGTCATCATGACGCTGATTTGGTCAATGGTTTCTCAGACATGATACAACTAACAAAAGAAAAACTACATAAACTGACCATCACGAGAATTTAAAATGTTTGTGCTTCAAAGGACAATATCAAGAAAGTGAAAAGGCAAGCCATAGAATGGGAGAAACATTTTGCAAATTATATATGTGATAAGAGACTGGTATCTAGACTATATGAAGAATTGTTAAAACAATACTAAAAAGACAATCCAACTTTTAAAAAATGGGCAAAGGATCTGAATAGACAGTTTTCCGAAGAAGATATACAAAGGGCCAATGAGAACAAGCAAAAATGCTGGATATCATTAGCCATCAGGGAAATATCAATCAAAACCACAATGAAATACCATTTCACACCCAGTAGGATGGTTATACTTAAAAAGATAAATAACAACACGTGTTGGGGAGGATATGAAGACACTGAGACCCTCACACATTGCTGGTGGGAATGTAAAGGGAGGCAATCACCTTAAAAATCAGTTTGTCAGTTCTTCAAACAATTAAATATAGAGTTACCACGTAACCCAGAGAGTCTATCCTAAATTAAGGAAAACATCTGACAACAAACTTGTACATATTGTATACTCTGAAACCATATCTAAAGGTTACAGAATCCTGAAGTCACTTTCAAGAAAGGCTACCCTAAAGTTATTTCTCCTCCATCTAGTATACCCAGCAGCATGTGAACACACTGTACCCAACTCTACTGCAGCTGGGCAGAAGACATGACTTTCATTCTAGACCTACACATCATATGATCAACCAGGAAAGGCGAGACTCTCAAAACCAGCACCACCTACAAAGCGAGCAACTATACCCGGTTCTAATCATCCAGTCCCACACAGGTAATGGCCTCAACTTTTTTAAAAAGAAAGCATGAACAAAACCAACATTTAAGTACACAGATTTGATAGCATCCAGTGACGTTTACATTATTACCGGTATCAGAGAACACCAAACCCTCAGATTTCCTAAAGAATACTGTGAGGGAAAAAAGAAAAGTATTCTATCCCAGTATTCCAAATGTTCCCAGTATCACTTTTACCAGAAAAACAAACATAAACCAACTCGTCTCATTAATAACTTTTTCTTGGCTCTGCATACCTAAAAATAAGTAATGTTGGCTGGAGGTAAAATAAATTAAGAAGGTTATAAACTCAAGAAGAGAAAGGAAAAGTTCAGAACCCATTTACCATCCTGAGAAAATTCATTCCCCAAGGAGAAGGTCTCGATCTTTATAATAAATATGAATTAGCAAAGCCAACCCCCTTTCCCCAAAATACACACATAAAATAGTATTTGATCTTGGTCTTTTCTACCTGATGTGAAATTAGAGTTTAGTGTGATAGTATTGGTAGAAAGACTTTCAAGCCTGTTTGTTCCCTGAAGTTTCCTTCCACTAAAAGCCTACATTGCATCAGGAACACAGCTGAACTAGGTTGGGAAAAATAACATCAAAAAAGTAATTTATCTTCACAGTATCTCAAGCATGGCTGGCAGGGCCAGGCCTACAACTGCTGTGACATCAACTGGAAGTTCCAGAGCATATCCTTTCAATGGGAATATAGGAAGGGATACACACACCCCAGTGTTCACTGCAGCACTTTACAGTGGCCAGGACACGGAAGCAACCTAAATGTCCACTGACAGATGAATGGATAAAGACGTGGTGCACATGTGCGATGGACTATTACTCAGCCACTAAAAAGAATGAAGTAAAGTCACTTGTAGGAATGTGGATGGACCTGGAGATTATCACACTAAGTGGAGTAAGTCAGACAGAAAGACAAATGTCATAGTATTGCTTACATGCAGAATTTTTCCTTTTAATTATACAAATGAACTTATTCACAAAACAGAAACAGACTCACAGAATGAATTTAGAGAATGACCTTCTACTCTAGTTAGCAGGGAGAGAAGGATAGGTTGGGAGTTTGGGATTGACATGTATATACTGATATGTTTAAAACAGATAACCAACAGGATCTACTATATGTAATAAAAATTTTTTAATTAAAAAAATTAGGGCAGAATTCAAATAGCCTCTTCCTTAGGACAATTTAACTACTGCGGTGCCCATTGGTGTTAACCAAAACTGGTAGCTCCAGCCCAGCCTCTCTCTTGCACCAGAGACCTCTCCTTGGATGTCCCAAACACCCCTCAAACACAACACAGTCAGACTCAATGTGCATAAAATGGAAGCCCTCACCCACTCACCACTCTGCCAAGACCTAGATCTCCTCTGGATCTCTCAATGTCTCCAGTATTCATTCCATCACTTGGTATATGTATCAGATGGTCACTCGTAACAATCTGTTCTCATCAGTTCAATCAAACCATGGCTATGAGCAGAGACTCCTGTTTAAAGAGAGACTCAGAAGTGGAGCAGAGGAGGAACAGGCAGATTTACCTGAGAGGTAGGATCCACCAGATTTGGTGATCAGAACAGATTACTTCTTCCGGAAGAGCCCAAAGTCTGTCTTGCTCTCCAAGCCTGTGCCTCCCTCTTCATCACTATTCGTTAATCACCTTCCTCTCCTCTCCTTTCCCTACCTTCTTCCTGACCCTTTGCAACAATACCATTCCCATTTCCACAGACAGAAACAGAGCCATGGGACTCTAAAGTTTGCTTTACCTGTTTCTGACAGGTGACTTAGTATAGGCAAGGTGGAGAAACTTGACCTAGGCCAACTTCCCTGGCCATGCCTGGTGGCCAACCCTTGTAGGAGACAAAGTTTCAGGCTTCAGCACAGTTGAGCCCAACCCCATCCCAGAGA
This sequence comes from Ovis aries, assembly GCF_016772045.2. NCBI lineage: Eukaryota > Metazoa > Chordata > Mammalia > Artiodactyla > Bovidae > Ovis > Ovis aries. The sequence continues at coordinate 50,946,443 of NC_056060.1, forward strand.
AGGCAGCTGATTCGACAAGGTTACCACCTCAGCCTGGGCCCTGGTGCTGACTCACCCTCACCTCTGATTCCAGTCCCCTAACTCAGCTGCTCATGAATTTGAATTCCTGGCTCTCCTGACTCTGACCTGGTTTGCTGAGTTCCTTTGGCAGGCTCTTTGATTTTTCTAGAAGGAAAATGCTAGACTCTCAGGAGAGTTCAGTGAGGCTGGGGCAGCAGAAGAGACAGCAGGTGGCCGAATCCCTGTTAAACCATTGCAGTGGGCTGTGAAGCTGCCATCAAAGAATATGGGGACAGTCCAGACATGTTCACCTAAAAAGATGCTCCGAAAATATTGAGGAAAAACATGTGCTATCAAACTATGATCCAAAACATACATTTATCTTCTACCTTATGCTCTTATGCAATGCCCAAATTAATTTAAAGCAAGTCTTTTCCAGCATTCCTGTTTACTAAAACAACTATAAAACGGGGGAAAGAAATCCACAATTACTATATGAATGGGGGAAAAAACCTTCACTGTCAAATAATCTGATACTTTTTTTTTAACTACTTATTTTTAGCATGCAAATAAAGTTGAATTTGTAAACCACTAAAAAGAATGCATTCTCATTACCATTTTGTAAATGATGTAACTAAGACTGGAGATGGTTAAATATCTTGCCCAACTAGGAACAATCTTTCTACTGCCCATGAAAAAAATCTTTCTTTTTATCCATGAGATTGATCTGTATTTACCATTTTTAAATCCTTTTCTAGTAAAACAGATTTTTTTTTTTTTTTTTTTTTCAAGAACTCAGGGAACATTTACCATGACAAAATGTATTCTGGGCCACAGAACAAATCTCAATAAATTAAAAAAAACTGAAAATAGAGTGTTCTCTGACCACAGTGGAATCCAATTAGAAATCAACAAAAGAAAGATAACAGGAAAATATCCAAACATGCCATTCCCCAAAAAACCAAACCCAACAAAAAAATCAAACCTGGAAAATGAAGAGTATTATAAACTCAAAACAAGCAAAAGGAGGGAAATAATAAAGATAAAAAACAGAAATCAATGAAGTTGAAAACAAGAAAAATAGGGAAAAGAGAGATGAAACAAAAAGCTGATTCTTTTAAAAAAAAATAAGTAAAATTGACAAACCTCTGGCAAAACTGACAAAGAAAAAGATAAAATACTAATTACCGCTATCAAAAATAAAATAAAATGGGCTTCCCTGGTAGCTCAGCTGGTAAAGAATCTGCCTGCAAAGCAGGAGACCCTGGTTCGATTCCTGGGTCACGAAGATCCACTGGAGAAGGGATAGGCTACCCATGCCAGTATTCATGGGCTTCCCTGGTGACTCAGCTGGTAAAGAATTCACCTGCAATGCGGGAGACCTGGGTTCGATAGCTGGGTTGAAAAGATCCCCTGGAAAAGGGAACAGCTACCCACTCCAGTATTCTAGCCTGGAGAATTCCATGGACTGCATAGCCCATTGGGGTCACAAAGAGGCGGACATGACTGAGTGACCTTCGCCTTCAAAATGAAATAGGAGACTGTCACTACAGACCCCTCAAGCATCTACAGGATAATTAAGGAATACCACAAACAACCCTACACACATAAATTTGACAACTTAGATGAAATGGACCAATTCTCCAAAAGTGCAAACTACCACAACTTACCGAATAAGAAATAGATCATTTGAAGAGTCCCATAACATCAAGGAAGTGGAGTTCACAATTTTGAAACTCTGAAAATGAAATCTCCAGGCCTAGATGGTTTCACTGAAGAATTTTACTAAGTGTTTAAAGAAAAATAAATATGAATTCTATACAACTTCTCCCCAGAAAACAGAGGAGTAACAAACACTTCAATTCATTTGATGAAGTCAATACTACCCTGATACCAAAACAGTACCAAAAGAAAAAAGAACAAACAGCCCTCGGGAATACAGACACAAAAATCCTCGACAGTATTAGGAGACAGAATTCAACAATATATAAAAAGAATTATACTCTAGGACCAAGTAGAGTTAATTTCAGGGACGCAAGAGTGGTTCAACATTTGAAAATCAGAAGAAAAATCACATGATCCTATCGATGGATGCAGAAAAAAGGCATTTACTAAAATTCAACACCTAGTCATGATTCAAATTTTAGAAAAGGAAAACAAAAAAACTCCCTGAAAAATATGACTACAGGGAACATCCCCAACTTGATAAAGACCATCTACAATTATACAGCTAACACTGTATTTATGGTAAAGATGGAATGCTTTTCTCCTAAGATGAGGAACAAGGTAAAGATGTCCACTCTCACCAGTCTTTGTCAATATAGGACTGGAAGTTCTACCTAGCATAGTAAGGCAGGAAAAAGAAGTAAAGTGCATACAGACCAAAAGGAAAAAATAAAACGATTCCTATTTACAAATGAGATGGCTGTCTATATAGAAAATCCTAACGAAACTACTCCAAAAATATTCTAGAACTAGTAACATTCTATTGATTGATATGATAATGTCTCGATATAAATACAAGTCTATTCAAGTACTGTTCATCGAGAAATGATTTGGAGGGAGTAATAGGAAATCTCCAATGACGCATTAAAGAAAGTTGGTTTTAAGAGGAAGGAAGATGGCCCCAAGCCAGCTGGTAGGAACAACAAGGTCCTGGACCCACGGAGCAATACCACAAGCTCACAGATGGATCACTGGGAACCTAGACTATGTCTGTCTCCTCTTTAAAAGGCTGTATAAATTTCCAGCTAGCATAAACAATTCTTTAAAACAAGTATTAGTTTCATTTCATGGGTGGGACCTGAGTCATTTAAATTCTCCTTTTGATATCTTTCCAAGAGTCTCTTCAAACTCCTGCCCAAGACCAGATGAGAGAGCTACCACTTATTGGACTACAGTCCTACTTTCCATAGGCAAATAAATGACATTTATAGCTCTTTTGAACACTGCATTCAATGCATTTATTCGCAGCCATGCTCAATGCTATTGACAGAGAGTCCCTAGAAATAGGAGGCATAAAGATTACAGATCTCAGGTGACAAAAAAGTTCGTTGATCCTCTTCTAGTTTCTCACACTTCTTATTTTATTTAAAAAGTCATTTATTTAATAATCATGTATTTCAATATATTGCAATAAAACCGACACTGGCTCCTCTTCTCCTAGGCTCTCACCTAGGATAACTGAGAGCCAACATCCCTGGAGCAGAAATCCCACCTGGCATCACACATAGCTCACGGCTCATCCCCCATCCTCTGCTGTCCCCTTCTCATGCCTCTCAGAACACATCCTTCTTCCCTTCACCCTCTAGATCTGTGACTCAAACTCCAGACTCTCCTGATGCTTCCAGCTTCCCCGCTTCCTACCACCTCCCACCCTCTCATCCTCCCCCTGCCTGTCTCTTCTCTCTCCTGCCTCCACAGCACCCCACCATGCCCATCACACTTCCAACTACAACTGTCCTTCTTGCCTGCTTCTCAGGCTGATCTCTTCTGGAGCTGGGTACCAGTCTCCAGCCCCGGCCCTCTCCCTTCTAGCTCCTGCCCTTCCTTCTCTACCCCTTCTGTTGGAGTGCTCGGCTTTTGGGTCCCATCCTTTACATACTCCATCTCAGGCCAGCTGCCTTCCCCCAAAGTACACATTTGTTCAGAGAGCTTGTTATTTGATGGCTAGATAAAAATGTCAGCCAATGCACTAGAAAAAGCAGAAACGTAGAAACTATATGCTAGAACCATTTCTAATGAAATCATTGCACAGAATGAGAGGGTTGAATGGCATCACCGATTCAATGGACAAGAACTCGGGCAAACTCCAGGAGATAGGGAGGGGCAGGGAGGCCTGGTGTGCTGCAGTCCAAGAAATCACAAAGAGTTGGACATGACTTAACAACTGAACAACAGCAGGGCCAGGGGTGGAAGAGGGCAACTAACTGTCCACACACTCTGCAGCCCTTGGACAGGGAAATGACTACATGTCCATGCAGACAGCAACAGCGCAACCCCACAGCACACCTAGTCAGCATTTAGGTAACTCTTTAGCAAGGAAGAGTCCACCTTTGGATTACCACATATTTGTTAACAGCCCAGGCTTATCCAATAGTTAACTAGAGCTTTTCACCTAGCTATCTCCATTTCCCTGAGGCTGGTTTCATTCCAGGGAAGGGAGAGAACAGATTACAGCAAGAGGCCCCCGCCTCCCCAAACTGAAGTACCTTCTAGAAGCAGCAGTGCTGTAGACTTTACACTAGGAGGTTGAATCAGTTTAACCTTCTCCCAGCACCAGAGGTAAAAGATTCAGAACTGCTCAAGAAAAGGGGCTATGAATTTAAAAGAAAAGCTGGGGAGGTGGGGTGGAGAGCCTGTTTCGCCTGCCAAACCCGCCAAGCCCAGATCTGTTCCACTGCCTCATCCTACAGGGCTTTGCCATCAATGTGGCTTTTGTCCTCCTGCCATGATGAGCAGCTCCATGTACAGCCAGGCCCCTGACCTTGTGTGACATCTTTGTCTGGTGAACAACATGAATACGGTAAGCAAACAGTTCTCCACTTGGATGCAAACAGCACCGGATGTGTGTGAATGTCAACTGCAAACTCGGAGACAGGATTAACCTCTCAACAAGAAGTTATTTCTCTGTCATATTATCCTGTTAGTTAAATGCCAGGCCAGGCTCTAATTTCTGCCAGAGTTTTGTCAAGGTCAACATCAGTGGCTGCAGGGAACTACAGTAAATGATTAACCCCAGTTCTCCATGGAGCCTGAATCAGCTGCAGATTCACTGCCTGCCAGCCACGTTTTCTCCCCAGTTCATGCAGCAGGAAGTTCACGGTACACGGCACAGGCGTCTGCTGCTGCCTTGAGGGTCACTAAGACAGATATGGGAAGTGGCAGTGAGAGGAGGCTGCAAGGAACTGTTCCTCAACAGGAATGGGAGAAAGAAGCCCAACAGGCAGGGTCAGTTCCTGGCATCCTGAGGTCTCAGAAACCAAGTATGGAAGGAGCAGTGGGAATCTTCTCAGACAAGGTCATAGGCTTAGAGTCATGGAAGAAAAAAGCCTGACCACGTAGAGAGGACCCTGTAGATCAGAAAGCACAGGGATTCAAACACTCTACTGCTCCTGGGGGCTTGGCAAAGGCTGGACTCAAGTTCCAGGGTCATATTTATAAACCCAACTGGCTCAAAAGACTGTCCATGTGGACTCTACAGGGCAAATCTGCTGCCCACTTTTCAGAGTTTATTAATACTTTGGCTCTTGCTCGGAAGCCATGAAGAACTCAGTGTTTCTCAAGTAAATGTGCAGGCATTTGAGTCTCCCCTCTGCTGTCTTCTAGCCAACGTTTTCCCTGGTGCAGAACAGGCATCTTGAGGCTCTTAGAAAATGCAGGGGTGGAAAAGACAAGGCTTTCACAACCTCCTGTGCAACATCTGCCCAAATACATTCGTGTCCTCTCTACTGCCACCTCTTCTGGGCTCTGTCACTGTATGCTTGATTTATTGACATTCACTTGCAAGACTTTTATCCCCCCCAGTCCTGTGCCAGCAAGTCTCTGAAGCACATCCAGCCCATTTTTTCTAATGTAAGTGGACTCAGAGTTTCCCTTAATCCAGACACAGCCAGTATTTCTTCTCTCTGGCCCACACACTTGAGACACATGTGCAGAAACTTAACAAAGAAAAAGAGGGGAAGTGTTAAAAGAAGAAATATGCACACTTGGCCATCTTCTCGCCTTCGTTTCTAACTCCCCAAGGATAAGATCCATCCAGGACTTTAGAATGTCCTAGGAAAAAACATCCTCTCCCTTGTCCCCTCTCCCACTCAACTCCTACTTAGCACTGACAAAACAACACTGCTTTATTCACGACCCTGAAAACTGCCACAATCACCATGACAAACAAACACCTTGCCCTTTATTCTATCTTTCATGAAACCAGCCTAGCAGTGCTGGCGCACACAGTTCTGTTCCCCAGAGATCACTGGAGCAGGAGGACTTTCCGTTACATCTGCCACTGAGTGTTCTTACACATATTTCCAGAATGCTAACGTGCGCTTGGCACGAACACATGACTTTATCTGTAGCTCCAAGCTCACTAAACCACATCCGCAGAGGCCACCTACTACTCTAACGGTTTCCACTGCAGTCCGTCTGCGACTTAACACACTAAACCCATTTGTATCCGTTCAATTCCTCCACTATGGAAAGCGCTCAAAAATATGTGTTGAATGAATAAGTACTGCTGCTGCTGCTAAGTCGCTTCAGTCGTGTCCGACTCTGTGCGACCCCATAGACGGCAGCCCATCAGGCTCCCCCATCCCTGGGATTCTCTAGGCAAGAATACTGGAGTGGGTTGCCATTTCCTTCTCCAATGAATGAAAGTGAAAAGTCAAAGTGAAGTCGCTCAGTTGTGTCCGACTCTTCACGACCCCATGGACTGCAGCCCACCAGGTTCCTCCGTCCATGGGATTTTCCAGGCAAGAGTACTGGAGTGGAGTGCCATTGCCTTCTCCAATGAATAAGTACAGGAACACACAAACAAATCTATTAACTGCCTAGGGTAAGTCTATGGGCTTCCCTGGTGGCTCAGATGGTAAAGAACCTGCCTACAATGCAGGATACTCCAATTCAATTCCTGGGTCGGGAAAATCCCCTGGAGGAGGGCATGATAATCCACTCCAGTATTCTTGCCTGGAGAATCTCAAAGATGGAGGAGCCTGGTGGGCTATAGTCCACAGGGTCACAGAGAGTTGGACATGACTGAGTCACTAACACTTCCAGGGTAAGTATATGGACAGTACAAAAATGAGTAAGGCAACTGGCTACCATTGAAGTCTCAAAAGAGAACAACCCCAGAGGTTTCACACTCCAGCTTATGATGTTCTTTCCAGCAGAACGTGCTTCCCCGCCCTAAATTACCTCACTACTCTCACTGCTCCCAAGATTCAATCCAAGCCTCAGTCCCTCCTAGCAACTTTTCCTGGCCTGACTATATGGAGCGAAATCACTCCTTTTTGTATTTCTGTTCGACATACTATATAAAAGCCTCTCCAGGGACTTCCCTGGTGGTCCAGTGGTTACAAATCTGCCTGCCAATGCAGGGGACACAGGTTCGATCCCTGATCCAGAAGACCCCACATACTGTGGGGCAAATAAGCCTGTGTGTCACAACACGGAGCCTGAGTTCTAGAGCCTGTGAGCAGCAACTACTGAGTCCAAGCTCTAGAGCTCATGCTCTGCAACAAGAGAAGCCAGCTCAGTGAGAAACCCACAGACCACAACTAGAGAGTAGCCCCCTCTCACAGCAGCTAGATAAAGCCCATGCACAGCAACGAAGAGCCTGTACACTGCAATAAAGACCCAGTGCAGCCAATAAATAAATAAAATTTAAAAACCTCCCCAAACACAGTCCCACTGAAAGCATCAACTTTGTCTTGGGACAGTAGAGACCATCTTGTCCATCTCTGAACCCCAGGGCTTTGCATCATGTGCAGGAGCTGAGTGAATAAACAGCTACAGGCAAAGCAAACCACAGAAACTGTGACAGGAGGAGCAAAGGCCCCGGGGTGCTCAGTGAGTGAAGAAAGCAGCTGCTGGACCACACGAAGAGGAGGCCATCTGAGCTCAGCCCTGGAGCACAGGCAGGATTTTAACTGCAGAGACAAAGGCACAGGGGGTGGTAAAGGACATTAGAGAACAGACAGCTAATCTGATCAGAGAGACAGAGGACAAAAGGCAAGGGAGAAGTCTAGAGGAAGATACATGAGAGCGAGTCGGCACATACAGCCTGAAGCTAGAATATGTGCGACCCTGGGAGACAGGCACTGTTAGGATTATTTTCCCAACAGAGAAGATCTGGGGGATCACAGGTGAGTTTTGCCAACAGGATTCAGTCATTCAGTCTACTGCTCACCAACTATGCTTAAGGTCACACATTGTATGAAAAGAACACAAGCACACAAATATATATACACACACTTGTATACATGCATTCCAGTCTCTCAACAAAAACACACCAAAGGCAGGGAACTGTCCTGTGCAGAGTACTCAGCAGCATTCTTAGCTTCCACCCACAAGGTGCCAGTAGCATCCCCCCAGTTATGACAACCAAAAACATCTCCAGACATTGCCAAAGGTTGCCCAGAGAGAGTAGGTAGGATCACACCTAGATGGCAACCACCACGCAGACTGTCTCCCCAAGAACTTACAAGGTGGTCGCAGGAACTGGGAGGAGAAGGAAGAACTGGCATTTTGGCAACTCATGCACAGAAATTCAATTTTTAAAAATATGTGCAATACTATTCCTAAAATGAAATGAAATACAGTACTGCCAGCAAGCAGCAGAGACAAGACCCACATCTTTGAAAAGCAAGCCTCTACTCAGTCTACGGGACAACACTGGGCTCCGGATGGAAGGGGACTGCAGAGCCAAAGCCCAGATGTGGCAAGCATGGGGGGACAGAGTATACGTGTCTACCAGGGCCTGGGACTTCTTCTGTGTAGCTGGCACTAGGCTTATCATGGATGACAGTGAGGGTCAGAGTTGAACAGGCAGGTGGCAGACACTCATGCATGGCTGTGACTGTAACTAGAGGGAGGCCATCAGAACTTTTTGGGGGCAGAGGCGGATTAGAGGGTGACCCACCTGCACCAGGGTGGGTGTGGTCTGAAGAGGCCAAACCAGGAGAAGAAGCAGGGAGAGGGCTGTGGAAACCATGCAGGCTGAAGAGAATGAGGCCTGAACCCAGACAGCGGCCATGGAAAAGGAGATCTGAGGATGGAAGTGATGCCATGGACACAGAACCCACAGGCCTGGGCAGCAGATGGAAAGTAGGGACCAACGCTGAGACGAAGGCTCCCAAGGACAAAAAGTAAACATACATCACTAAACTCGGGGCTTCCTCTAAGCCTGCCTAGGCGAGGCACAGATCAGCACCTCCATTTCACTGTTCATTGGACAGACTGAGCCAGTGTAAAAGGTTTCATAGGCTCTTTTGTAAAGTTTTCGTCTTATCGCATCCCCCCTCCTTGTCCCCAAATGCACTATCACTTTGAGTCCCTCCTGAGATAGTCCATAGGTACACAAGTACATACGCATATGGCTTCATTTTTGGTTTGTTTTTGATAATAAAAATAGTATCTGTTTACAACAGAGGAAATAAAGATCAGGAAGGACTAGGAGTCTTTTATAAAGTCAATAAAAGCAAAGCTAGATTTAGAATCTTGACCTCTCCTTAAACTATATGACTATTGTGCCCAAGTTAGTACACATTCTGATTCAAGCATACAGAGGATAGTTACTGAGCACTCTGCAAAGCACTGATGATGCAAAGGATAGGATGGTCCCTCCTTCAAACTGGGGAGAATGACACATCACCTAACTGGTACAGTCCAGCAAAACAGGACAAGACCAGGATGTGACAGGATGCTAGAGATGTGCTGCAGTCAGTGGCTGTAAAGAAATGCAGCATGGAAGAGCTGGCTTTGTCAAAATGTGGTATTAGTCAGCTATTGCTGCATAACAAATGACCCCAAAACTCAGTGACCTTAAATAATAGAAAACATTTATTATCTCACAGACCTTCTGAAAGCAACGAGTCTGGAAGTGCTTTGTTTGGTAGTTCTGGCTCAGGGTCTCTAATGAGATTGGCCCAAGATACTGGCCAAGGCTGCAGTCATCTGAAGGCTTGAGCAGGTCTTAAGGATCCACTTCTAAGATGGTTCAAACGGCTACTGACAGGAGGCTTCAGTTCTTCATCATATGAGACTTTGAGCAGGCTGCTTGAGGGCCCTCACAACATGGCAGCTGGCTTTCCCCAGAGCAAGGGATTCAAGAGGAAGCCAGAGTGTCTTTTAGGATCTAGCCTTGGAAGTCAGACTCCACCATTCCCTACTGGTCACATAGAGCAGTCCTATTCAACAAGGGATGCGCCTACCAGGGAGTAAGAGTCACAGGAAGCATTCATCATGGTGGCGGGGGCACAGGATCTGAGAGGCTGGCTACCAGAAATGCCCTATCTACCATGATTTACTTTGACATTGTAGATATTTGGGTCCACACTGCTTCTTATCTAATGGATTTAGAGCTTATGACATGCTCCATTTTCTGCTTAGAGTGATCACATAATAGTGCCAAGTTTTTCCACCAAGTGGAAATCTACTTAATGATCTTGGCAAGTCTTTAGAAAAATAAGCATCAGGCAGAATTTAGAAAGAGATCAGAAAAAGTATAACACAGACTGAGTAGGATTTCTGATGACAAAATTAAGGCAGTTTTCCTTTGAGATGCTAAAGATGCAACTATTTGCAATATTATAGTCAGTGCTGTCATCTTTGCTATCTAAACTAGCTTCTCTGCTTACAGTGCCCCGTTCCGTGGCTTGACCACATCTGCAACTGGAAATGCACCTGGCTACTGGCCCTCAGACAGTGGCCACTGTTTCTGCTTTGCTCACACTTTTGGACTCTGGGTGGTGTCCATGAACGATTCTGAGATCTCAGAACATTTGTTCCATTTGGGGAGATAGACAAGTACCTTACTAAGTTATTCTCTCTATTAACACTTCCATAAATGTCTAAACATATTTCTAGCACCATGACATTATAACATCCTTGTTAGAAAACAAAACTTTCCTTCTCAAACCTCACCACCAATACACCATACCAAACTTCTCTCATCATTCACGGTCCCTATCCACTGTCATCTACTTGCTCACGGACAAAGTTCATAAATTCAGGAGATGAACAGCTGGCAAAGAACAAAATATCACAAACAAAATGGGACTCTCCAGTTCCCATTTCCCAATTCCCTTCCCCTTCTGCCCGCCCTTCAGCAGAGAGAGATGCCGGTGATAACCACATTAAAAATGGAAATGGAGGGCCCTCCACGGTGGTCCAGTTGCTAAGACTCCAAGCTCTAAATGCAGGGGGCCCATGTTTGATCCCTGGTCAGGGAACTAGATCCCACATGCTGCAACTAAGACCCAGCACAGATAAATACATACATAAATATATTTTTTTTGCAATTTTATTTTATTTACTTATTTTTTAATTAAGTTATTTTAACTGGAGGCTAATTACATTACAATATTGTAGGGGTTTTTGCCATACATTGACATGAATCAGCCATGGGTATACAATAATACATAAATAAATATTTTTTGAAAAGGAAATGGATTGCTGAAGAGACCCAGAGAACTGGTGCCTCCAATATAAAGTGGCAGCATGAATAAACACCTTACTTGTAAAGACCAGAGCTGACTCCTTGCCACCGAAAGAATCTGCTCACATCACACATACACACAGGCCTATTTAAAAGTCCTCCACGATCTAGAACCTATTATACAGAGTGAAGTGAGTCACAAAGAGAAAGATACGTATCTTATTCTAATGCACATATACGGAATCTAGAAAAATGGTTCTGAAGAATTTATTTACAGGGCAGCAGTGGAAAAACAGACATAGAGAATAGACTTATGGACATGGGAGAGGGGACGAGAGGGTGAGATGTATGGAGAGAGCAACATGGAACCTTACATTACCATATGTAAAATAGCTAGCCAATGGGAATTTCCTATATGGCTCAGGAAACTCAAATAGAGGCTATGTATCAACCTAGAGGGGTGGGATGGGGAGGGAGGTTCAAAAGGGAGGAGATACATGTATACCTATTGATTCATGTTGAGGTTTGACAGAAAACAAAGAAATTCTGTAAAGTAATTATCCTTCAATAAAAATAAATAAGTCTGAATAAATAAATAAAGTCCTCCATCGCCCTTAGGGCAGAGAAGAAAATCCTTCAGATGCACACAGGCTGCATAAGCTGGTCCTTACTCTACTCTCCACTTCCTCTCAATCCAAACTTCCGGCTGTCCTTCACAGCTCAGCCTCACTGGCCTTCTTTCAATACCTTGAAGAGACCATACTCCCACCCACCACCAAGTCCTTTGCACATGCTGTTTCTCCTGCCTGGAACACTGTGAGCTTTTTTGGAAAGAAAAAAAAAAAAGTGAAAGTCTTAGTACCTCAGTCATGTCCAACTCTATGGGACACCATGAACTATAGCCCACCAGGCTCCTCTGTCCATGGAATTCTCCAGGCAAGAATACTGGAGTAGGTAACCATTCCTTTCTCCATGGGATCTTCCCAACCCAAGCATCGAACCCGAGTCTCCTGCACTTCTGGCAGATTCTTGACTGTTTGAGGCACCAGGGAAACCTAGTTAGTTTCTATTCACCCTTCAGATTCCATCCTCACTTTGCTCAAGGAAGCTTCGCCTCCCTCCCTCCGTCCCTCCATTTCAAAGCGCTTATCACAATACACATATTTATACATGTGTCTATCACTCCCACTCCTTTCAATTTTATCCCCACAACCCAGCACAGCGCTTGGCACAAATGAAATGCTCAATGCATAACTGCCTAATTAACTAATGACTATGGATGAACTACTTATTGATAGAGAGTCCAAAACTGTATTAACAATCCATTCCCAACGGTGAGGACATGATGTTGACTATTGGTCGTCAAATCTTCTGAGTTATTTAAGTCTTGACCTCTGGTTACTCTTCATCCAAATGGGAAACAGGCAAGCAAGGCCAGGATGAGGCTTTTTACTTCTCCTCCTCCTAATTAAGGAAATGGCAACCCACTCCAGTACCCTTGGCTGGAAAATCCCACAGGCTGCAGTCCACGGGGTCACAAAGAGTTGGATGCAACTGAGCGACTTCACTTTTACTTTCCTCCTGATTAAGTTTCCACACTTGCTTTTCACACCACACGTGAATTCACTGTAATCTTCTGGGTCATCCAAGTGCATGGGGTGACCTGAAAGTCCTGCTTCCATCTCCTGTTTCGCAGGAGCTGCAGGAATACATCCAAAGCAGGGATGCCGGGGGTGTGGGTTCGATCCCTGGTCGGGGACCTAAAATACCACAGGCGTAGGCAAAATAGAAAATTATTTTTAATTTTTTAAATTAACAATAAATAAAAGGAGTTGGGCACATAGCCAACAGGTTCAAGATGGGCTACTGCCAGAAACTCTCAGAGAGGTCCTGGGAAAGGAAGTGGTGTTCTCATGTCTAATTCTTAAGTATTTTGTACAGAAAAGACTAGGGGGGTGTCAAGTTGCAGAACGATGTGCTGGCTCTCTCCTGACGGCTGCCACTGAAGGTAGTAAGCCTTTCTTGATCTCCTACAGCACCTGTAACTTCATTGTCCTCTTATTTGCATATTTTCTCCCCATAAGACTGTATAAGATCTCTGAAGCTAGAAACTATGGTTGGCCTGACTCGTGTTCTCAGTGATGGGCAGTGGTAAAATACACGCAAATATTTGACAGGAAATGAATGGGCATGTCAGGGACTCTGCTTCTGTCTTCTACACCCACCGCAAGTGACTGTGGCAGCTCAGGTCAAACACCAGGAGTGAAGTGCCAGGATGTCCTTATTGTTCACCAAGACTCATAAGAGGCTTACCAGGAACCATGTGCAGAGCCACAGGGAGGTGACATGTCTGGGGCTTTGACGGAAGGTTCAAAGCAAACACCCTAGAACACCACACCAAGCCTCCTGTTTAGCTACTTTTTAATCAGGACAGACTGCAGAAGAGTGATTTAATTATTAAGAGCTAGTTTGGGGGAGGGGGAAACTAGAGAAAGGGGGGAAAAAAAGGAAAAAGAGGAGAACTTTTTTAACCTTGAATCTTTCCCATTTTACTTTTGTTGATGGAGGGTTCTGATTCACTCCAGGCCGATTAGAAAAGAGACATTTTCCTTTCCCTGCACACTGATTATAAACCTGCTGCAGCCCCCAACGTCTCTGCATCTCTGCATTCCCTACTCTCAACAGCTGCCCTTCAGAGTAAGATGATTATGTGATGTTAAAGAGCTGAGGAAATACGGATTTCTACAGTTTCCCTCGATAACCTGGCTCCCCCTTGGAGAAGACAGAAATGAGATTTTACACTGAATTAGCCTTCTCTTAAGGGAGGCAATTCCATTGATCCTGAGATTAGCACTGGTTTTACCATCTGACCCTCTATTGACCTCACGCTTTGAAAAGAAATTGTTCACAGACTGGTAGGAAAGAGGGAAGGAAAAATCTAGATGTGCTATGGGGAAGAAGCACATATTTGTTTTTTTAAATTTGAGTGACATTTCCAAATCACTGAGTGAAACATAAACCGAAGGGCAGTTTTGGAGAGGGGAAAAAAAAGTTTCAACATTACTGAATTTGAATAAAATTTCTCTAAGGGTTAAGAATATAAAATGTGGGCATAACATTAGAAAGAAATTATATTATAAAGAGCAGAACACTATAAAAGCACACAGACTCAACAAACACATAAGTATGTAATATACAACCCTGTAAAGCAACTCTGATTTTAAAAAACAAATAATTTTAATCGATAATACACATATTCCCTGATTTCATTCTGATGGTCCCACAGAAAGAAGTTAGATACAACTATATTACCTTTCTAATTTTTTTTTTTAACTGGAAGATTTGGGGGATTATAATACTATGCAATTCTTTCAAAATGTTCAGAAGCATTTAGTTTTAACCTGCAGGAGTACATCAACTTTTAGTTTACCATTTTTCCTCAACAACAACAGAAATGTATGTAATACAAAAACAGGCTGCTTTTAGAAATTTCTCAAATGTATCATTAAATAAGCCAAATACAATGCTTTTCCCCTTGCTTTTCTACTTCCAGACTTGGCTGCTTGTCTTCAAGTCCCTGCATCTACATCCTCCTTTTTCTCCTCCACTCCTAAGCCCACCTTCTCTGTCCAGTCACAGCCCCCAAGCAGTGTCCCCCTCCCTCGTAGATTCCTCATCATCTCGCCCAGCAACAGGGCTGCCCTGCCTCTCACTACCCAGCTTCCCCGAAAGGCCCCACTGGAAACTTCCTATTCCCGGAAAGGCCTTCCAAGCACCCAGGACCTGGCTTGGTCTCTCCTTCCTCCCTCACCCGTCATCATGCCCCCGAGGGGTCTCTCCTGTCAGCCCTGACCTGAGGCTCATTCCTCCTCATGGCTTACGTCTCATTCTCCAACTGCTAATCTCTCCCACTTCTTGGTCACACCTCTACAGAACCACGCCCCCATTAGATCCCTAATAAAAAACAAAGTGCTCCCTCACCACTTACAATCTACTCATCTGGGACTTGCCTGGCGGCTCAGTGGCCTGCCAATGCAGGGGACATGGGTTCGATCCCTGGTCCGGGAAGATTTCTCATGCTGCAGAGCCACTAAGCCCGCGCACCACAACTACTGAAGCCCACACACCCTAGAGTCTGCGCTCTGCAACAAGAGAAGCCATCGCACGAGAAGGCTGCACGCGGCAATGCAGAGTAGCCCCCTCTCTCTGCAACCAAAGAAAGCCTAGGCAGCCATGAAGAGCCAGCACAGCCAGAACAGAAGAAAGGACAGGAAACCTCCTCATCTGTCGTGGCATTAGGGTATTCAAGCAGTCCGCACAATTTCGATCCACCTCGTCTTTTCTATTTTTAATTTTTTGTGTTCTTTTTAAAAAAATTACTACAAAAGAATCCAACATTTTATTACACAAAATTTCAAATGTTAGCAAAGCAGAGAAAAGTGAAAGCGAAAGTGGCTCAGCTGTGTGACTCTTTGCAGTCCCATCCATGGGATTCTCCAGGCCAGAATCCTCGAGTGGGTAGCCTTTCCCTTCTCCAGGGGATCTTCCCAAACCAGGGACTGAACCCAAGTAGATAGAATAGTATAATTAACTGAGTCATTACCACATTTTAACACTTATCATCACATAGTTAATCCTGCTTCAACCATACCCCTACTCATTTTCTCCCCCCAGTGAACTATTTTAAGGCAAATTCCATAAAACAACACAGAAACAGACTTATAAATACAGAGAACAAGCTAGTGGTTATCGGGGGAGAGGCAAGAGGATAGTAAGAGGTACAGACTGCTATGTATAAAATAAGTAAGCTATAAGGATACATTGTACAACACAGGGAATACATCCTGTATTTATAGTCATTTTAAATGGCATAAATCCATAAAAATATTGAATCACTATTTGTACACTTCAAACTAATAGTATATATCAACTATACTTCAATTTAAAACAATAAAACAAAAACAAAGCAAATTCCAGATAGCCTTCTATTTCAGCCATAAATAATATTAGGTTGGCCAAAAAATTAGTTTGGAGATTTCTGTAAGCTGTTGCAGATAAATCAGAACAAACTTGGTGGCCAACCCAATACTTCAGTTTCTTTAGAAGATAAAGACTTTGAAAAACAGTAATACTGTTTCATCCCTAAAAATTCTGTTTATATTATTTCTTACTATCAGTAAATACAGAGATAGTGTTTAAATGCCCCCAATGATTTCTTTTTTATTTTTTTGGTTTTTTATAATTGGTTTGTTTGAAATGAGAGCCAAACACACTTCATGCTTTGGATCAGGGTCTCTGACTCTTAAAACTCTCTTTTTGTGTCTAACCACTTAACTTCAAGGATTCCCTTGCAGCTCAGATGGTTAGAAATCTGCCTGCAATGCAAGAGACCTGGGTTCAATTCCTGGGTTGACAACCCACTCCAGTATTCTTGCCTGGAAAATTCCATGGTCAGAGAGGCCTGGTGGGCTACAGTCCATAGGATCGCAAAGAGTTGGACATGACCAAACGGAAAACACTTTCACTCCACTTCACCTTAACTTCTCTTTCTCCACAAGGCTCCAGCCCAGACACACATCTCACGTTCCCACCTAACAAGGTGTTCCTTATGCTGTACTTGGTTCCCCAGTGTCCTTAGCCTCCATGCTCACATGCCCAAATACCCCTCACCTCTCACACCTCCTCCATGAGATCTCTCCCGGTTGCCACCAACACAAGCCATCTCCTATAGCTTCATTCCTACTTCATTTCTACTTCATTTGGGGCATTTACTCTTCCCAGTTCTGAAACTGACAATACCAGGCCCCCAGAAACACTTAAGGTCCAAGAACCACGCAGGGAAGTTGGTAGAGCAGCTGGAATTTGACCTGAGTCTCTCAGAAATTTCTAGTCTCTGAGAAATCTGAAAACACTGACCACCGACTACACTTCTTTTGCTCAAGAACTGGGCACAAGAAGAGCGTAAGGATTAAAATAAGATGCTAACAGCTGTGAAGAGTCTTCATTTCACTCCCAGATGACAGTCACACACTGACTGTCCATTTCTGCATGTGGATCCCAGCCACTGCCGCAAACTCAAGGAGAAAGAGGACATTTCCTTTTCAAAACTGGGAAGAGTGTGAAAGAGTATAAAAGAACACAACATTAAAAAAAGAAATACGTTATGAAACAACATTTAGAAGTCCTCAACAGTCCTTTTAAAGATACATGATAGAATCCTCTAGCAACGTGAAGAACCCCTCCTTCTGTGGGGTGGAAACTGAAGGAGCTTACCCAATGCCCCCAACTACGTTCACTCTGCTGTACAAGGACATCCCCCCTCAGCCCCAACAAAGCCCCCAGCACCAGGGAGCTCATGAATTCTCTTCTGTTGGGCAATCAATCTGTTCTTAAAAAGGTATGGCTCTTTGGGTCTACAAAAACCACTTTTACAGAGTATCTGTTTGGAATACCTGTAAAACATTCTTAATATAATGTGATGGTTTTCACCAAATGTTCTAGCAATTTAAAACTTTTAGTGCTCAAGCTCTGGCGAGGATGAAGTATTTGCTATCTGACAATGATAAAATAGCACTTTAGGAATTTTTGGCCCCGGGGTAGTGGCAAAAATTTAAAAACTGATGCCAGGAGGTTGGGCTGCCTCCTAAGGCTTACCAAGGAAATAAACTTTCTAAACTAATGCAGTTCCTTAACAAAACGTCAGCTTTTAATCACAGTAGTGAATGAGTCCCTCTCAAGACAGGGAAAGTCTAAAGGCTGGTGTATAAATTTAAGAAACACTTTACAAAATTAAAAAATTATATTTAGTTCTCTCTCTTCCAAGTAGTTAATATAACACTACTAAAATTCTATTATATAGCACCCACATATACATAATGTAACAAAAAGGCAGCATCTGTCCATTACAGTGCTAATTTTTTTTTCCATTAAATATGATCCTGCCACATTTGTGCAGCAAACACCTTCAGAAGCAAAAGCTAATGAGGTGTAAAAACACAATCATGATCCTCTTTAAGAAACCACAGGGAAATGCAAAAGCAAGGCAGAGAAATTCACAGACAAACAGCAGTTTCCTAAAAGATCTCCCACATCATCACTGGAGAAAATTTAACCGGAACCACACACTAGGGACTGAAAATCCAGTTATGAGAGGAACTGATCCTCCACTTTCACTCATCAGACACTGCCGAGATGTGATCACGCATCAGATACTGTGCAAGGGACACGGACAAGAGGACAAAAGTCGCACACTGTCAACTTGCAAATGGCCTGTATTTGGTCAATGTGATCCTTTTTTGTCTAATGTGAAGCAATGCTTAAAAGTCAGGAGCCTAAATCTTTACAGATTATCTCATTCCCATACAACAAAGATACTTCCTCACCTACCGCTGTTCCCTTCCCTGCTTATAACACATGACAGCAAAGGACCTAGAAGCTTCCAGTAAAGTCTCCTGCATCCTGTGTGTGCTGTAAGTTTAATTTTCCTTAGAGTCAAAACACTGCAAACCTGCCAAATATCATCCTCAACTACCCTTCAATGAATAAACCATGTTAACTCAAGCTTTGAAGTAAGGTCCGAAGATAATAAAGACGTGATGGGTCCAAAGGAAAATTATTTTACTCAGCAGCCTGTTGGCACGTTCCCCAAGAAGCAGCAGCACATACAGGCTGCAAGGACACCAGGCTGCTGCACAGAAAGAAAATGAGATGGAAAAAACAGATATGTCCCTCAAAGCACTGAAAATTAAATCAGTTTCACTTTTCTCCCTCAAACCAAATCTCAAAAAGTTAAGATAGGCAAATGAACAGGAGGCATTTTTCTTAAACTACCTCAGTTATAATAAACCCAAACCGACTATTTTTCCCAAACATTTTACTGTTACACAAACAAATCCATTTTTCACTTCTTGTTATCTGCAATTACTGCGCTGTAACTGAAGATCAGTGAATCACTATGGAGTGTAGGGGCCAGAGGACTGACCAGCCCTGGGCTGTTACTGTAATCACCACAGAATAAACAATATTAAGAGTTCTTTCATCATCATCTTTAACCTATATATGGCAGAGAACATAAAAAATTTACACTGTGTAATTCCCCTCTTTCCCTAAAGATGGCATGACATTTCAAAACATTTTCCCCTTCATTTCCCCCTTTTCTTAATCAGCCAATTCAAGGCCCACACCAAAGACCTCAAAATAATTTAGAATCCATTTGTAGGAGCCAAGAATTCAATTAAGAGAAAAATTATCTTGCAAGGGTTTGGGCAATTCAGCTCATTAACCCTCTTGTAACTGTGTTGAGAAAAGAGCTTGAATCGTCTAACAAAAGGCTTCACAAGACAGAAAGAACAGAGTGGGGCAGGGGGAAGGATGCCAGAAACATCCTGTCTGCAATCCTGCCCCATCAGCAAGGGCAGCAATGGAATCCTGGAAGGGTTCACTTCTGGGCCTCTAAATCTCACCATGTGCCAGAGATTTTAAGCAGTGTCCTTAAATTTTTTATGTTTATGGACTTATGGTGGTCAACAGCATAACTGCTGAGTTTACTATTTGGGAACAAGGTCCGGATCAACAGGACTTCCCTGGTGACTCAGATAGTAAAGAATCTGCCTGCAGTGCAGGAGAATCCAGGTTCAATCCCTGGGTCAGGAAGATCCCCTGGAGAAGGGAATGGCTACCCACTCCAGTATTCTTGCCTGGAAAATCCCATGGACAGAGGAGCCTGGTGGGCTACAGTCCACGGAGCTGCAGAGAGTCAGACACAACTGAGTGACTAACACTTTCACTTTTCATCTTCTGGATCAATGATGGAATGAAACTGAGTTTCACTCTGTCATGAAAAGGAAGGCCAACAATGGACATAGGTTTGGGCGAGGAGGTCCTGGGCCTCCTCTGTGCCCTGCCTGCCCCCTCTGGCCAGGACCCACCTTAGTGGCCTCCTCCACGCTCTCCCGCAGAGCCAGCAGCTCGGCATCATACTGCTCCTTCAGCTTGTCCATCTCCCGGTCGTGGCTGGAAACCTCTTCCTTCAGGGCTCCCTTCAGCGCAGCGAGTTCACGCTCCCGCTTCCTCAAGAGGTCTTCCTGCTCCTCTTTGGCGATGAGCAGATGCTGAAGGTCCTGCTTGGCCTGCAGGAGCTCCTGCAGAGAGGACACATGAGTGGGGAGGTGAGGATACAAGCGTTCTGTTGAGCGCCCCGGCGCCTCACCTCGGCCCCCGCACTCACGGTCACACCCTCACCAGACCTCCCTATTCTCTCCCCCACATGCTACATACTGGCTTAGCCCCCGTCCTCTCTTTCTCTTCCCCTTCTCACAAGCCACCGTATCCCTTGATTCCACTATCTTAGCTTTCCTGAGATTTAATTTGAGGGAGAAAAGGGAAACTGGTTTCATTCTCGATGCTATGAGGTGCCCGGCCTGAGTTTTCCATCTCACTCCACTTCAGTGCAGTGGTCTGCAGTCCCTGCTAGTGGCCTACTGCTTGACTGGCAGGGAGGGGGGCACATGCCAACTTGCTGGCCTCTCTTATTTCACCCCTGGAACTCTGAACCCACAACCCAAGTCCTCAAGATGCCTCGGTTCCATTCTGAGCAGGGATAATGGTCACACATTCCCCACCTTCCCTGCCTCATAACCTCACTGCTCACGAGCAAAGTCACCAAACTGGGGCAGCAAGTTCCACTACCAATGGCATCACCTCAACACAACTGTGTCCTGCCTAAGCTGGGCATTCCTCTCAGGTCACCATTCCTTGTCAGACCTGCTCCGCAGCCCTCAAGCTCAGGCTCCCCCTGCTCCACAGATGTCCCTACTATGCACTCAGCCAGGACTTGGGCTTGACCATCTAGCTCCTCTGCATGCCAGGCCTCCTCCCCACCCCAAGCCACTTCACAGACAGCCAGCTTCCAGCTCACCAGCCTGCTCCAAGTCTTTCCTGATCAGTCGTCATTTTTTTTTCCTGTCATTTTGTTCCTTTCTGTTTCCTTGAATCTATGTCCTTTTCCTCAGGGGACAAGAATCCCCTCAATCAAGGGCAAAAACAAACAAAACACACACAAAAAAACCAAGCTTTCCACCAAACTTTTGAAAGTGTAATTTCTACTCACTGTGTGCACTTCTTGATCACCTTAATCTCTTGCAAATGGTTTTTGCTCCTACTCTACTGCCCCTGTTCCCTCCAAGGTTGGCCTCTTCATCTCAACATCCAAAGGCCTTTGCTCAGTCTTCACTTTTCTTTACTCTCCTTTGTTCCTCTTTGGGGCTTCCCAGCTGGCTCAGTGGTAAAGAACCCGCCTGCCAGTGCAGAAGATGCAGGTTCAATCCCTGGATTGGGAAGATCCCCTGGAGGAGGAAATGGCAACCCACTCCTGTATTCTTGCAGGAAAATCCCATGGACAGAGGAACCTGGAGGGCCACAGCCCATGGGGCCACAAAGAATCAGACATGACTGAGCAACTGAGCGCACACACAAGCTTTGATCCTCTGCACCCGTACCCTTAGAATTCTCTCTCCCCTGCAGTTCAAAGATACTACATGCTCCTGTTTTCCCTTGGGCCACTTTTTCTGTGACAATCTTTTCTGACTTTTCCCTCCCTCTTCCTAAAAAGCTAAGATGATCCCCAAGAATGTGACTTCACATTCTTCAATCTTTTTTTGGCAAGTCCACCTAGTTTTGTTTTGTTTTCCAACTATTAATTCTACATAAATAACTCCTAAACCTTTACCTCCAACTCTTATCTGAGTTCAGACCTGCAAGACTCGGCCATCTGGATGTCCCTCAGGCACCTACGGAGGCTTATGTCTCTCAGTGAATTCATCAAGTCCCTTCCTCTCCTCTTCCTTTGTTCATTACTCTCAGGGACAACAGCACCTGCTTGGGAGCTCACAGGCTCGGGAGCTTGGAACAACCTTGATCCCTTTCATCCTTGATCCCTCTCATCCTTGTCCCTCATGACTCAACAGTTCTGTAACATCTTAGATCCTTTTCCTCCCCTCTCCAGGGTTAGACTCGCCTCACCTCTGGCCCAGGTGGTTTGCATGAGCTACCAACAGCTCTCCCACCTCCAGTTTCTCACCTGCAGTCTATGCCATCACCCATAGGTATCTTCTGTCAGGGGGAATCCTTCACCTCTCTCTTGGTCCCATCTGTCTCTTTTAGAAAACCTCTCAAAACTCAGATTCTGTATGACCTACTCCAAGAAGTCTTCCTTGAATCCCCTTCCTGAATACCCAACCCCATTTTAGCTGTGCTTCTCAGAGTACTTAATACTTTTACCTTGCAATCCTTGTATCTAGATTCTATTTGCTTATCTCTCTCAGCTGGTAAAGAGTCCGCCTGCAACACAGGAGACCCCAGTTTGATTCCTGGGTGAGGAAGATCCGCTGGAGAAGGGATGGGCTACCCACTCCAGCATTCTTGGGTCTCCCTGGTAGCTCAGCTGGTAAAGAATCCACCCACAATGCAGGAGACACTGGTTCAATTCCTGGGTCAGGAAGATCCCCTGAAGAAGGGAAAGGCTACTGACTCCATCATTCTGGCCTGGAGAATTCCAAGGACTGTACAGTCTGTGGGGTTGCAGAGTCAGACACGATTGAGCAACTTTCACTCACAAGATTATCCATTTCTTGAAAAGAAAACAGATCTGATTTATATTTTTTATGGGTGGATCAGTGATAGCTGGGAGCAGGCCTGTTCTGGGCATATATTAGCATGGGCAGTACAGCAAGAGTCTGGAGACGTCAGAATTCTAAACTCATCCATTCTTTCACTGGTAGTTCATGAGTAAATACACATCCTGTCCTCTTGGAGCTCCTATAGAACTGGAGGAAGGGCTGTCACCTGAGAACTGAGGTCTCAAGAGAGAAAACTATTTTGCATTCAAGATGTGGGTCACTGATGAGGGGGTGACACTGTATCAATTTAAGAACAACTGACAATGGAATTTCCTTCCTTTGCTCTAGGACAGGGGTCTCCAACCCCGGGTCACAGGCCGAGGCTGGTCTGTGGCCTGTTAGGAAGCAGGCCTCACAGCAGGAGGAGGTGCGCAACGGGAAAAGCTTCATTTGTATGTATAGCTGCTCCCCATCGCCGGCCTTATGACCTCAGCTCCACCTCCTGTCAGATCAGCAGTGGCATTAGATTCTCATAGGAACATGAACCCTACCGTAAACTGTGCATGTGAGGGATCTAGGTTGTGTACTCCCTATGAGAATCTAATGCCTGGTGATCTGAGCTGGAGCTAAAGCGGTGATGCTAGCACTGAGGAGCAGCTGCAAATACACATTATTAGCAGAGAAGTTTGACTGCACAGAGACAGTAATAAATCTATTGCTTGCAGACTCATATCAAAACTCCCAGATGGGCCATCTAGTTGCAGGAAAATGAGCTCACGGATCCTACTGATACTGCATTATGGTGAGTTGTATAATTATTATAAATTATATCACAAAGTAACAACAATAGAAATAAAGTGCACAATAAACGTAATGCACTTGAATCAACCCCCCCACCCTGCCCTTGTCTGTGGAAAAACTGTCTTCCACAAAACCAGTCGTGAAAAAGGTTGGGGACCATTGCTGTAGGGAATGCACATACATTAAATCAGGGGAAAGTGAAAGTCACTCAGTCGTATTGGACTCTTTGCAACCACAAGGAATTCTCCAGGCCAGAATACTGGGGTGGGTATTCAATCCCTTCTCCAGCGGATATGCATTTCAGGTAGATTCTTTACCAGCTGAACTATCAGGGAAGCCCCATTAAAGCAGGGGAGCCTCTGCAATTCCAGGGTGGAGCTGCACTGCCCAGACTAAGACTTAGTTCCTCAAGAATCTAGCTAGAAGGCATTAATAAGCTCAAAAGAAACCTCCAGAAAATCATCCAGGTAACTAGAGCAACTCTGACTCATCCAAAACACCAAACACAAAACACATAAGCAAATTTTATGAAAATATACCCCGTTCTGCTATTTATCTAAGGAGATGTCCTGTAGCTTCCACTGTCCAGTTCAGGGCTATTAGAAACACGCCCACACACATCACTGTTGCTACTGGCAACCACTCTAGGTCTTCCTGGAGCCTCCTGCCGGCTTCTTCACAGCAGCCCTTGTGAGCCTGCTCCTGTTTCCCGCTCTCGCTCTCACACATTCCTCAGCTGTTTTGACGATAACGCAGTTCCTCTTCCCACACTTATCTTTTCCAGGATATATCTGTGTTTCATGTTGCCTTTTGTGTACTGCCACCAATGCATGTCAAGAAACTAAGTTTTTATGGTTCATTCTACACCAACACGCTGTTATCTGTGACTGGGGCTGCTGCTTAAATGGACTCTGCTGTACAAATCCAATCAGATTACACCTCACCGTATCACTGAGTAGTACTTGAAGCTTTCCAGGGTAGAGACCAAAAGGCACAGGGAGATTTCAGAAACTTCATCACCTCTGAGGCTTCACTGTCAATTATATCAAGGCAAAGAAGTGAGAGAAAACATATTGCTGCTTTCTGATCATTCAGTCGTGTCTGATTCTTTGCGACCCCAAGGACTGTAGCCCGCCAGCCTCCTCTGTCTCTGGGATTTCCCAGGCCAAGAATACTGGAGTGGGTTGCCATTTCCCTCTCCAGAAATCTTCCAGACCCAGGGATCAAACCCGTGTCTCCTGCATTGGCAGGCTAATTCTTTACCACTGAGCCACCAAGGATGCAAGAGGAAAACATATAAACCTCAAAATATATGCAAACAGCCACCAGAGATGCACGTGCCAGTGTGCAGACTCCCATCAAAGAAAACAAAGGCAGAATCAGCCTTTCAAAACTTGTACACATCTAGGCTAGCTTCACATGAAGCCACAGGAGATAAAGACCTAGTATGGATATATATTTGGGGTGGATGGGGAGGAGTAGGCTAAAAAGACCGACTATTTGGTACTTACTACATAATAAGAATTATGCTAAGCACTTCTAAAAATCGTAGGAGATGAATACTATTGTTCTCATTAATTAAAAAAAAAAAAACTGGAGTTCTGAAATACTATTAATAACATGCCTAAGATCACCCAGCATATAAGTGATAGAGCCAAGATGGGACCCAGACTGGATAACAATGCTAGTTCTCTTCACTGTACAGCCTCTGCAGGCCTGACAACAAAACTACACGCTCCAAAGAGGCTGAGAAGCAAGCAGTGTAGCTGTGCTCTGTCTCTCGGATGCAAATGAAAACAGTACTGGATCCAGCTGGAAGTGCCTAGAAGGAGGTCTACCTATTTAAACTGAAGCAAAGAAACTTGCCCAGAACCTGAGATGACAACAAGGAAAGGTGAGAGGAAAAGGAAGCATGCTCTGGGAGCTGGCTGTTCACAGCAATAAGCCAGAGGCTGTCCTGACAGTAGGGCCACAGAAAGACACAGACCAGAACATCCAGAGTGGCCACTCACAAGTCCACAGAACATCTTCACACACCACCTACCCACAGGTATTCCACGTCAACAGGAGAAAAAACACTGATCTAGACCCTTTGCACAAAAGCTTCCACAGAAGCCCTTGCTCACTGAAGAGACAAGTAAAGGTCATATATCAAAACTACAGCAGACAATCCAAAAATCAAACATAAAAGAGAGAAAAGAAATGGGAATTCCATGGCAGTCCAGTGGCTAGCACCCCTTGCTTCCACTGCAGGGAGCACAGGTTTGATCCCTGGTCGGGAAACTAAGATCTCACATGCTACATGGTATGCCCTCCCCTCAAAAAAACATACAGCTGACAAAGAACTGTGTCATTTTTTCCACAGAAAGATGGCCTAGAAATTGCAACACAGCTGGTGAGAATCATCATTTTCTTTACTGTGTATAATATTCAGTAACATCACTTCAAAATAAGCTTATACTTATTTTAGAGATAATATTTCTGAGCACCAGTCTACCCCTAAACCAACATGATTTCATAACCAGAATATTTAATGATACCTAAGTACTTGCATCTTGATAAATGTCAGGGATAAAACACCATAGGATTCTGTTGGCCCATCTGTCAACACTATAGGCTCCCATCAGAGATGATCTTCAGTAATCAGAGAACCCCACTGTCATGAAGCTTAGAGAGAGGTCTCATTTTTACCCATCACTACCAAAACAAAGGGAAACATACTCAGGGTCAAAGGAATGACTGACTACTTGAGCTATAATTATTTTTGTATCTTAAATTTAAAAAGAAATTCAAAACCATCAGTTGGTTACTTAAGAATAACAAAGTCATTCTATTCTTGGTCAATTATTAATATCTGGCTTATCCTAAGAGAAGAGGCATTTTCTATTATGTCTTCCTTTCTTCTTACTCTCCTTTAATCTTTTTTTTTAAAATAATGATTCTATCCTCTTTTCATACTGACTCCATATAGAGGCCCAATGTCATTTAACAGAATGTACAGTATTAAAAGATATTTCCTGAAAAATCTTGTGTATTATGCAGGCCTCACAAAATACAGGGTATTCAAGCTTTTCCAAGCATTCAAAAGCAGAAGTGTTTAATGTTCACTGAGTTTAAGAGTCTATTCTAAGCCAAGTCCAGTGGAAAAGCTGGCTATAACTATAATCTGTTATCAGATTCCCCCTGGCCACTTTTTATTAAGATATGAAGAATAAACTGAAAGTGATGAGGAGATGGGGTCTATTTAATTTGATATAAAAGCCACAGATCATTTTTTAAATGTCACGGACACGTCAAAGGAAATTGATAAAAATAGTGAGGACAATTTTCCAGATGGAGAGAAACCCATTTTGGCACAGAGAAAGAAGCTCACTGTGTCCGAACTTATCTTGCAGAAAGGCAGCGGAGGAAGATACAGCTCCTATTACAAGAAAGAGGCAAATAACCAGAAAGCCAGCAACACCAGGAACATTTTTAAGAAAAGATGTGCTCTGTTTCCCTTTCCTGAGATTCTCATTATTAGCCTCCGCCTGAAAACACATCACCAAAACTGAAGCTCATATCACAGTTGCTGTGTACCATGTGTAACCATGTGTTAGTCACTCAGTCATACACGACTCTTTGTGACCCCACGGACTGCAGCCCGCCAGGCTCCTCTGTCCACGGGATTTCCCAGGCATGAATACTGGAGTGGGTTGCCATTCCTTCTTCCAGTGGACAATTTGTTAGAACTGTTTACTTTGACCCATTCATCTTAGGTGGCCCTGCATATGGCATGGCTCATAGCTTCACTGAGTTATGCAAGCCACTTCGCCATGACAAGGCTGTGATCCATGAAGGGGATATGATAATAATATTGTAGTTATATGGGAATTATCTACATAAATGCATGCTGAAAAGCTTAGGGGTGCAATGTGGTATTATCTGTAAATTCCCTTGAAAAAGTTCATCAAGATGAATAGATACATGAATTTTAAAAAAACAAACAAAGTTGAATGGCCGGAAAGAAGAAAAAATGGAGTAAATACGGAAACATGTTGGCAACTGTTGGATTTGGACTGGGACTCTATACGAGTTAACACATGATGCTCTCACAAAAGGGAACCATGTTCACCAATAGAATAAGCATACAGCAGACAACGGACCCCCAACCCACCCCACACCTCCGGACAGACAGGGCCCCTCTTGCCACCCAGCCCCAGCTTACCTCGATCAGAGCCCCCTTCTCCCTGTCCTCGGACTGTTTTGCACTGTCCAGTTCATCATGCATTTCCGAGAGTTGATCCTGGAGATCTCTGATTTCAGTCTGGTGCTGTTCTCGTTCCATCTTCACCTGGAACAGCCTGGCAGAAAAGGAAACCCATGAGAGAGATTCTCTTGGTCTCTGCTTATTTTCATCCAGACTGCTTTCAGACCTTCAAATGGTCAAGTAGAGTCATCTAAGTTCCCAAGTAGCCTCCCATTCTCTGTTCCGTGAATATCATAAACCAGAAAGGCACTGGTAAGAACTATACCTGCAGTCTAATTGCCCAAGGAAAAGACAAATGAGAACAAGCCATTGTAATGGGAAAGGTTATATAGTGATATTTCTTCCCCAAAAGGAGACCACAGGGTACTAGAATTTGGATAGAGAAGATAAGGAATTAGGCCATAGAGCACAACTTTTATGATAAATGTTTTCACTAAAGCCACTTTGTACCAACCCCACCCTCAGTACTCCAGACCAGTAGAGTCAGCAAATTATGGCCTGTGAGCCAATCTGGCCCACTGCCTGCTTTTGTAAATAAAGTTTTATTGGAACAAAACCATGCTCATTCATGTATTGCTTATGGTCATTTGCACAATACAATGGCAGAAATGAACAATTTCACATGGTATGGTCCATAAACTCTAAAACATTATCTGAGAGAAAAAGTTTGCCAACCTCTGTTCCAAATTAAACTCACAGCTGTTTTACCTTTTTTATTTTGTAAAGTCTTTCAGTTCAGTCGCTCAGTTGTATCCTACTCTTTGCGACCCCATGGACTGCAGCACGTCAGGCTTCCCTGTCCATCACCAACTACAGGAGCCTACTCAAACTCATATCCTTTGAGTCGGTGATGCCATTCAACCATCTCACCCTCTGCTGTCCCCTTCTCCTCTGCCTCCAATCTTGCCCAGCATCATAGTCTTTTCAAATGAGTCAGTTCTTTGCATCAAGTGGCCAAAGTATTGGAGTTTCAGTTTCAGCATTAGTCCTTCCAATGAATATTCAGGACTGATTTCTTTTAGGATGGACTGGTTAGATCTCCTTGCTGTCCAAGGGACTCTCAAGAGTCTTCTCCAACACCACAGTTCAAAAGTATCAATTCTTTGGTGCTCAGCTTTCTTTATAGTCCAATTCTCACATCCATACATGACCACTGGAAAAACCATCACTTTGACTAGACTGACCTTAGTTGGCAAAGTAATATCTCTGCTTTTTAATATGCTGTCTAGGGTGATCATAGCTTTTCTTCTAAGGAGCAAGAGTCTTTTAATTTCATGGTGGCAGTCACTGTCTGCAGTGATTTTGGAGCCCAAGAAAGTAAAGTCTTTCACTGTTTCCCCGTATATTTGCAAAGAAGTGATGGGACCGAATGACATGATCTTAGTTTTCTGAATGTTGAGTTTTAAGCCTACTTTTTCACTCTCCTTTTTCACTTTCATCAAGAGGCTCTTTAGTTCTTCGTTTCTGGCTTAAGTGTGGTGTCATCTGCATATCTGAAGTTATTGATATTTCTCCCGGCAATCTTGATTTCAGCTTGTGCTTCGTCAATCCAGCATTTCTCATGATGTACTCTGCATATAATTGAAATAATCAGTGTGACAGTATACAGCCTTGACGTACTCCTGTCTTGAGTTGGAACCAGTCCGCTGTTCCATGTCCAGTTCTAACTGCTGCTTCCTGACCTGCATACAGATTTCTCAGAAGGCAGCTCAGGTGGTCTAGTATTCCCATCTCTTTAAGAATTTTTCAGTTTGTTGTGATTCACATAAATGCTTTGGCATAGTCAATAAAGCCGAAATAGATGTTTTTCTGGAACTCTCTTGCTTTTTTGATGATCCAGTGGATGTACACAATTTGATCTCTGGTTCCTCTGTCTTTTCTAAATACAGCTTGAGCATCTGGAAGTTCACAGTTCACATATTCTTGAAGCCTGGCTTGGAGAATTTTAAGCATTAATTTGCTAGCGTATGAGATGAGCGCAATTGTGCAGTAGTTTGAGCATTCTTTGGCACTGCCTTTCATTGGAATTGAAACAAAAACTGAACTTTTCCAGTTCTGTAGCCACTGCGGAGTTTTTCAAATTTGCTGGCATACTGGGTGCAGCACCTCAACAGCATCATCTTTTAGGATCTGAAATAGCTCATCTCAAATTCCATCACCTCCACTAGCTTTGTTCATAGTGATGTTTCCTAAAGACCACTTGACTTTACATTCCAGGATGTCTAGCTCTAGGTGAGTGATCACACCATTGTGATCATCTGGATCATGAAGATCTTTTTGTAAAGTTCTTCTGTGTATTCTTGCCACCTCTTTTTAATATCTTCTGCTTCTGTTAAGTCTATACCATTTCTGTCCTTTATCAAGCCCATCTTTGCATGAAATGTTCCCTTGGTATCTCTGATTTTCTTGAAGAGATCTCTAGCCTTTCCCATTCTATTGTTTTCCTCTATTTCTTTGCATTGATTGCTAAGGAAGGCTTTCTTATCTCTCCTTGCTATTCTTTGGAACTCTGCATTCAGATGCTTATATCTTTCCTTTTCTCCTTTGCCTTTCACTTCTCTTCTTTTCATAGCTATTTGTAAGGCCTCCTCAGATAGCCATTTTGCCTCTTTGCATTTCTTTTTCTTGGAGATGGTCTTGATCCCTGCCTCCTGTACAATGTCACGAACCTCTGTCCATAGTTCTTCAGGCACTCTATCAGATCTAATCCTTTGAATTTATTTGTCACTGCCACTGTATAATCATAACAGATTTGATTTAGGTCATACCTGAATGGTCTAGTGGTTTTCCCTACTTTCTTCAATTTAGGTCTGAATTTGGGAATAAGGAGTTCATGATCTGAGCCACAGTCAGCTCCCCAGTCTTGTTTTTGCTGACTGTATAGAGCTTCTCCATCTTTGGCTGCAAGGAATATAATCAATCTGATTTCAGTGTTGACCATCTGGTGATGCCCATGTGTAGAGTCTTCTCTTGTGTTGCTGGAAGAGGTTGTTTGCTGTGACCCAGTGCATTTTCTTGGTAAAACTCTACTAGGCTTTGCTCTGCTTCATTCTGTACTCCAAGGCCAAATTTGCCTGTTACTCCAGGTATTTCTGGACTTCCTACTTTTGCTTTCTAGTCCCCTATAATGAAAAGGACATCTTTTTTGGGTGTTAGTTCTAGAAGGTCTTGTAGGTCTTCACAGAACCATTTAACTTCTTCTTCTATGAGGCACAGACTTGGATTACTGTGATATTGAATGGTTTGCCATGGAAATGAAGAGATCATTCTGTCATTTTTGAGAATGCATCCAAGTACTGCATTTTGGACTCTTGTTGACTATGATGGCTACTCCATTTCTTCTAAGGGATTCTTGCCCATAGCAGTAGATATAATGGTCATCTGAGTTAAATTCACCCATTCCAGTCCATCTTAGTTCAATGATTTCTAAAATGTCAACGTTCACTCTTGCCATCTCCTGTTTGACCACTTTCAATTTGTCTTGATTCATGAACCTAACATTCCAAGTTCCTATGCAATATTGCTCTTTACAGCACTGGACTTTACTTTCATCTCCAGTCACATCCACAACTGGGTGTTGTTGCTTTGGCTCCATCCCTTCATTCTCTCTGGAGTTATTTCTCCACTGATCTCCAGTAGCGTATTGGGCACCTACCGACCTGGAAAGTTCATCTTTCAGCATCCTACCTTTTTGCCTTTTCATACTGTTCATGGGGTTCTCAAGGCAAGAATACTGCAGTGGTTTGCCATTGCCTTCTCCAGTGGACCTCGTTTTGTCAGAACTCTCCACCATGACCCGCCTGTCCTGGGTGGCCCTACAGGGCATGGCTCACAGTGTCCTTGAGTTAGACAAGGCTGTGGTCCATGTGATCAGACTGGTTAGCTTTCTGTGACTGAAAACCACAGTCTGTCTGCCCTCTATTGGAGAAGGATAAGAGGCTTATGGAAGCTTCCTGATGGGAGAGACTGTCTAAGGGGGAAACTGGGTCCTGTTCTGATGGGTAGGGCCATGCTCAGAAAATCTTTAACCCAATTTTCTATTGATGGGTGGGGCTGTGTTCCCCCTCTGCTACTTGACCTGAAGACAAACTACGGTGGCCCAGAGGTTAAAGAGTCTGCAGGAGACCAGGGTTCGATCCCTGGGTCGGGAATATCCCCCTGGAGAAGGAAATGGCAACCCACACCAGTACTCTTGCCTGGAGAATCCCATGGAGGGAGGAGCCTGGTAGGCTACAGTCCATGGGGTCGCAAAGAGTCGGACATGACTGAGTGACTTCACTTTCACTTTCAAACTATAGTGGAGGTAATGAAGATAAGATCTCCTTCAAAAGCTCCCATGCAGGCACTGCTACAGTCAGTGCCCACAGCCCTGCAGCAGGCCCACTACCGACCCATGCCTGTGCCGTAGACTCCTGGACACTCACGGGCAAGTCTGGGTCAGTCTCTTGTGGGGTCACTACTCCTTTCTCCTGGGTCTTAGTGTGCTCAAGGTTCTGTTTGTGCCTTCCAAGAGTGTGTTTCCACAGTCCTGTGTAAGTTCTGGGGGCTCTATGGTGGGGTTAATGGCAACCTCCTCCAAGAGGGCTTATGCCATACCCAGGTCTACTGCACCCAGAGCCCCTGCCCTGCAGCAGGCCACTGCTGACCTGCACCTCCCCAGGAGACACTCAAACACAGTAAAGTCTTTACTACACTCTAAATTTCAGGGGTTTTTTCTTTTCAACCTCTTTTCTGAAATTAACCTCTAAGAATATTTTAAAAGCACACACCACACCATCAAAATGGCAAAGGTAATGAAATGCTTTTATGATACAATGTCGCATTGTTCTTGAATTTCCCTCTAGATTTTACTCCTGCTTAACCTCTCACAGAAGGCTTCTGTCACAGCCAGTGGACTTCACTGCACCATTCATTTCAGACTTTCGTTTCAAGTCCTTTTGTCATAGAATTTTTTTTTCAGATTAGAATACAATTTATTGAGATGCAGCTCACACATTCAGACGTCCCACATGCTATACATGCTCATTCTGTATTTCACACAGATTTAATCAGATATAAAACACACAACGAGGTATTCAAAGTATTCCTTTGTATATGCCAGATCTGTTCATATGACATACACATTCATTTAGACATTCTCCTCACACAACTGGGTCAAGCATTTCACTCGTATGTTCTTAAATCACTGCCAGAATCCCAACAATCACATAACTGTGGGCTCTCTGGTTTCTTGTTCATGGATTTCTACATGTGGACAGGTTTTCATCTACACAGACTCTTTAGATAGGATGGGGAACTTGTGCAACAAGAGCAAGTAGGGGAAAAAACGGTGGTGGATCTATTACTAATCTTTCTCTTTTAAATCTCTTGAAATGAAGAAAATATCCACTGTCACAGATTTTAATACAACAAAATGGCAGGGCCATTTGGGCTTGACTTTCTCTCTCTAAAGACGCAAAAGAAGTATAAGCACTGGTCACAAAAGCCAGCATTGTCCAAGATAAAACTCTGAACGCAGAAGACTGTGCAGGTCACATGACATTGCTTTGTAGAGATTGGACTCAGGCTCTTAAACTATCTCTAGATAAAACACTCAGAATTCCTAGCTGCTCACTTACCTGCCATGAGAGCCACTTTACGGGCTAGAATTTTATAAAACATCCTTTGTGGTGCACAAATAATTTTTAAATTCTGCTTACCCATCTACACGTCACTGGTCTTACAATTTTGCAAGGGTAAGAGGGAGAAAAGGCAGATTCAGCAGCCCCTGTGAAGATCTGGAAGGTTGCGGAGAATTAAATGGACAGAAAGAATCTGGCTCCGTGGGCTCAGGAGCCTGGGGCAGGGAGGGGAGACTCTGGGCCCACACTTACTCCTCCAGGTGTCTCCGGAGTGCCCCTTCACTTTCCTCCAGCCGCCGCTGCAGCACAGTGCTCTCCTCCACCTTGCTGTCATGCTGGCTCTGCAACACTTCCAAGTCTGCTTTCATCCTGTCTCTCTCTTCTTTGATGTTCTGTTGATTCTAAAACAAATGTGTGTGAGTTAAAGCACATCCACTGTACATTAATGTCACCCCACTGAATCCTGAATCTCAGATGGACTCCATGTCTCTGCACTTAGATTATTAAACAACCTGATGGAACTGTGCAATTAAGCCATAGGAGTTCGCAACTAGAAAGAATACTGAACACTTAGTGAATTGTAATACTTCTAAAAGAAAAACACAAACACATCTTAATCACATTCTGCTATTTCTACTACTGAGTCCAGACATTTTATATATATTTAGTTTCCAATTTGCCTATCTGAATCCAACAGCATTTCTGTTACTCTGTCAAAGCCAACATTCTCTACATGCTTTGGTTCGGTTCAATCGCTCAGTCGTGTCCAACTCTTTGCAACCCCACAGACTGCAGCTTCCCTGTTCATCATCAACTCCAGGAGCCTACTCAAACTCATGTCCATCAAGTCGGTGATGCCATCCAACCATCTCATCCTCTGTCATCCCCTTCTCCTCCCACCTTCAATCCTTCCCAGCATCAGGGTCTTTTCCAATGAGTTCTTCGCATCAGGTGGCCAAAGTATTGGGAGTGTCAGCTTCGGCATCAGTCCTTCTAACGAATATTCAGGACTGATCTCCTTTAGGATGGACTGGTTGGATCTCCTTGTAGTCCAAGGGACTCTCAAGAGTCTTCTCCAACACCACAGTTCAAAAGTATCAATTCTTCGGTGCTCAGCTTTCTTTACAGTCCAACTCTCACATCCATACATGACTACTGGAAAAACCATAGCTTTGCCTAGACAGACCTCTGTTGGTAAAGTAATGTCTCTGCTTTTTAATAGGCTGTCTAGGTTGGTCATAGCTTTTCTTCCAAGGAGCAAGCGTCATTTAATTTTATGGCTGCAGTCACCATCTGCAGCCATGATTTCGGTTACTTACAAAAAAAAAAAGTCTTCAGAAAATAAGAATTAAATTTACAGGAATTTGCTCAGTAATGGGAAGAAAGTTTCTTTTGAGAAAAAAATTGTTTTCATTTCACTTGGACAACCCAAGGTACTTAAAATACTCTATCAATCAAGATAGAAAAGAATAAAATAGTACAAAGAAAAATCACAGGTACCTTGACTTCCAGTTGAAGCTGTGTCTGAAGTTCTGCCACTTCTGTGGTCAACTTGTTCTTCTGTTCCAAGAGATCTTTGACTTCAGATGAAGAATTAGAAGCCTATAATCAATCGCAAAGATATTAAATGTTCAAGGTGCTTTATTTTTTTTTCTTGCATAGATTTAACAGGATGACTTTCTCAAAAGGATTTGGCTAAAACCAGCAAAGTGGTTAGAAAATTACAAATAAAAGGGAGGGGAAAGCAGAAATGAAAACCAGAAAAGGCAGTGTCTTGGCTTTCATGTACCCAAATCCAGGTGTGAGCCATGCGTGAACCTAGAATGATGTACTTCCTCATCTGCTCCTAGGAAGCAGACCGGAAACCAACAATCAATAACTACAGAGGCCCTTCTATTTTCTTAGGCAAAATGAGAACAATCCATCTCAGAAATATAAACCTAACCCAAGGAGAAAAATTGTAGGTTGTTCTTTTCCAAACAAAAACTACCTGCTTCTCTGCTTTCCAATATGGTTTCAGCCTACTAAGGGAGAAGGTTCTTCTTGCAGGAAGTCACTTAACTGACACCAAAATATAAAATTCCAAAACCTTTGCCAGCAAATAATCAGATTCATAAGTGAGACACAGAGAGCAGAAAAATGCGGACAATTAAGCAGTCACAGTGCTATGACTGGAGCCAGAAGTCTAAGGGCCTAAGTTCACCTCATTATCTCTGGCTTGATTAAGCAGCAGCTTCTTAACTGGTCTCCCTTCCTCTAATCTTACCTCTCTCCAAAAGCTACAAAGGAATGAATTTTTACAAACACAATACCACTCATGACCATTTAAAAGTCCATCAGTGTTAACCTATCACCTTCTGCCTGAAATTGACATGATTTACAAGGTCCTTCCTATCTGGTGCCTGGTCCCCATATCCTAGCTCCCTCCTCCAGCTACACTAAACGACCTCCAGTCCCCTAAACATGACAAGTGCACATCTCTTTATATTTTATGTTTTTTGTGCTGTTCCCTCTACCTGGAATGCCCTGCCTTTCCCCCTTGTCTGGGAGAATTCTATGATATTTTGAGACAGCGTTAGAGTTATTGACTCTAGAAGGGCTACCCCGACTTCCCCAGTTAAGGCTGGATACTCTTCATCTGGGACCACAATGACAATCTGAACATCAAGACCAAAGGATGCATTCTCCAAGAGAATATGCAGGCAAATGAAGAGCAACAGTCGTGGTGATTTGTATGTAAAAGTTTCAGCAAAAAAATTCTAACCTAATTGTAAAAACTGTTCAGTTCCTAAAGCCTGCCTACAAGCAAAACATATAACAGAATATATGAAAAATAAGTATATAATATATAAATTTGTAACTATAAACAGTTATATGTAATAAATTAACCAATTCAACTTTTAAATGTTTTTATTTGATGCCAGAGCAGCAGTCATGGGAATACTGAACAACATAGGAAAAAGGATAGTTGATGTCTTAAAATATTCTTCATTCATATGTTGCCAAAGTTAAAAAAGAAGCTATACACATATTCCCTGTTGCCTGCCTCTGGGTATCTCCTCTTTCCTTCCAGTGCAGAATACCGGCTCCCCTCCACAAGGGAAAAGGGAAGATGCCCAAGCAAGAAATGGGCCCAAGTCAAGGTGGCACAGAATTGAGAGACAAGATTTTAGTCCTCCCTCATAAATCCCGCTTCCCTTCACTGCACAAAGTATGTCCAACATTTAGTAGATGCTCACTAAATAAGAGATGACTCCTTTAACCAAAAAAATCTCCCAAGTCCCAACTCAATAGTCCCAAGTCCCCAATACAATAAATTATAAACAGTCAGTTTTTCTTAAAAAAAATTTTTTTTGGCCCCACTGCACTCCTTCCTCTCCCTTCAGCCCACACAGGTCACCCCATCAGTCTCTCTTTCATATTCTCTAGTTCGATTCTCTTATTTCTTATCCTGTGAAGTTTGAGAATTTGTGACCAAGCCTATTCATACTTACCTTTCAAACCTGCCTACTATAATGCCAGGGTTCTCCATCTAATGCTTCATTTTTCCTAGACTCCTTTTCCATTTCTAAATTTTACCACTTATCACTTTGTCCTGTTTCATTTTACAGATTTTTTAAAAAGTAAAATTTCTTAAAACCTTTCTAGAAAAAAGGCAGGGTGCAAATTACCAACAGTTAAAGCATGCTGTTCCATCTTTGGTACTGCCTACTACACAGCAAACTCCCCACTTCCTGCTGCAACCAAAAGTACAGACTGAAGAAAACAATCTGCCTGCCATGCTCCATGTGAAATGCCCTCTACAAAGCACCAAGCTTCTCCTTACTTGATTATTTCCTTGTGTGCTCCCTGCTGCTCGAGACTTCAAAGTCTGGATTTTCTCAAACACCAGGTTGACCTTCCTCTTAGTAGCATCATCATTATCGGTGCTTCTGGAAACGACACAGCAGAAAAAAATTTTTTTAAATGAAGGCATAACCGTTAGTCTCAGACTATTTTATGTGCCACGTCACACAAATAATAAGCCCTTTAAGAAGATAAACTGGGACTTCCTTGGTGATCCAGCAGTTAAGAATCTGCCTGCCAATGCAGGGGATGCTGGTTCAATCCCTGGTCCGGGAAGATTCCACATGCCACAGGGTAACAAGGCCCATTCGCCACAAATACTGAGGCTCACATGCCTAAAGTCCATGCTATGCAACAAGAGAAGCCCAGGTACCACAACTGGTGAGCAGCCCCTACTCGCCCCAACTAGAGAAAGCCCTTGCACAGCAATGAAGACCCAGCACAGCACAGACAAAAATGAAAAATAAAATTTAACCAGAAAAAGATAAACTGCAAGAGGAATAAATTAAGGTTCAGACAGAACCCATGTGAGAACAGGATGGATAGTGCATTTTTTTCCATTTTACCACTTGCTTTGGGAGAGAGGCTTTCATTTCCAGACATGTGAAAGAGACACAGGTACGTACTAAATAAGCTTGAAGATGACATCCAAAACAAATTTAGTCATCTATTTCTTGCCTAAATTAAATGACAAATATTTATTCCAACACGGAATCTCTCCTATATGTGTGTGACACTATGAATGCTCCACAATAATATTAAATTTGTTTTAGCCTTTGTTTAAAAAAATAAATCCCCCAAGCCAAGGTTGTCAACACGGCTGCCCTCTGTCTAGACTTTCACAGGTAATGGTCAGATAAAGTTCTATTAACAGCTAGCCACCCTGCACCTTTTATCACACATACCTGACACTTAAGAAAAGTTAATAAGTTTCCTTAAATAAGTGCCTCCCACTAAAGTCTGTCTCAGTCTCTCAATAAATCAAGGGCCAAAAAAAAACCAAAGAAGGTAGAGAAAACATTTTAAATGTTAAAAGTTCTTCTACTTTAATTTTCTCATGGTAAAACCCTTCACAGAAAGACACTAATAACTAGTTCTTAGTTAGAAGAATCTCTTTACTATTTTTTCCTTCAAAAGAGCCCCTATCTTATTTTGAATGATTTCTGTCAGCTCTACATCACTGACAGAAAATTGTAAGCCACAGTACAAAACTATGAAGTGTTCTGATGCCAATGAGTATTTTTGCCAAGTGACTTTCAGTCATGTCAGAGTATAAAGCTTTTCTTCTTTTTAATCATATCTGATGAGAGAACTGAAACAGAAACTTCAAATTCCTGGCCTAAAATCCCAGCTTATTTGGTATCTAAGTAAGGACTGAAAACCAGATTATTCAAACTCAACCTTCCCAGATAAGTAAGTGGAAAGCACAGCTTTTAAATGACTCATACATGCTTTAAAAATAATGGAAGCAGGGGCTCCCCGCCAATGTCAACTCTGGGGAGAGGAAGTGTTTTTATTTGTAACTTATAATAAGGGACGATTGATTACATTTGTATATACAGAGGCAAACTCAAGTCAATGACTGACTCAATTCAAAACTGAATAGTCTTCCTATCTTTGAATTTGTTTCTAAAATAGTAGAGAGTCATAGTCATTTTGAACTTTTAAAGTATGATGTCGTTCCCTACATTTCCTTTCCCTTCTTCACCCTCCTCCACCCAAGTCTCAAATGCTGCTATGAAAACTCCAGCCACAGAGCCCAAACGCTGAAATGGCTCACACAGGGCAGGAAGGAAGCACAAAACACAAGGTCTCAGAAGACAAAAGTAAGAGGCCCGCCATAAAGGACAGTACTGTGCTCCTTGAAGGAAAATCACTAACCCTTCTTTGAGGTAATTGTAAAGTATCTGCTTGGCCGTCTCCTCGTTGGTTTGCTGAGTGAGCTCCTGCTGGCCTTTTAACAGATCCGGTGTGGCCTGGAACACAATGTCTGTTATTAGATCACAGGATGAAGCTTCCAGGAAGAAGGCAACACCCCAAAGCAGAAGCTTCCAAACACATTCCTACTTCCAGAAAGAATTCCTCAAGTAAGGATGCTCATTACAACTGGTTCCACCACTTAGTAGCTCTGTAACCCTTAACTTTTCCTCACCTCAATTTTTCACCTGTAAATAAAAGTTGATAACACCTTCCTTCAT
Organism: Ovis aries; assembly: GCF_016772045.2. Classification (NCBI taxonomy): domain Eukaryota; kingdom Metazoa; phylum Chordata; class Mammalia; order Artiodactyla; family Bovidae; genus Ovis; species Ovis aries. The sequence continues at coordinate 50,985,925 of NC_056060.1, forward strand.
GGGGTTGGTGAGATCCTATAATACATAACAAATAGTGCCTGGCACTTACCAACCTTATAATCAATCTTATCACTATCATTATCTTTTTATTGTCACTACCAAAACACTAAATGTACCACTTAAAGAAATTCCATCACTTCAGGATAAACCTAAATTAGGATTAACCTAATTTCTCAGGACAGAAATTAATCCAGTCATTCAATGTCATGAGGAAAATTAACCCATCTAAACAAAACAAATCTAAGCACGGAGCCTCTCTTTGTTTTTTGAAAACAAATTCTGCATACTTTCAGACTTTACACAAACACAAAAAGAAAAATCGAGTCTCTCAATTGTGTTTGATAAGCTACTGCACAAACAAGAACACAACAGGAATCTAGGGTTACTTAATTAGTTTAGAAAAATGAATGACTGGCAGGTCATAATCTGTAGGGGAAAACTAAAAAATAATACTAATTCAAGATGATGCAATTACTGATTCAAGATGGAAGATACCTATTCCTACAGCCAGGATGGAGATCGTTTAGAAGGGAAACAAAACGACTCCCACCAGTATTACCTGAGTATTTGAGGTGGAAGTAAAGGTCTTCACGGAAATCCTCTTGGTCCCTGAATCAGGGGAAGTCGCCAGCGCCCGATTCTGTAACATCAGCGTAGCCGTGGCTGTTTTGATTTCCTCCTCCTTCTTAGTCTGTGCTGGGAGGGAGGATGTGCGCCCAGTAGGACTTTCCTGAGCACCTTTGTTTTCTGGAACTTTCCCGTCTTTGTTCTGCAGGGGAGGCCTGGGCTGCGCTCCCAGCAGCCTGGCGAAGGCACGCCCCCCGCCTTGCCTGCCCCGGGGCTCCTGCGCACGCGGCGGGCACACCAGTGATGGCCGCAGCAGGTGTTCGCTGGACTTGCCCAGGTTCCTGCTGAATTCCGTTAGGTACTCCGAGTTTCCCTGGAGACCAAAAGGAAAGGCACTGTCCACACTTCGGGACCTTTTCCTGTCTTCTGGGTTGATCCTGTTTCTCTTCCCAGACCTGCCTCTTCTCTGCATCCCAGGTTTTTGGTCAAATTTTTCTATCAACTGATCCACGCCAGGAATCGACCCTGTGTCAATATCCCGCCCAGTTCCGGGCAAGAAAGGGATGTACCTTCTGTTTTCATGACGATTCACATTGTCGGCGTGGATGGCACATTCTTGATCATCGAGTAAAAATCTGTACAAAGAGTTGGCTGAAGTGGGAGTCGTGGATGACGAGGAGGATCTCCGGGACCGGGCTCCGTCCAGCACCGGCCCGGCTGAGTCCTGGCGCCGGAAGGGAAGCACATCCGGTCTGGTTTTCTTGGCTTCCGGGTGGGCTTGCAGGCCGGGGGTGGGCAGGGGCCTCCCGCTAGGGGCAAAAGCCTCCTCTGCTGGATCTTCCTTGCTGCAGCTCTGAACGTTCACACACACCGAGGTCTGCTTCTTGGGGTCGTCGATGACCACGGAGCTGCACAGACGGATGGCCGTCACATTGGACCTGGCCGGGTCTTCGGAGGGAGGGCTGGTGGGCTGGGAATGGCTAGGTTTGGGCATCCAGGCCTTCTTATTGTTGGTCCCTTCTTCTCTTAAAGCTTTCAGCCAACTGGTTTCAGGAGGCTGGTGATTTTTCAAGCTCAACTCATTCTTTTCAGGATCATAGGGCTGTAGAAGCTCTGGATGCCTCTCAAAGTTCAGCATGGGGGATGCCTTCCTTGGCTCCTCTTTGCGCTCACGAGCCCCATTCTTGCCCTCAAAGAGAGAGGGCTGTTTCAGGTTTCTTACTGGGCCAGGTGGGGCATATGGGTTTTCTGGGAGCTGCAGTTCTTCTGCACTGGTCTCTTCCACCACAGACCCCTTGCTGGGATGGAGGGGCAGGTTGTTTATCATTGGAGCTGGAAACGGTGGCCCGTTTTCAGAAAAAGACGTGCCTGCCAGACACTGCTCTGTGTTATTGAGGACTATGTAGGGGTGGCCATCAATGCCCTGGACCCGAATACTGACACCATAGGAGCCTGCCTTAGCATGCTGGGAATTCCTGGACTTCCTGGTTTCATCACTTGCGAGTCTCAGGTGGACACCATATTCCTGTTGCACATGTTGATATTCACCAAAATACAGCTCCATGGTTCACTGGTCCCACTACCAGGGAAAAAGACGGGGTAAAAAGAGGACATTAAGTTAAAATTACATCTCTTTAAATAAAGATTATGAGAGAAAACTTTCAAAGTTCAGGGAAAAGAAAACACTTTTAATATAATAGCAAGGACACTTCAGAACCAAATGCTCTTTCAAACAGGCCTTTCTGGATGCCAGGGGCCCATGTGACCGTGGTGTTTGTCAACACCGAGCATGAACCTTGGCCTTAGGAGGGACGACTGGCGTAATGACTGATGCCTTTAGCAGAGCTTAATTATTCTCTCTAGCTGTGCTGGTTGCCCTGTTTTTTTCCTTAGTTCATTTCCTCACACTTTGTCTATTTATTTTTAACCAGTAGGGTGTTCCAGCTTACCAGCATTTGAGAACAAGATACTTTTCCATGAAAATAATTAATAAGAGCTAAGGTATTCTGATGCTTACATTTTTCTCTTTTTTTCAAAACTTAATTTTCCTGTCAAAACCCTTTCAAGCTTCTTTATGCACAATGCTGCTTTGAAAGCTTTATCATTATTTATTTGGATACACTGTTTAAGACATTTTTTACTTTAAGGAATCAGAGAGTAATTTTTAAAAATAAATTTTTTTTAAACAAAAAAGTTTAAGGAACATAAGGACCTGAAAAATGTTATTAAAACCTGAAAATTCAGGTCTCTTTATTTTCTGATGGGTTCTAATGCCAAGAATCACTGTCTTCACCCTTCTTGTGTGTGACTACTCTTGTCAAGAGACTGCATATAGATCACTAGGCAGGTTGCCCCAGCCACCCCACACTCTCTCACCAGAAATTCACTACTCTCACTCTGAAAACTCCGACAGCCACGGAGAGGCTGGAAGAGCAAAACAACTGGTCACAGAAAACTGCTATCTTATTTTGTTCACTGTTAGCATTTTTAAGTTTTCTTTCTATTCTGGAGTCACTCTAGTAGCATATTTTCCAAGAAAATAATCTATTTGATCCACATTTTCAAATTTATTTGCAGAGAATTTTGCAATGTATAAATCACTTCGTCTCCTCTGTATTTCTTACTTTCCAGTTTCATTTGTGCTTTTTTCACCTATTACTTTTGCAGGTAAAATACATGTCTACATATTTTTTTAAATTGTTGTTCCCCTAAAGAACTAGCTTAGACTTAGCAATCATTTCTTTTTTTCTTAATTTTCTAATTTACTGAGGTCTAGTTTGATAATTATTCTTTCCTTCTGCTTTCCTTTATTCTGTTATGTTTCCAGTTTCTTGACTTGCATGCTTCATTTGTTTTTCACTCTTCCACCATAGTCCACAAGTTTTGATATGGGACTATGTCAGGAATAGTGTTGGTTCCTAATGAACAGACCCCAAATAGCAACTTAAGAATTAGGATTTAAAAAAAAAAAAAAAGAATTAGGATATTTTTCCCCCCAGAGATAGGAAGTTCAGAGCTGGAATAGATGCCAGGATATTTCTGAGGAATACCTCTTTTATCTTTCTACTCATCTACCTTTAGCATGTATTAGACAACTTATAGTTACAAGATAGCTGATCCAGCATCACACACACAAGTTTATTAGGCCAGATGCGTCAACCCTTTTAAAGAGCTTTCTTGGAGGACTCACCCACCAGTAATCCCTTGCACGTTACTGGTGAGGACTTAATCATGGATGGGGATGACTTGTAGGTCATCCCCACCTACAAGAAAGGATTGGGAAATAGGGTGGTTTTTTTTTTTTTTTTAAGCTGGTCATTGACACTCTCAGAGTCAATGTTCTGTTGGTAAAAAGAGAGGAGAATGGACATTGGGAAGGCAGGCAGTAGTTTCCACCATGGAAATGTTTCTATTATTATTCTCTAGATAGTTGCAATTCATGGTTTTGATTTCTTTGACAAAAAAGTTGTTTTTGAGGAAGTTTTTGCATATCCGGTATGTTTGCTGTGTTGTTTTGGCTTGGGGGATCTTTATCTATGTTGTTAACTTATATTTGCATTGCATTATGGTCAGAAAATGAAGTTACCGTAGTTCCCTGTGACTTCCACTGGTTAGGACTGCAGTGCTGAGAGCACAGGTTCAGTCCCCAGCTGGGGAACTAAGATTTGCAAACTGCGTGGAGCAGCCAAAAAAAAAAAAAAAAAAAGTGAAGTAAGTATTATTTCTTTCTTTTTAAATGTATTGAGATTTCTTTTGTAGGCAAATATATAGATAATTTTTGTCAATGTTTAACTGGTGCTGGATGTGGTTTCTATTTTAAGCAATGGCATTTACAAAGTATAGGCTTCCCAGGTGGTACTAATGGTAAAGAACCTACCTGCCAATGCAATATATCCATTTAATATACCCTTACCAACGATTTAGCTCACTTATACCACGTGCATTCATGCTTAGCCTCTCAGTCATGTCCAACTTTTTGCAATCTTTTTGGACTGTAGCCTGCCAGGCTCCTCTGTCCATGAGATTTTTCAGGTGAGAATACTGGAGTGGGTTGCCATTTCCTCCTCCAGGGGATCTTCTCAACCCAGGGATCGAATCTGGGTCTCGTGCATCACAGGTGGATTCTTCACCTGCTGAGCCATCGGGAAAGCCATCCACATTGGTCTCTGACTTGTCTTGGGCCTTCCTGGACATATTTGTCTCCTACCACTAGCTTAGCACCATCAGTTTGCTTGATGATTATTTTAAATGCAAATCACATTAGATATCACCTCTCATTTAACAGCTTAGATACGTGTACCTGCAGTATTCATCATCTCACTGATTCCGGTGAGTTTATAATGTCTACTTGCATTTTCAGAGTGATATTACTAACATTTTAAATAATTATTAACTAACGTACAATAAGATATAATGAAAACCTGTACTTTTCAGCTTACTATCCCCAATCCTGATCACATTCCTCAGAGGAAACCAAATGCAAATTGTAGCTCTTTCTTCCACTACTTACCTCCATGTTGCTGAGTAAAATACCTAGCTGCAATTTCTTAATCTATCATTTTTACATATTATAGATGACACACACACATACAACACATGTATTTCTCATTCTGTTAGCTTCCCAACAATAAAACCAAGAGCCAATTGTGTTTACATTGTTGTGATAATATAATACTATATACTGAACAGCCAAATGGTAGACTCTGGTTATTTTTCCTTTCTCCTATAACTTTAATTTTTCTAGAGGTAGTAACTGCTGTTTTTGCTTATCTTGTTTTCTATATACCTACCCTTAAATCTCTTCATCAGCTATATCACATCCATTAGATGCTTTCCAGTATTAATTTGCAGATGATAAAAGTATCAGATCATTCGGTGATCTGCTCCCGTGATGACCTCCCTTCCAGACTTCTACCCTCCACCCCAACATTAGGATTCAGCTGCTCTCTTCCCTTTGTGCTATGTTTCCCAAGTTCTATGTCTTCCTCTTTCTTAGTTTACTGAACTGTCCTGATGAAGCACAAGTCCAATAACTTTTTTTTTTTGGCCACACCCCACAGCTTGTGGGATCTTAGTTCCTTAATGAGAAATCAAACCTGTGCCCTCAGCAGTGGACCACCAGAGAACTCCTTCCAATAACTTTTAAAGAAAAGGAAAAAATTGTTTGAGTCTTTGTATTATGAAAAATGACTTTATTCTATGCTTACTTTTGAATGATAGTCTAGCTGGATTTTGAATCCTGGTTAAAAATAACTTTCCCGTCAGGTTTTAAAGTATTACTTCATTATCTTCTAGGTCCTAAGGATGCTATTAAGAATTCTGATGTTATTATGATATCCTTTCCTCTGTGCATGCCCTGTTTATTTTTCTCTGAAAGTTTTTACGACCTTTTCTTTCTCCTTGGTGTTCCAAAATTTCAAAATGACATTACCCCATGAGGATTTTACTAAACTGGTGCTTTTACAAAACATGAGCACTTAACGTATTCCTTCAATCTGGAAACTCACTTTAGCACTATGAAATATTCTTACATTATTTCTGTGATAATGTTCAGAGAATTATTTTATTCTGTTCTTGGTGTTTGCATTATCAGTACTGTTGAGTCTTCTAGACTGAATTTCAATTATATTTCTTTTCTCACCTACTCCTGTGCTCCATCTTTTTTTTCTAATTTTTTTAGAAATGCATCCTCAAATTCTTTTAAATTCAAGTATTTCATTTTTAATTTCCATTATTTCTTTATTCTCCTCTAATTGCTTTTCTTTCTTTAGTGCTGTTCTCATTTTGAACATGAAAACAGCTTCTCACTCTGAGAAGCTCTTTGTATACAGTATACTATAACTTTTTTCAAAAAATGCAATTTCTCTGCCGTCTGCAACATCTCCATCTTCTGCAAGTTTTCTCCTTTCTGGTTTGTTTGGGCCCTCGCCTTTCATGTTGAAAGCCTTCCTAATATGACTTGGATCTTTGGCTGCCTGATCCTATTTAAGAGGGAAATTTTAATATAATAGTAAAAGCAGGTTGGAGGACCTGTATATATGGAGAGGAATTATTAACTGGCAAACTTCCAAGTTATATGGAAGGGAAAGTGCTGAGCTTTCCACTAAAGGATTCATACATTTCAGTATCTGGAGTCATTTTTCTCCGGAGCCAACTGATGTCCCAAGAACCCTCCAGTCCACTGCTGGGGCTGCAACAGGGCTGGCTGCTGGCCTTTGGGACAGGGCAGGGGAGCAACATGAATTCAGGAGGTCGCAGCGTGAATCCAGCAGCCATTTTCAGTCACCTATGCCTGCTTCCAACATCATCCCGTTTTCAGTCACCCATGCCTGCTTCCAACCTCATTCCAGTTCAGTTTCCCCAGAGAAGAGAGCTCTATTTCTAATCTGCTGCTGAGGGGTGAGGGAAAGGGCAGGGGATGCCCAGATACCTGGTACAAAGCAGAGACCCTGGAAATCTAACTGCCCCAGTTCTCAAAGCGCCTACATATCGGGTTGGCCCTGAACCCTGCCTTCCACAGTAACTTATGCCTTGCACTTTTGAGCCACTCAGCAGCTCCACAGGCAAATCACCTCATTTACGCACTGCAGGTACCTCAGGATGAAGCATCTCTCACCCTGCTGTTAATAATTACCACCCCACTTGCTTCAGAGCTCTCCTCCACTAAGTCTCCACTGCCATTCTTTGTCTTTGGAGGTTTAATTTTTATTCCTTTACTATCTTCTGAGTGGGACTTTTTTTTTTTTACTCTTTTAGCCATGCCAAATAGCATGCGGGATCTCAGTTTCCTGGCCAGGGATCGAACCCAAGCCTTCTGCACTGGTGACACACAGTCTTAACCACTGGACCACCAGGGAAGTCCCTGAGTGGGATTTTTGTAAAGGGGATTTCTAGCATATCCAGCTGGACAAAATTAATAACGTTTGTAAAACACTTAATCCTAGAACAAGAACAGCAAACGTGGCTTAGATGAAACAACGCACGAAGGCCAAGACCACAATGACCAAGGGGTGTGTCTTGATCTCTCATTTCCAAGCAGTGCTGGCACGTTTTATTCCGCATCTCTAGTAGAGTCCACACTCATTAAAATTTATAACAAATATTATTTTTAACAGAAGAGCTTCTGTAAAAATTTATTCAGTGTGATGCTTTTTTAAAATATGTACTAAATGAAGTCATTTTACACATAATCTCCTCTTACACTGAGGCTGAGTTTTCTATGAAAATATTTCTCCTAATATTTATTAATAAAATTCTTTTCTAAGGTTTGTAGTCCTTTTCATTAGCTGCTGCACTACAGTCAACACTAATTACATTTCAATCTTTCAGTAAAGCCACCTTGGTTTATTACATTCTTAGCTCCCTGTTAGCAAATTAATCCACATATGTGAATTTCATGAAATGTCCACAATTTACATTTCCTTGACAACAGACCTCAATCCAGGATTTTCACAGAATGACATTTCTCACCTGGGCACCAGTGTCATAAGCAAATGTAGATTTCCTTCCCAATCACAGTGTAAACACTGAATTAATAAATGGATTTAAGGACAGCTGATCTCCATCTTCAGCCACCAGGCCATATCACCCTCCTAATGCTTTCTACCACAGCACACTTGTTCAGTCAGGGACTAAACCCAACCAAGGACTTACATAATTTGGCAGTAAATGTTGACCAATTGCCAGGATGTAACATTGTGGCACTTGGCAAATAAAAGAGGTGTTCTGGAGTGGAAATAATGCTTTTGGGAAAGACCGCTAAATGATGATAATTGCTTTAGTTAGCAAGATCAATGAGTGTGTGTGTAAGAACAAAGAGCTCAGCCCTTGGCAGAACTGTGAACATATGCCAGATAGAAACATTTCCTCTCTGGGCCATCACATGTTACCAGCTGAGCCTGGAGATTAGTCACAATGCCAGGCCACAACTCCCACCCCCCAACTCAAGTTCCCAGTGCCACCTCCAGCCCATTCCAGAGGCCCTCGTGGCTACTGAAGATATTTAGCCAGAAAATGAGAAACCTCCCCACCGTGCTTTGCCCTCCATCCAGAGCACAGCAGTCCCCATCAGCCAGGCCCCAGCACCCAGGACGGGCACCTGTCACGGGATAGGGACTCTGTCTTTGGACATTTGCTTGGAATGAATAATTCTATCTGAGCATGCAAGTCATTTAAGAGAGTGTTTAAAGTAGGGACAGGGAGCTGACAAGCCCGTGTACAGTCATAAACTTGATTCCAGAAAATAAGAAATGAGCCACCAACCAAAAATTAATTTCCCCTGAGTGGGCTTTGGTGACTGCCTCATTCAGAGGGAAGCCACTGCTGGTCTGACAATACAAGTTAACACCGCTTATGAGTGGACACAATGTTCACTTCAAAAGGACTTGCCTATGGGACTTGTGGGAAGATATGAATTTTGTGCAGGAGTAGCCACATTAGACCCTCAACAACATAAAAGTGAAAATCAGAGTGTGGAACAGTCAATAACAAAGCAAAGTGCATGCCGATCTTTCAGTGTACTCCAAACAGGACAGAAAGAGGCAGCCTTGCCTAAAGTAAGCTTTAATTTCTATTTCTTTCTTCCTATCTATCAATCCCTCCATCCATCCATTCTGTAGGGGGAAAGAAACAACAACAACAAAGGAAACTAACCAAACTTATAAGATTTCAAAGGAAATGTCTCACACACAAGTCTTCAGAATTCCCTGAGAAAACAAATTTCAAAAATAGACTGAGGCTTGAAAATGATGGCAGAGTGGCTGTCTCCCTTACAGACTTAAGTATGACTTGAATGTCCTTAAATGAGCATGATGACCAAAACTTCTCTACCTGGGGTGGTGGGGGGAAGATTACAATACTGAGTGCTGTAGGTTCCCCTGAAAGTCACCTTGCACAAAAAGGGAGGGTGGCAAAGAGAAAAGAAGAGCCTGTAGGAAGGCTCCTTTTATACTATGGCTGTAGACTTTGGAGAATCAACCAGGGGTCTGAAGACCAGGGTTCACAGGGACTCACTACCCGGATGACAGCCAGGGCAGAGCATGGGCACCAAGCTTGCATCCCTGGGACCCTCACCTCACCTCTGGGTGCAGCCCTCTACTGCCCCACCCCATGGACGGTCCCCCACCATGTCAGTCTCTACCCCACTTCTGCTGGTTTTGACCCCACTCCTCTTTCACATTCCCCACTTTACCTTTTATGCTTCACATGGTCTAAAAGAAATCAAAATTCACATCCAAAAAATGTTTCAGAAACATTATTCGTCCTTCTTCCCCTCTTGACCCCTGAAATGATTTCTAGAAGTTCTTCCGGGGCTTCCCTGGTGGCTCAGTGGTAAAGAATCTGCCTGTCAATGCAGGAGACATGGGTTTCGATCCCTGATCCAGGAAGATCCCACATGCTACGAAGCAACTAAGCCAGTGCACCACAACTACTGAGCCCATGCTCTAGCATCTGCAAGCCACAAATACTGAGGCCACGTGCTGCAGCTACGGAAGTCTGTGTGCCTGCAGAGCTTCAAGAGAAGCCACCGCAAGGAGAAGTCCGAACACCGAAACTAGAGCATAGCCCCTGCTTGACAAAACTAGCAGAAAGCCTGCACAACAATACAGACCCAGAGCAGCCAAAAATAAATCAATAAATAAAATTGTTACAGTTCTTCCACCAAGGCAAAGCTAAGACACCGAGTTTGCAATTCTGAAGACCAGTAATGGCGAGAACAGCCAGGTGCAGGGGCCAGAAATGGGTCTAACACTGAACTCAGATTAAATTCCAGCTCTGGACAAGTTGTTTAACTTCTCTGAGAGTTTTCTTATCTCTAAAGTCAGATTATTAATGGTGACTTCACAACATGCTTGGGAAAATTAAATCACGGATTGTATGCTAAATGAAGTAGGAAATACTAAGTGAAAAAGAAGTGCCGAGTGGCATTTACGGCCACAAGAAAGCTGACTTTGATCATAAAACATTTTTAAATACCTCTGAGGCAGAGGCTAAAAACCCCACTGGTTAACCAAACAGCATTAACCACCAGCATCCTGAAATAATTTATTAACTAATTAAGAAACCAGAGGGTTGAGAAATCTAAAGCACAGTGCTATGTCCAGAGTGGAAATTTAATAAATAGTTATTGACTGAATAAACGCATGTCTTTTTGTTGCCAGGTCCACAGACAAGTTCTTAACCAGACATAACAGATCCATGACATATGTGCTATAGTTTCCACATGGAGCCTGAGCCCAAAACATATCAAGACAGCGTTGTCGTTGCATTTTTATGTCCAAATCTAACTTCAAAAGCCCCCCTCAACACCACACACATGCAGTTACTGTCCATCAGTCTGTCTGTGTGCTCAGTCGTGCCTGACTCTGTGTGACCCCATGGACCAGCCAGGCTGCAACCACACCAGGCTCTCCCTTACATCATCTTATCTGGTCAGATCCTTGCAGCCCCACTTGTGAGGGAGTATATTGATAATTTCTCCCATGAGAGATGCATAAGCTCTGAGGGACAGTAATTGCCCCCATGGTCTCATACCTGGCTTGGGGGCAGTGTCAGGACTAAGACCCAGACCTTCTGTCCTTAAGACCTGCACTCTTTCTCGAGCAGGAACCACACTTTCACTCTTCAGCTTCCCATAGCATCTGATAGACTTCCCTGATGGCTCAGATGGCAAAGAATCTGCCTGCAGTGCAGGAGACCCGGGGTTTGATTCCCTTGGTAGGGAAGATCCCCTGAAGAAGGAAATGGCAACTCCAGTATTTTTGCCCGGAAAATTCCATGGACAGAGGAGCCTGCCAGGCTATAGTTTCTAGGGTCACAAAGAGTCGGACACGACTGAGCAACTAACACTTTCACAACATCTGGTAGTTATTCTGACATGGTCATTGGGTGTCTGTGAACCAGAACACGTCACCATGTTCCACGGCGGGGGGAGGGGGTCTTTTGTCTATCCAAACTCAGTGGATGCTTCACTCCTCAGGGTGGCCTTCCTCTTTGCCATATCCCAGCACCCATAAATGAATGGAAGAATTAATAAATCATGTATGATGCAAACATCTCTGAATCCCTTTTTAAAACTTCAACAATTAAAACAAAAAAGCCAAGGGTTTCCATAACAAATCTCCATGCCTTCCCTTCTCGCAAGCCCACTACCTCCAACTGGAATGTGCATCACTGTTTAAAACACTAAACTCTGATTGTCAGCATCACTGTGGCTTTTCTTCCCACCTCCAGATGCCAGGTTCACAAGATGCGTGTGTTCCAAAAGTAGAAAGTAGGTCCTAGGGTTATCAAGCATCTCCTAAAGGGAATAAAGGAACCCTCTGGAATTTCAACAATGCCAGCTGTAACAAGCCTCATTCCTGGAGCCTCTTCAAAGAGGATTTCTGCAAAGTGAATTCCAAAGCTAAACATCCTCCCCTGGAAGGTATGTGACACCCTCTGCAAAGTAGTTCTTCTTGGTCCTCAAAAAAAGATCAAACCAGGAAAATCTGTCCATCTTCGTCCTCATCAGGGAAAAAGATTGAGGGCGTTGGCATCATGAACAAACTTGTCCAAATGGTTACAAAATCCAGAGCCCCCTGGAAGAGAAGGGTCCAGAGAAATCCCTGTGGGCATCAATTCACAAACCACTCAATCTCAAAAATGTATCAATCACAGTCGTTTGCATGGGACCCAGAAAGACTATACTGGGAATAACAGACATCTGGAACTGTCCACAGAAACCTACTGAATATCATACAGCGTGACTATTAAAAAGATGATGATACTGTGAAAGCACTCAAAATATTAAAAAAATAAAATTAAAATTAGCCTTCTAAAATAGAAACCTATGGGAATTCCCTGGCAGTCCAGTGGTTAGGACTCAGAGCTTTCACCTGCCAGGGTTTGATCCCTGGTCAGGAAACTAAAATCCTGACGTATGACCCAAAACAAAATATAAACACAATAAAATAGAAACCTAGCAGATTCCCACATGTATCAAGTCAGGTTGTCTGTTCTTCAAGACAGTTATGATCCTAAAGTCTGATGACACCATTTTGTTCCCCAGTGCAATCTTCGGCCCCAGAATTGTCCTGGGGGGGCAGCAGGGGGAGGGGAACTCCCCTAGACCTCAAAGTCACCCCAAGCACTGGCGTCATGTTCTTACCAGTTACTCAGATAACTGAAGAGCTGACTGAAGCTTCAGGTATTCTGAACATTTCCACGATCCTTGGCTCCCTCTCTCCTTTCCCGAAGCACTCGCACCCTGCCCCTGACTTCATATTCTGCTGTCTGCTGCCCTACCTAGCTCCACGGAACTGAGTCTCCTACACAGCTCCACATCTCTGGGCTCACTTGTAAATATGAGAGCCTCAGATTCTACCTGGAAGTTGATATGGTCTGCTTGTCTGTCCTCGCAAAATCCAATCTCAAACATTGAAATACTAACACATATATCCCCTCTACTGGCATGATAGCATTAGGAGGTGGGGCCTTGGGAAGATGTTTAGATTATGAGGATGGAGCCCTTGCGAACAGGACCAGTGGCCTTATAAAAAAGACACCACTCCAAGATCCCTAGTCCCTTCCACCACATGAGGACATAGCAAGAGAGCACCAGCTATGAACCAAGAAGAGGGCGTCACCAGAACACCACATGCTGCCACCTTCGGCCTCCAGAATGAGAAATAATAAGCTTCTGTTGTTTGTAAGCCACCAGCCTTAGGGTTTCATTAGAGCAGCCCAAAGGGACTATGACATAAGTGATCAGGATATAAATGAACACATATTCACAAATGAAACACGTGTGGGGGAACCATCACTTCTTAGAGCAAGAATCTGTCTCCCTCTTGGGCCCCATTCCTAAGTACAGAATCCCTTCTGCTCTTGTTGCAGGAGCCAGGGGATGGCAGTCTGGGGAAAAACCAGAACTGGGAGCGTCTCCTGCATGCCTTCCTAACTCAGGCCCTGACTCTGGTGGGTAAAAGCTATTAACTCCATCATCTCTGTCTTATATTTAAATATCTGTATTTGATACAGATGTCTCCAGTACGAAGTTTCACAATTCATACTGTTTTCAATAGCCAGAAATTGAATCAGTAATCAGAACCTGAAGTTCCAGTTATATAAACAAACTAAAGTGTTATATATTCAAGCCTTTCAGAGTTTGTCAGTATGCATTTTCTTTTGAACTCATATGAATATAAGTATTTTAAAATTTCTCTCTTGAAAGCATTCTAAAATTTAATGGCCCACTCAGAGACTATACTATCCTTGTTTTGTCAAAAATAGCTTTTCACAAGCCCTTTGGGAAGTTAAGATCTGTTCCTAGGTGTCCCTGTCCTCAGCTGCATCTGTAATACTGATTAATTCCTATTTAGTCTTTCACGTGCTTGCATAATGTACATATGCCTTTAAAGAAATTCTAAAAGACCCTTTGTGCTCACTTAGCGTGCAAATGTAAGACTATTTTAGTTCTTATGACACAAGAAAATCGAGACAAATCTGCACATTAAATACAAATATGATTTAAAAAACCAATACAATCCAACTTCACAACATGAATTTTAAATGCATGATAATGTGAACTTTGCTGTGATTAAATCACCATACATGCTGTGAATAGGAAGACAGTCCCCATTACAGGGCAGAAACCTTCAGTTGTGCAGGCTGCCATGAAAACACTGGTTCTTCTCATGGTATAACGGCCTCACTTGTGTGCCAGTCCACCTCAGTTCTTTCCCAAGAGTTTACAACAATTAAAATATTATAATATAACCTGCAACCTAAACCATTATAAATGAGGCATTGGAATGAGAGGCAGAGACCAGCGGTCATCCAGCTCATCCAGGATATGCTGGTACTAACGTTTTTACTTAATCTCTAATGAGATCCTACTGAGAGCCGTGCTAGACCCTCTCCTAGAACAGTTCCGAGAAGAGACAGAGTCCCCTCTTAGACTTACATTCAGGGGGTTGAGGGGGAGGGAAGAGACAGCAAGTAACTCACAGTGGCCCGTGCCATGAAGAAATAGAGTGGGGTGAGGAGAGAACAAGGTGGTGGTGGTGAAGGTCCGTCATCAGATACAGTGGGCGAGCAAGGTCTCTCTGAGACAGGAACATCTGATTTGAAAGAGAGGAAGAGCTCTGTAAGGCAGGCTAGGGCCAAGTAGAGGGCAAGCTGGAGCCACAGAGGGAGGGATGTGCTGGGCACATCAGAGAATCAGCACAAAAACTGACCTGGGCAAAACACAAGTGGAGACGTGCAGAGGAGGGTGGGAGGGCAGAGCAGAGGGCAGGACAAAAACCATGAGGGTCTGTGGGCCTCAGGCAGACGCTGGGTCTTAACCCAAGTCGGGTGAAAACTCACCAGAAAAAGTCAAGGTGTTATTCCAAGCCAGGCTTCTCTTGTTGCCTCTGCTCTACAAGAGAAGCCACCACAATGAGAAACCTGCATACCGCTGGTCAGGAGAAAGTTTGTGCCCAGCAATGAAGACCCAACACAGCCAAAAATTAGTTAATTTTTTTCTTTTTAAAGAAATGCAAAATCCTACATCCCACCCCAGATCCACTGAATCATCACCTGCATTTAGATCACAGGAAGGTCCAGGCCTTGGCACTCCAACACCAAGAAGTTAAGAAGAGACAGTGGGACAGGAGGAGATTAGGAGAGAGGCTGATGTTTAAGGAGCTAAGATAAGCCAAACACTGCTGATAAACAGAGGAAGACCAGGATGGAGATCAAAGGTGACCTTGACGGGAACTTTGTCACTGGAACAGAAGGCCAGAGAGCCCAACCAGAGTGGGAACTAGATAATGGAGTAAGGTCAACTCCTTCAACAGAGAAGGCAATGGCACCCCACTCCAGTACTCTTGCCTGGAAAATCCCATGGGCGGAGGAGCCTGGTAGGCTGCAGTCCATGGGGTCGCTAGGAGTCCGACACGACTGAGCGACTTCACTTTGACTTTTCACTTTCATGCACTGGAGAAGGAAATGGCAACCCACTCCAGTGTTCTTGCCTAGAGAATCCCAGGGACGGGGAGCCTGGTGGGCTGCTATCTCTGGGGTCGCACAGAGTCGGACACGACTTAAGCGACTCAGCAGCAGCAACTCCTTCAAGGAGTGTTGTGCATGTGTGCATGCGAAGTCACTTCAGTAGTGTCTGACTCTTTGTGACCCCATGGACTATGGCCCACCAGTCTCCCCCATCCATGGGATTCTCTAGGCAAGAATACTGGAGTGGGTTTCCATTTCCTACTCCGGGGGATCTTTCCAAACCAGGGATGAAACCTGCATCTCCTGTGTTGGCAGGCGAGTTCTTACCACTATCGCCACCTGGGAAGCCCTTCAAGGAGTGTTAATTACCACAAAAATGAAAACGCAAAAATAAAAGGCATCCTGGTCTTCCTTCTTTGCTCACCTCCAACTCTCTCCCTTTCACCCCTGTACAAAATCTCTGCTGTGCTGGTTTCCTCTCCCCAGGGATGTGTTTGCAGCGGGGGCAGGGGGCTAGAGTGCAAATAAAAATGGATAACCTGGCCTTTATGTTCAAAGAATTCTAAGCCAGACCTTACCTAATTTTATGGAATATTACTTTTTTCCCTCCCTCTGGCAGTCACCCATTATCCTGAGTTGCAGCTGAACCTATAAGAGTGTGCCAAGAAGGGCTGAAGAGGTATGGTCTGTATTTAATTAACACCAATTGCAGAAGCATATGGAAACTCCTTTTACTCTGAGAATGCCAGAAAACACATTGAGAAAAGAAACCAACCTAGAAGAAAAAGTCACTCCTTTTCCTTCTCCTCTACAAAGTCCCTTAACCCAGCAGTCCCCAACCCCTGGGATACAGACCAATAGAAGTCCATGACCTGTTACAAACCAGGCTGCATAGCAGGAGGCGAGCAGCAGAGAGTGACGCTTCATCTGTGTTTACAGCCACTACCCATCATTCGTATTACCGCCTAAGCTCCACCTCCTGTCAGATCAGGGGCAGCATTAGATTCTCTTAGGAGCACAACACACTTGGGGTGTCACTGTCTCCCATCACCATTCAGTTATAGGAAAACAAGCTCAGGGCTTCCACTGATTCTGCATTATGGTGAGTTGTATGCTTATTTCATTGTATATCACAATGTAATAACAGAAATAAAGTACACGGTAAATGTCACACACTTGAATCATCCCCAAACCATCCCCACCCCACCCCCAGTGGAAAAACTGTCTTCCATGAAACTGGTCCCTGGTGCCAACAACTTTGGGGGCCGCTGCCTTAACCTCCCAATGCTCACTCCCAGCCTGTCCTACTCCAAGTAGGGGGGAAGCTACATAGAATCACATTCTAAAGGTAGAGAGGCTTTCAGAGACCATCTAACATACTCTGACTTTCCTTACATGAGAAACTTTCAAAGCTCCCTAGTTCCAAGGTTTTAGAACCCAAATCTCTGCTCAGAGATCATTCCCATGCCCACCATCACATCTCCCAAGCCAGTAACACACAGCAGCAATTCCAGTTTATTTCCTCCACCTACACCGAATATTGGTGTTAGGTCCCAAGCCCCATCTTTGTCTTACTGCCCCACAACATGCAACATGGGAGCAGTTCTTTAGTTTGTAGTAATAATAATAATGGGACTTCCCTGGTGGTCCAGTGGCTAAGACTTCCTGCTCCCTAAGTGGAGGTGGGGGTGAGGTGGGGGGCAGGTTCGATCCCTGGTCAGGAAACTAGATCCCACATGCTGAAACTGAGAGTTCACCCACATCTCCAGCATTGCTGGCAGATTCTCTACTGTCTGAGTCATCAGGGAAACCCTGAGAGTTCACAAGCTGCAACTAAAAAAGATCCCGCATACTACAACCAGGACCCAGTGCAGCCAAATAAACAAATTAAAAATATATATTAAAAAATAATAATGATCTAATTAACTCTTAAATACTCGGACTATGTACTAAGAACTCTTCTAGATGCTTGTATATTAAACATTAAGCTACTCTAAATGGTAATGTCCAAAATGAACCTCCAGACATTAACTTAATGTAGAACATTAACACATACACTTTAATTCGGGTGGTTAAAATGACGATCACATAGGACAAAACAGCAGAAAGAGAAAGTACTTGAGTGTTTTCATTTTTTCCTAAGGGCTCAATTTAGAAAGATTCTGCATTATATACCAAAGTGTAATTTGTTTTCTGGGTAGATCTCTCCAATGGGAGACTCTCTGGGTCATAGCCGTGGAATTCATGGTGTCAAGCCCTATATAAATTTACTCCGCACCCTTCGACTGTCCTGAGGGTGGCAGGAAGCAGACACTCATATCAAAACAGGCGCCAAACTGTGAAATGAAACAGGCAATAAAAGTAATTTTTTTTTTTAACTCTTAGACATGGTTTACAAAAAAAAAAAAAAGCACTACAAAGAAAAGAGAAAAAATGAAGAGGAAAAGGAAGAAACACAGCCGGGAGACAATGAAAGGAAGTCCCTCCCTGGAAGTTAAGGGGTTTAAAAAAAAAAAAATCGAGGGTGACACATTCTCCCAAGCTTCAGGCTTCTTTGTATTTCCTATGCTAGTGACCGTTCCTATGACTTCTCTATTTGTATGAAGTGATTAGAGTGTTCTAGGGCAAAGACACAATGACTTGTCTAAAGCAGCTAAAAACACACATTCAGCATCCTGGGGGAAAAAGCTGCCTCAAGGAAGCTGAGGCTTTTAACTTGGAAATTTGGACTGTCATTCACATCCACACTGCAAGGTTAAGGTTGACAAAGTGCCTCCAGGTTCATCAGACAGGACCTGCCACTGATCCCACCAGTCAACAGAGCAGCCCACAGCACAGTACAGCCAACTGCACTCAACAGCTGGGACTGGATTCCAGCTCTGAACCATCTATGACTGCACACCACAACACTTCTCAGCATGCTTCCTGATTTTTTAAAAGTAATCAATGTATTTTAATTGGAGGCTAATTACTTTACAATATTGTAGTGGGTTTTGCCATACATTGACATTAATCGGCTTCCTGCTTTTAAAACCAGGTCCTCCTCTCACTTGGCCTCACTCTGCTTCGGAAAAAAGGTGATGCTTTCCTCCAAAGATGGTAATTATAATCCTTCCCCTGCCAAGCATTCCTTTGATCCTATTGCTGGTTTTTGTCAAAGGTGTCCCATCAGATATCCTCAGGCAACTCCAAGGGAGGGGCTTTACCCTGGAGCACCACTAAGAACCTTACCTGGACCCACCTCCTATCCCAGATGCACTGGGAGAAAGAGGAGTCCCTTTGTTGTTTAAAGGTAGAAAGGGAATCAGCGGAACTTGGTTTAAGAAAGAGAGATGCATAGAGAACAGACTTGGTGGACACAATAGGGGAAGGAGAGGATGGGATGAACTCGGAGAGTTGCACTGAAACATACACATTACTAGATGTAAAACAGACAGCCAGTGGGAATTTGCTGTACGACCCAGGGAGCTCAAACCCAATGCTCTGTGACAACCTAGAGGGGCAGGATGGGGTGGGAGATGAGAGGGAGGTTCAGGAGGGAGGGGACATACGTATACCTCTGGCTGACTCATGTTGATGTATGGTAGAAATCAACACAATTATAAACCAATTCTCTTCCAATTAAAAATAAATACATTTTAAAAGAAAGAGCCCCTCAACAGCCCAGGGGTGCCTCTATTTCTACATATAATGGTGTGTTGGTCTGCTCAGGCTATGGTAACAAAGCACCATGCAGTAAGTGGGCTTAGCAGAAATTTCTCACAGTTTTGGAGGATGGGAATTCCAAGATCACAGTGCTGGCCGATTCAGCTCCTGATGAGAGATCTCTTCCAGGCTTCTTGCAGATGGAGAATGTCTCTTTGGTCTGCACCTCAGCACACGTGTGTGTATGAAGACAGAGATCTCTCACTCCCTCTTCTCTTAAAGCCACTAATCCCATAATGAGGACCCCACCCTCATGACCTCATTGAATCCTAATTACCTCCCAGAAGCCCCACCTCCAAATACCATTAAACATTAAGACTAACATTTTATTTTGTCAGGGTCATAAACATTCAGTCCATACCAACCAGGTAGGAACCAAAGCAAGCAGAGGGGAGAAAAGATGATAAGAACCCTATCATCCAGTGGCATGGAGCCACCAAACACTGGATAGATATAAGAAAATGAATCGTTCACAAGCTTTCTCTAACTCAGGGCCCTGATGGCCGAGTCTTTATCTTCCAATTTCTCTCTTTCAAAAAGTCGTAAGATTAAAAGAATCTAACTGGATACAAATATACAAAACCACCTCACTAAAGCATGTGAGGAAAAAGAAACTCTGGAAACGAGTGGAGTCTCCAAGTCCAAAAGCAAAAGGAACAATACCGTACTATTTCACTGTTGCCAATAAAGTTGCTTCCCACAGAGGGATGGGTTAGCAATTCTGAAACCACTAAATATATACACAGGAATTGAATAAGTAAATGGATGGCAGATGCTGGAGCCCTGTTTCTCACTGCTGGAGTGGAGAGTTACAGACATGCAAGGGGAGAAGATTAGGATGATCCCTGTGATAAGAGATTAGAACCATAGATATCAGTATAAACTCATGTTTAGCTTAATAAAGACAGATGGTTACATATTTATAAATATGCTTATACACAATACACATATGTTTTTCCTTGCTCTGTAAGCCAACATTGCTTAGGAGCAGTAACATTTCTGTTGCAGTGAGCATACTTAGGGCCCAAATCTTGGTTTCTAATATCAATAAATTTTCCCCCTAAAGGAACCAGAGCTCCTTAAAGAAATAGCTGATTCTAGGACTGGGGTCCTGGAGAAGGAAATGGCAACCCACTCCAGTATTCTTGCCTGGAGAATCCCAGGGACGAGAGAGCCGGGTGGGCTGCATCTATGGGGTCGCACAGAGTTGGACACGACTGAAGCGACTTAGCAGACTTAGCAGGACTGGGGTAGGAAATATATAAGCTAAGCCTGGAGCATCTTGCGGTGTTAAAAAGTAGAAAAGGCTTTTAAAGTTAAAAAAAAAAAAAAACCACAATGATGAAGGAATGTCAAAGAGACTTTGGAGTGCCTAGGGGCCAAAGCTAGAACACCCTAAGCCACAAAATAAACAAAGTGGTCTTGGGTTCAAAGCTATGATTTTTCAGTAGCCACATGCGGATATGAGAGTCGGACTATAAAAGAAGGCTGAGTGCCAAAGAGTTGATGCTTTTGAATTATGGTGCCAGAGATGACTCTCGAGAGTCCCCTGGACTGCAAGGAGATCAAATCAGTCAATCCTCAAGGAACTCAATCCTAAGTATTCATTGGAAGGACTGATGCTGAAACTCCCACAATACTCTGGCCCCCTAATGCGAAGAGCCAACTCACTGCAAAAGAGCTTGATGCTGGGAAACTGAAGGCAAAGGAGAAGGGGGCGGCAGAGTATGAGATGGTTAGATAGCATCACAGACTCAATGGACATGAGTTTGAGCAATGGGAGATACTGGACGACAGACGAGCCTAGTGTGCCCATGTGACTTAGCAACTGAATAACAATATTGGATTAAAATCCAAAGTATAAAAATTAAAGAGTTCCCTGGTGGTCTGGGCTTCCCTGATGGCTAAGACAGTAAAGAATCTGCCTGCAAAGCAAGAGACTCAGGTTTGATCCCTGGGTCAGGAAGATCCCCTGGAGAAGGGATGGCTACCCACTCCAGTATGCTTGTCTGAAGAATTCCATGGACAGAAAAGCCTGGTGTGCTACACTCCATGGGGTCGCAGAGTCAGACACAACTGAATGACTAACACTTTCATTGGTGGTCTGGTGTTAAACTTGCTGCTTTCACTGTTGTAGCCTGGGCTCAGTTCTTGGCTGGGGAACTGAGATCCCCAAGATGTGCAGCATGGCCAAATTTTTCTTTTTTTAATTCAAAATATAAAAGTGAATATCTTTGAGCATATACTGATATAAGCAAGTGACTGAATAAATACATAAATGGGACGTGCATGCATGCTCAGTCATATCTGACTCTGCAACGCCATGGGCTGTAGCATGCCAGGCTCCTCTGTCCACAGGATTTTCCAGGCAAGAATACTGGAGGCGGTTCTTCAGGACATTCCCTTGTCCAGGACATAAATGGGAAAGAACAGACAAATCTCCCATGCAGAATTCAAAATGACTGATTTAGATACTCTGCCCTAAAGGAAGAGGAGCATAGCTCCTCACTCCCTATGCATAGACTGCATATAGTAATTTCCAGAGAGAACAGTATGGAAAGGAGAAAAAAGAATAACTTTACAAGAAGAAAGAGATAAATCACCATGACCGGTCAGCCAGATCCCTATTTTACTGAGATCAGCAGTGATAGGCAGAGAGGACTTCCTTGGTGGTCCAGTGGCTAACACTCTGCACTCCCAATGCAGAGGGCCCAGGTTCCATCCCTTGTCCGGGAAGATCCCA
This sequence comes from Ovis aries, assembly GCF_016772045.2. NCBI lineage: Eukaryota > Metazoa > Chordata > Mammalia > Artiodactyla > Bovidae > Ovis > Ovis aries. Next base: position 51,007,916 of record NC_056060.1, read on the forward strand.
CATGCTGCAGTAAAACTAAGTCTGTGCGCCACAATTATTGAGCTCTCCTGCTACAAGATGCAACAATGGAAGCCTGTGGGCCTAGAGCCCATGCACTGCAATGAAGAAAAAGCCCTGCTCACTACAACTAGAAAAAGCCTGCATGCAGCAATAAGGACCCAGAACAGCCAAAAAAAAAAAATTAATAAATAAATTTTTTAAAAAGATTCATCATACAATGATGATGGTACCTCTGTGGTCTTCCTCCGAAAACCCTTAACCACAGCGTAATCATGAAAAAAAAAAAAAAAAAGACAAATTTTAACACAGTGACATCCTATAAAATCCCCAAAATTGTCTTGATGTCAAAATCATCAACAACAAGGAAAGTCTCAGAAACTATCACAGTCTAGTAAGACATGACAACTGAATGTAGGATGGCATCTTGGATGGGGTCCTGGAACACAGATAAAATCTAACATAAAACTTAGATAAAAACTTAGATAAAACAAAGCAAATCTGAATAAAGTACGAACTCTTGTTGTTGTTCCGTTACTCGGTCATGTCCGACTATCTGTGACCCCACGGACTACAACAGCAACCCAGACTTCCCTGTCCTTCACTGTCTCCCGGAGTTTGGTCAAACTCATGGCCATTGAGCCGGTGATGCCATCCAACCATCTCATCCTCTGTCATTCCCTTCTCCTCCCGCCTTCAATCTTTCCCAGCATCAGGGTCTTTTCTAATGAGTCAGCTCTTTGCATCAGATGGCCAAAATACTGGAACTTCAGCCTCAGCATCAGTCCATCCAATGAATATTCAGGACTGATTTCCTTTAGGATTAACTGGTTTGATCTCTTTGCAGTCCAAGGGCCTATCAAGAGTCTTCTCCAACAGCATAGTTCAAAAGCATCAATTTTTTGGTGCTCAGCTTTCTTTATGGTCCAACTCTAACACTGATACATGACTACTGTATAACTAGTAGTAGTATGAACTCTAATTAATAGTTTATCAATATCTGTTTCTTAATTGTGCCAGACCAAATGTATGACATTAACAGAAGAAACTGGGGAGTATATGAAAACTCTCTGTACTATCTTTACAATTTTCTCATAAATCTGAAACTACTCTAAAAAGTTTTTTTAAGTAAATTAAAGGAAAAAAAAAAACCAACACTGGTCTGACTCATGGCTGTGGTCAGTGTGGTCACTCCAGAGTCAACACTTGGGATACTTGACTCACCCTCCACCTCTGGCCTGCTGGGTGGCCAGTGTCCTTCGGTCACCGGGCACAGCATCCTGGTTAGGTTTCAAAATACTGCTCCTGGATCATCCCTCTGCCAGGAAGAACAGGGCCAACAATCCTCCAAGACCCAGCGAATGCAGAGCATCACATCACAGTTACCCGAAGAGGCATCCAGCCAGTTCATGACCTCAGAGTCCTGCTCAAGGTGGGGTGAGAATGTAATCTACGTGGTGAAAATTTATGAGCTGTGGACAGTTTCCCACAAGCCAAAGAGTAGAACTAACTGACTAACAAACTTGCAAACCGCATGCTGTGGAAGGGAGAAGAAACAACTAGCAAACTGGGCAAACACAGAAGAAACACATTCCCCAGGGAAGGTAGCATCTGAGCAGAGTTTAAGTGGGACCATTAAAAAAAAAAACATGTGCACCAATGCTTCTTATAAAGACAGAGCTCTACTCCCTTCCTCTTCCACCTCAGAGAATGTCAGTTCAGTACAGTTTAGTTCAGCCGCTCAGTCATGTCCGACTCTTTGCGACCCCTGAATCACAGCACGCCAGGCCTCCCTGTCTATCACCAACTCCCGGAGTTCACCCAAACTCTTGTCCATCGAGTTGGTGATGCCATCCAGCCATCTCATCCTCTGTTGTCCCCTTCTCCTCCTGCCCTCAATCCCTCCCAGCATCAGAGTCTTTCCCAATGAGTCAACTCTTCACATGAGATGGCCAAAATACTGGAGTTTCAGCTTTAGCATCATTCCTTCCAAAGAACACCCAGGGCCGATCTCCTTCAGAATAGACTGGTTGGATCTCCTTGCAGTCCAAGGGACTCTCAAGAATCTTCTCCAACACCACAGTTCAAAAGCATCAATTCTTCAGCACTCAGCTTTCTTCACAGTCCAACTTTCACATCCATACATGACCACAGGAAAAACCACAGCCTTGACTAGACAGACCTTTGTTGGCAAAGTAATGTCTCTGCTTTTGAATATGCTATCTAGGTTGGACGTTGGATGTTAATTGGATGAAAAACAGAAGAGCGGATTTAGTCACAGAGCAGAATGGGAGAAACCAAACACAAGGAAAAAGAGGAATTACAAAGGGATTGGGAGCAAGAAAGAAGTAGTGAAAAACACAAGAAGGGATGGGAGCAATTATAGGGAGAAAGATTAATTCAACTTGTCTGGCCACAGGAAGCCACAGTGACAGGAAGCATGGACCAGGGTGTTATTTGGGTTGAATATAAGAAGAGACCAAATTAAAGTTCCACTTCAAACACCCTTTAATAAGCACTAGTAAGAGCTAACTCCCTGACCTGAGAGCTGGAAGGCTCCTTTGCTCCCCAGCTGCTCCTCTGTTACAGACACTCTTGACCCTGACAGAGTCTCGGATGTTGCAGACTCCCTACACTGTAGCCTGTTGGACCCAGGCTACTACCACCCCTGCGTTGATCTGAACCCAGTGCTGCCAACCAGGAACTTCCCTGGTGGCTCAGACGGTAAAGTGTCTGCCTGTAATGCAGAAGAAAGTGAAAGTGAAGCCACTCAGTCGTGTCCAACTCTTTGCTACCCCGTGGATTGCAGCCTACCAGGCTCCTCTGTCCATGGGATTCTCCAGGCAAGAGTACTGGAGTGGGTTGCCATTTCCTTCTCCAGGGGATCTTCCCAACCCAGGGATCAAACCCAGGTCTCCCGCATTGGAGGCAGATGCTTTAACCTCTGAACTTCCTGCAATGCAGGAGCCCTGGGTTCAATCCCTGGGTCGGGAAGATCCCCTGGAGAAGGAAATGGCAGCCCAAGGACATCAACCCAACCCACAGACCTACCCAACACCCGGGAAACGCCCCTGAGACCCTCCCAGGTACTGTTCTTTCACAGCAGCTCCACCTCAACATTTCTACAATTTTTAAAAAAATTTAATTAATGTCTGTCTCCCCTATCAGACTGTAAGATCATGAGAAGTGAAGTGAAGTCGCTCAGTTGTGTCCGACTCTTTGCGACCCCATGGGCTGTAGCCCACCAGGCTCCTCTGTCCATGGGATTTTCCAGGCAATAGTTCTGGAGTGGATTACCATTTCCTTCTCCAGGGGATCTTCCCAACCCAGGGGTGGAACCTGGGTCTCCCAAATTGTAGACAGACGCTTTAGCGTCTGAGCCACCAGGGAAGATCCATGGGAACAGGAACTCTGTTGGCTTTCTCATCATTTTGCCCCAGGGCTCCACAGCATGCCTAACATAGCGCAACTGTTTATGAATTAAATGAATGGATGGATGGATGGATGAAACCGTCCCTCTCCACCCCTCCCCCAAGCAATCTGAGACCTTCAGAAGGAAAAGAGGATATTTTAATTCCAAATGACTGGGAGATTGGGATTGACACATACATACTATTGATACTATGTATAAAACAGATGGGGATTCCCCAGTGGCTCAGTGGTAAAGAATCCAACTGCCAATGCCCCAGGCTGGAGAAGGAAATGGCAACCCACTCCAGTATTCTTGCCTGGACAGAGGAGCCTGGCGGGACAGAGGAGCCCATGGGATCACAAAAGGGTCAGAAACAACTTAGTGACTAAAAACAAACAAACAATAAAGTAGATAACTAATGAGAACTTCCTGAAGAGCACAGGAAACTCAACCTAATACACTGTGGTATGTACAGCTAATTCATTTTGCCATACAGTAGAAACTAACATTGTAAAGCAACTATGCATGCATGCTTGCATGTTAAACCACTTCAGTCGTGTCCGACTCTGTGCGATGCTGTGGACGGTAGCCCACCAGGCTCCTCTGTCCATGGGATTCTCTAGGCAAGAATAACTGGAGTGGGTTGCCATTTCTTTCTCCAAGCAACTATGCTCCAATAAAATTAATCTCAAAAAATAAAGAAAAAAGTCCCAAGTGACTAATACAGAGTTTGACCTGGGAATCAGTTTACCCATAGAAATGGTGATATAAATAATAATGAAGAGTCTGGTGCTACTAAACAAACCAGATACATAATTAGTAGTACAGTAATAAATAATACCAGGGCTTCCCAGGTGGTACTAGTGGTAAATAACTCACCTGCCAATGCAGGAGATGTAAGAGACGCAGGTTCAATCCCTGAATTGGAAATGAGGAGAAGGAAATGGCAACTCACTCCAGTATTCTTGCCTGGAGAATCCCATGGACAGAGGAGCCTGGTGTGCTACAGCCCATGGGGTTGCAAAGAGTCAGACATGATTGAAGTGACTTAGCATAGCAAATAATACCAAGCAATCATTGGGCATTTACGAAGTGCCAACTACTATGTTAAACCCTTTTCAGACATTATTCAGCAACTCTGCCAGGTACTTATTTCTTATCACTCTTTTGCAGGTGAGGCAACCGAGGCTCAGAGGGGTTAAGTCACCTGCCCAAAGTCACCCAGGTAGCTGTGACAGAGTAACAAGCCATCCAGGCCTGTCGAACTCCAAAGCCCCTTCTCTTTACTACTCCAGAGTTTAGCCACCTAACAGGAACAACAGATGTCAGTTAGGGCCTAGAATCTAGGCACCATTTATAACAGTGAATCCCCAGGAAGATGCCTTCTAGTTCCAAACAGTCAACTAATTGCTAGCAAACCATCTGATTCCCTGGTTAGAGACCACCTGCGGAGGGCCAGCTGGTCATGCAAGGAGGTTATGCAAAGAAGCAGGGACAGAGTAAGTCAGGTGAGGATGCTGGCTTCAGTGAGGAGAGGGGGCAGAATTAATTCTAAGGGGAAAATGAGACTGCTTTTCCCAACTATAAAGGAGTGGTAGGCTGTGGTTCCAATAGCCTTGGGAAAAGGAACCAGAAACATCTTCTGCCCACATATGCAGAGAGACTGGGCATGTCGCCACCCCAGATTCTGACCATCAAAAGGGATGGTGGATTCCCAGCCCTTGTCAAGAGTCTGGATGTCATCACTCCCACCCTCACTCACACACATACAAAAAGCTTAAACTGAAAAGAAATTGGCCAATCCACAGGGCCACCAAGGGGCTTCACTGAGACCATGAATATGGAAGCACTTATTCATCTGCAGTAAAAAACAGTAGGTGCTTCTCTGGTGGCTCAGATGGTAAACAATCTGCCCGCAATGTGGGAGACTTGGGTTTGATCCCTGGGTTGAGAAGATCCCCTGGAAAAGGGAATGGCTACCCACTCCAGTATTCTTGCTTGGAGAATTTCATGGACAGAGGAGTCTGGAGGGCTACAGTTCATGGGGTCGCAAAGAGTCGGACACAACTGAGCTACTAACATACGTACATACACACACAGATTAATACAAGAGAAGGCATCAAAACCGTATATCTGTGGATTTCTTTTTTAATCCAACCTCTGGTATTTAACAAGCATAAAAACATAGCAATAGTTCAACCTCTGAACCAAAGTAGATTTGCCACACAGGGGCTCTAGAGCAGATTCCAAGCATGGTGAAAGAACACTTAGGACACAAAGAAAGCCACCTTTAAGCCTGCTCAGACACTGGACACTGGCCTTATTCCTTTTCTGGCAGGGCTGCCAAAGCTACAAGGTCACAGAACTACAGTCACATGGCTGGATTTCTGAAAGGCACCATCAGGTTTCTCTTGGGAGCTTTACTGTCAAAGACATATCCAAGACCCCAACCCGCCAAGGGTCTGTGCTGGGCCCTGAGACAGACAACAGATGAAGGAAGTGGGAAGGCCTCCAGAGTGGGGCTCCAGAGGCAATGGGGAGCTCATTACTACAAGAGAGTGGGTTGTCTTGGGAAGACGTGAAGTCAAGGAGGCATGTGGAACTCACTGGCTTCAGCACACATTTATTTTCACTGTAATGGAGGTTAAATCTCACAAGGCTAAATTCAAGGTCTCAACAGGGCTGCATTCCTTCTGGAGGCTTCAGTGGAAAAATCCCTTCCCTTGGCTTTTCCAGCTGGAAGCTGCCTGCAGGTCTTAGCTCTCGGCCCCTTCCTTCATCTTTAAAGCAAGCAACACAGCATCTTCTGACTTTGTTCCCATCCTTCCCATCCTCTGATTCCTACTCTCCTTCTTCCTCTTTCCCCTATAAGGACCCTCTCCTGAGCTTCCTTAATTTAGTCACACTCCCTTCTCCGTGTAAGGTGATACATGCACAGGTTCCCAAATTAGAGTCCAGACACCTTGGGGGCAGGGGAGGCACTATTCCGCCTACCACCTAAATGGGCAGGGAAAGTCAGCCCCCCCCCAAAAAAAAATTAATATTCAGAGAAAAACAGAGATGGGACTTCCTTGGAGGTCCCATGGTTAAGATTCTGCCTTCCAATGCAGGGGGAGTGGGTTTGATCCCTGGTCGAGGAGTAAGATCCTACATGCCACGCAGTGAGGGGAGGGGTGGGGGGGTACCCTTCAGAGAACAGCGGGGATGAGAGGATATGTTTTCCCCCAGCTTCCCCAGTTGTGCTTTCCTGACCTGCTACCTCTTGTCCTTGAATTTCTTGAGACACCACTCATCTGCTCTGCCAGTTGCCTCAGAAGATTCGCTTAGCTCTCGCCCCAAACCACACAAAGAGCAGGTGGTGGACGTGAAATTTACACCCATGTCTCTCTCACTTTAAAGCCTGGGTCCCAAACCACAGGCACCCAGGAAGCACAGACAATCTCTGGGAAACTTAAGGAGCTGAGTAGGTCAGCAGACTGGACCGAAGGGTCAAGCCTAACAAATCAAGTTTAACAAGGAGAACTGAAGGCCCTTAAGAAACCAACTATTTGACTGAAGGGTGGGTGAAGCACAGAAGCAAACCTTGTTTAAAAAAAAAAAAGACCTGGGGATCATTTCACCCCTGAAACTAAGAACAACTTCTTGCAGAAATGTGTCTTTTCATCCAAGCACACAGTCTCAGGGCAACATGCAGCGAGTCCTGAGGACAAACGTGCCACCTACCCAGCAGCCACCACAGCCAAACAAACCCAGCTAAGTGGTGCCATCATATCTCCCTCCCTGGTGAGCCTGGGAGCTCCCTCTGCTTGGGATGATCAGCAGGAGCCTAGTGTCAGGAACGTTTAGCCAGGGTAACTTCAGGAACAAGAACCCAGGAGAAGGCAGCAGGTACAGGAGAGGGGTGCTACAAACAGGATAGTTCAGTTCAGTTCAGTCGCTCAGTCATGTCCGACTCTTTGCGACCCCATGAATCGCAGCACGCCAGGCCTCCCTGTCCATCACCAACTCCCGGAGTTCACTCAGACTCACGTCCATCGAGTCCGTGATGCCATCCAGCCATCTCATCCTCTGTCATCCCCTTTTCTTTCTGCCTCACAATTCCTCCCAGCATCAAAGTCTTTTCCAATGAGTCAACTCTTCTCATGAGGTGGCCAAAGTACTGGAGTTTCAGCTTTAGCATCATTCCTTCCAAAGAAATCCCAGGGCTGATCTCCTTCGGAATGGACTGGTTGGATCTCCTTGCAGTCCAAGGGACTCTCAAGAGTCTTCTCCAACACCACACTTCAAAAGCATCAATTCTTCGGTGCTCAGCTTTCTTCACAGTCCAACTCTCAAATCCATACATGACTACTGGAAAAACCATAGCCTTGACTAGACGGACCTTTGTTGGCAAAGTAATATCTCTGCTTTTGAATATACTATCTAGGTTGGTCATAACTTTCCTTCCAAGGAGTAAGCGTCTTTTAATTTCATGGCTGCAGTCACCATCTGCAGTGATTCTGGAGCCCCCCAAAATAAAGTCTGACACTGTTTCCATTGTTTTCCCATCTATTTCCCATGAAGTGATGGGACCAGATGCCATGCTGAATGTTAAGCTTTAAGCCAACTTTTTCACTCTCCTCTTTCATTTTCATCAAGAGGCTTTTTAGTTCCACTTCACTTTCTGCCATAAGGGTGGTGACATCTGCATATCTGAGGTTATTAATATTTCTCCCAGCAATCTTGATTCCAGCTTGTGCTTCTTCCAGCCCAGCATTTATCATGATGATTTCTCTTCTGCATGGAAGTTAAATAAGCAGGGTGACAATATACAGCCTTGATGTACTCCTTTTCCTATTTGGAACCAGTCTGTTGGTCCATGTCCAATTCTAATTGTTGCTTCCTGACCTGCATATAGGTTTCTCAAGGGGCAAGTCAAGTGGTCTGGTATTCTCATCTCTTTCAGAATTTTCCACAGTTGATTGTGATCCACACAGTCAAAGGCTTTGGCATAGTCAATAAAGCAGAAATAGATGTTTTTCTGGAACTCTCTTGCTTTTTCAATGATCCAGCGGATGTTGGCAATTTGATCTCTGGTTCCTCTGCCTTTTCTAAAACCAGCTTGAACATCTGGAAGTTCATGGTTTATGTATTGCTGAAGCCTGGCTTGGAGAATTTTGAGCATTACTTTACTAGCGTGTGAGATGAGTGCAATTGTGCAGTAGTTTGAGCATTCTTTGGCATTGCCTGGACTTCCCTGGTGGCTCAGACGGTAAAGCATCTTGCTTACAACGTGGGAGACCTGGGTTCAGTCCCTGGGTTGGGAAGATCCTCTGGAGAAGGAAACGGCAACCCACTCTAGTACTCTTTCCCGGAAAATCCCATGGACAGAGGAGTGTGGTGGGCTACAGTCCATGGGGTCGCAAAGAGTCAGACACAACTAAGCGACTTCACTTCTTTGGGATAAAACAAACAGGATAAACTGTCACCAAATGTAAATACCAGAAGGGCTGTCATGTGAAAAGGGGATTAAGCTTGTTGTGTGTGACTCCAAAGGTTAGAACAAGGAGCAATGAGTAGATGTGCCAGGGACACAGATTCCAATTCAAAGGCAGGGAGGAACAGTTTTCTAACAGCAATGCTTGAAGGTAAACAGCACTGTTTCAGTGGAGGAATGTAAACAGGGCAGGGCTGCCAGTTCACAGATGGGTTTAAAAGATTCCAGGGTCAATCAACAAGGGGGCCTCTTCCAAATCTGAGAGTGGATGACTCCCTCTATTTACTAACAATCATCTATTTACATATTAGAGAAAACATCAGACAGTCATCCCAGGGACAGGAAGCACTGAGGTGAGAACAGCACACTCTGTAAGAGGGAAAAAAATAACAGAAAACCAGAGAACAAGGTTTTCTCCAGATCGTATCCTGGGTTTTCATATGTACAGAATGGACTTGAGAATAAGCCCGCTGACTGGGTGCAGCCACTCCTGCCCAAAGTTGGAGTGGTGGTGGGGAGGTGCTTTGGCCCCCTGGCTGCTCCCCACGGCCTGAGGGACTCCAGCCTGGACTGGAAGTGAATGAGTCACCCCAGACACAGCCCTGACACCAGACTCATCCCAACACAAACTCCAAATCAAAGTTTGCTGGTTGCCCACCCAGCAGAGGAAGGAAATCAACTAACTCTAGCCTGCCCCAAAGGAAACCCGGGATGCCACATTAAAAGCTGTAAATGCTTTTGGACAATGGACAAAAAATACAGAAAACATGAGCCTTTGTGGAACTTTCCAAGAAGCACTGGAAATTCATGGTTGACAATATCTATCCTTTCAATACTCAGGAAGAGGCGGAAAAGCACCAGGAGGCTCTCAGGGAGTCATTACAAGATACTAAGAAACTGTGTACAGAGGCTGAGCCAAGGCCCAGTGCAAGTATCCATACTGAAGAGGAAAGTGAAGAAAACCAGCGGGAGCAGAAGAGACAGCAGAAATGTCAGAACTGCCAAACTGGAAGCTCCTTAAGCGGAAGTATGAGCAGATCTGGTTTGGGCTGCCCACTGGGAGTGCAGTGGGTGAAATCAAGGAATGCCTGAGTGAATGCTGAGCCAGCCGTGAGCAAGTCCTTGAGAGGATGAAGAGAGCCTCCAGACAGCTCAGGATGACTCTCAATTCTGGTAGAAGATGGACTCAAATTCTCATGAAGACTCAGAAACTGGCTCTGGTCAGACAAGTGTCTGTGTCTATAGACGGAGTCCCTACTCATGACACTCTTCTGTAATATTTTGATAGTGAGAAGAACACCGCCAATAGCACCATTCAGTATGGTATACATTTAATAAATTTCAGTGAACTTCAAAAATTGGGTTTTTTAATGTGGTCTTTGTGTTCTCTAAGCTGCCACAGGTTATTTTCAGACTCTTAAAATATAAGGTCCACCAATATGTTATCCTGTCACTTTTAATTAAATCTCATTTTCTCCTCTGAATCTGAGAAAGCTCAAACGCAATAAACTTTGCTAAGAAAAGGGCTGCATTTTGTCTTTTTAGCAAAAGAGAAAAAGCAAGCCACACAAGTGCATCATGTTAAATGCAAGAATTGAAGAGCACCCACATACAACAAGATAAAATTGGGGAGCAAAGGTTTAATACTTGGGAAAAGCAGTTTTGCTAAGTTCTATTTAGTTTCTCTAGTAGTTAACAAGACTATTTACAGGTTTTTAACAAATAATAGAGCAACAGATATATTTAGATCGGATTTATTTCTTCCTCTCTTTCAATTATTATTACTGAGCCTCACATTCACTCCCCCACCTGCCCCAACATTCACACACACACACACACACACACACACACACACACACACACACACATATGTTGGCACCATGTACACACAGAAATGTCTGCCTAGAAAGAAAAAATGGGGACTTCCCTGGTTGTGGTTAAAGAATCCATCTCACACTGCAGAGGACATAGGTTTGATTCCTGATCGGGGAACTAAGACTCCACATACCATGGAGCAACTAAGCCCTTTCGTCACAACCACTGAGCCCATGCTATGCAACTAGAGAAGTCCGGGCACCACAACCAAGAGGCTGCACAGACAAAATAGGAAACAAAAAAGTGATGGCAAGGCTCCCAAAGTCCTCCTTCAACTATTGGCCAAACCAGCTGCAGGGAGTAGAAGAGGAGAAAGAAGACAGCTGTCTCTTCAGGGATCCAAGCATCATTTAGGTCACAAGCAGAAAGCCAAGATTCCCATCCAATGGTGATATAAGCAGCTCCCACCTTAACTAAGGAAAAGAATCTACAGCTTACTGAGTGGCTACCATGCATGGGTCAGGAGCTCTTTAGGGGCACCCTGCCTAGGCTCACATTTAATCTCCCTATCAACCTAGTAAAATGGGAAAGGATGATGAGTTTCAGTAATTCAGACATACAGCAAGCTAACTCCAGTCCCATCACTTCATGGCAAATAGATGGGGAAACAATGGAAACAGTGACAGACTTTATTTTATTTTCTTGGGCTCCAAAATCACTGCAGATGGTGACTGCAGCCATGAAATTAAAAGACACTTGCTCCTTGCAAGAAAAGCTATGACCAACCTAGACAGCATATTAAAAAGCAGAGACATTACTCTGCCAACAAAGGTCCATCTAGTCAAAGCTATGGTTTTTCCAGGAGCCATGTATGGATGTGAGAGTTGGACCATAAAGAAAGCTGAGCACCAAAAAATTGATGCTTTTTAACTGTGATGTTGGAGAAGACTCTTGAGAGTCCCTTGGACTGCAAGGAGATCAAACCAGTCAATCCTAAAGGAAATCAGTCCTGAATATTCATTAAAGGACAGATGTCAGCTGAGGCTGAAGCTCCAATACTTTGGCCACCTGATGCAAAGAACTGACTCATTAGAAAAGACCCTGATGCTGGAAAAGATTGAAGGCAGGAGAAGGGGATGACAGAGGATGAGATAGTTGGATGGCATCACCCATTGAACAGACATGAGTTTGAGTAAGCTCTGCAAGTTGGTGCTGGACAGGGAAGCCTGGTGTGCTGCAGTTCATGGGTTTGCAAAGTCAGGCATGACTAAGTGACTGAACTGAACAAGCTAACAGATCTGAGGGAACCAGGTTTGTCCCATTCAAGTCCATGTTTGCCCACCTTACCGACCCTGCTAACTCCTCAGTACGCAATCTGCATGCCTCTAATAGGGAATCCCCCAACCAGGATGCAATTCCACTCACCTGAACAGATGAGCACACACTGCTCAGAACCCTGCCCTGTCTTGGCTAAAACACCTTCTATGCTGATGACTGGAGAAGGCAATGGCACCCACTCCAGTACTCTTGCCTAGAAAACCCCATGGGTGGAGGAGCCTGGTGGGCTGCAGTCCACGGGGTCATGAAGAGTCGGACACGACTGAGTGACTTCACTTTCACGCACTGGAGAAGGAAATGGCAACCCACTCCAGTGTTCTTGCCTGGAGAATCCCAGGGACGGGGGATCCTGGTGGGCTGGCATCTATGAGCTCACGTAGAGTTGGACACGACTGAAGCGACTTAGCAGCAGCAGCAGCAGCAGCAGGCTGATGACTTGCGCCTTGAGTCTTCCAAAACAGAGGGAGCCATCACCACCTGTCAAGCTAGGAAAGGGCAAAGCCTGAGCCAGGCAACACACAGTAAAGATGGTCCTCAGGGAACTTTCTGTTCCTAACACCCTTCTGGATGTTTGGTTTCTCAAACCAAACAACGTTTTATTGGACTTGTTTCTCTACATTTTTCTCAGAAGAAAAACAACTTCCCAGGTGGATTCAACACAGAACCACACCTATTCTTGCTGTGCTGCTGCTGCTGCTGCTAAGTCGCGTCAGTCGTGTCCCGACTCTGTGCGACCCCGTAGACGGCGCCCAACAGGCTCCTCCGTCCCTGGGATTCTCCAGGCAAGAATACTGGAGTGGGTTGCCATTTCCTTCTCCAATGCATGAAAGTGAAAAGTGAAAGGGAAATCGCTCAGTCGTGTCCGACTCTTAGCGACCCCATGGACTGCAGCCCACCAGGCTCCTCCATCCATGGGATTCTCCAGGCAAGAGTACTGGAGTAGGGTAGTACCTTCCAATTGTCTAACAGCAAGAATGTGTCCAGGACCATTTGATCCTCTCTATGAACTCCTGGCTTCCCATGGGACGGGGCATCAGTCAGCCCCACCCCTTCTTAGCAACCTGGAAGCATCGTAGATTCTCTCCGCCTCCTGCACTGCCCCAGTTAGCGGTTGCTTCTGTTTGACCCTGCCACCCAGTGTCTCAGCCGCTCTTTCCCTTCCCCATGCCAGCCCCCTAATTGGGACCATATGTGTGTCCCATCTGCATATCAGCAGTGGTCTCAAGTGTCCTGCAGCCTTCACTCTTATCTTCCTCCAACCCCCTGTCCACACGCCAGTGTGGTCTTTTCAGATCTGTCCATTCATTTGCACTTCAGCTTAAGTAGTCAAACAGTTACCTCCCTTGAATTCAGGATAATAATACAAGCTTCTTCACCCAGCATAGAAGACCAGGCCCCTGACAGGCATAGACCATAGATCAGTGGTCTGCAAAGGCTCCGGACTCCATGGCCTCTGTAAGCCTGCCTGGTGACCCCCATTCTGCTCAGACCTCACCCTCCCTGAGTCCCCAGCCAGGTTTCCTGCCTTGTGCTCCCCCAACCACACACACACACTGCAGTGCCCTTCTCAGCACACACACTGACTGTCCACTTCCTGCTCTACCTCCCCATTACAGAGCAGGGGTTCCTGGAGGGAGGGCCTGCCCCTTAATCTATATAGTGTTTAGTACTCAATGACCCTCAATCAATGCACATGTGACAAAGGGTCAAAGGGCAATGTTAAGAGCACACCGCAAGCTGACTGATGGATAAGCGCAAAGGCTCCAGAAATTTAGTTCAAGGAAGGCTGCCCAAGCTTTGCTCTGAAGTTTGAGAGTCACATTTCTGAATAATCTTGACTCAGTGAGTCTAAAAAGAACAACTGAGCTTCCATATTACAGAAAGGAGACTCATCCCTGAATGAGGCACTCAGGACAAAGGTCTCCATCAAAGGAAATGATTTCAGCCTATGAAATCAGCCCTGACACTTGAGGCCCCAGGGAAAACCTAACGGTTTCCCCGTTACCAAAATAAACGTTTAATAGGGTGTGTTCCATCCTCAGTTGCTTTCAGAAATGACTTCAGGGATTGGTCTGTTTTCTTTCCAAGCATCCCACATGTCCTAAGACTTCAGCAGGACTCAGACATGTAATCAGGTCACTTAACTTCCACCCCACCCTCTCAGCTCCTTATCTTTCGAAGATACTACATAGAATAATAACACTTTCAGATATGAAATGAACAGTCAGAAACCCCTTTTTTGGACTTAAAATTTTAAATATTATCAAAAGGGACCTTTTATTTTCAGTAACAAAAAGGCCACACATTATTCTAATGAGCTTTCTGATAAGAAATCTCATCCACACTAGTCTTATTTTTCACAATTGTTTCTTTTGAAGATTTTTTGTGTGGTAAGACTAGAAGTGATACAGAAAACAAGAGATGAGGAATCTTTTAATCGTTTTTAAAAACAAAGAAAAAAAATAGATCAGACATCAGGTAAATTATAGCAGCTGAGTCAAGACCTCCTATAAACATTAAATCTTGGTTCTCACTGCTGTGACAGAATGTTTTGAAACTTCTCACGTACCCCTGAGCCCCAAAACATGGAGTGGTTATCTTTCATGGGCTGGGTGATTCCATAGGCTAATGAATGCTGGGATTATTCCAAATATTTTGGAGAGGGGCAGAGATTTCCACAATTTGGGCCATCGTCCACTTTTTGGCCTCAGAACTGTCATGGCACTTGCGTGTGTCATTTAGACAATCAGCGTGTCATGAGGCTCAAGGTCCACCAGAAGTCAAATCTTCCGCCATCGTGGGCCTGACTGGTTCTAATCAGTTTAATGTCATATCTTTAACGGCTATGTTATTCTTTCCAAGGTTGTCCCCTTCCCTCCTGTCTCAAGACAGCCCACCTTCCAAGTATACTGTGGACCAATCAGCAGTGACAAGAATCACAAATTCTACTATCCACTGGTACAGTAAGCACTAGGTTACTACTATTTGGTAAATACTTAATAGTTTGAAAAATAAATGCATGTAAGAAAAAATGATTTGTTTCAGAAAGTATTCAGTGTTTTAGTCGCTCAGTCATGTCCAACTCTCTGTGACCACATGGACTGTAGCCCGCCAGGCTTCTCTGTCCATGGAATTCTCCAGCCAAGAATACTGGAGTGGGTTGCCCTTCCCTTCTCCAGGAGATCTTCCATGTTCAGCATGCATGCTAATAACTTTTGGATTTACGCGGCACTTTCATGTGAGTCTGATTAGTATGCTCTCCTGTGCTTAATCGGCATCTTTAAACACACTTTTGAGAGGAGCACCCTCTGCACCTGGCGGGCATCTGGTTTCCTGAAGTACTCACTGCAGGCCTTTGTTCCCACCCTCGGGGCCCTGCCCCATCACTGACCCCACTCTTCCACGTCACCATACCACGGTCACCTTGCTGCAACTGCAGAACAAACACCAGAGCTCTGGGCTCCTAACTGGACTTCCCACCTGCTCCCTTCTCCAAAGCCTCAATTGGCTTCCCGCTCCCATCACAACAAACCTTAAGATGACATGCAAAGTCCAGCACTGTCCCCATCCCCACCACCAACTGACGGAACACACTTTCTTCATTCACTCTCCTCCAGCTACACTGATACTGACCTTGCTGGTCCCGGAACACGCCAAACACCCTCCTGCCCCTGTGCCTTCTGCCTTAGGGTCGCTGGTGTCCCTGTCCTCTTCCCCAATACCCTTCCCCCACGCAGCCAAGCTCCAGACTTGCAGGTCTCAACTTCTTGGTAATCGATTCATAGAAAAAAATCTCTCCCTCAGAAAAGATTACTCCCACCAAGGAGGATTTTCCACCATGCCCTGCGCCATCCTCATAGTCCACCTCATCCTGGTGCACTGTTCTCCCGGCTCTGGTCATCTGCTGATATGCTACAGTTTGTTTATTTGTGTTTACTGGCATCTCCCCTGCTAGGTCTCTGTCACTAGAATTCAAGTTGCCATGAGTGGGCGCTTTGCTAAGGATATTGCCGTATCATTAGGATTAATGCAGGGCTTGGCACACAGTGGGATGTTAGTAAATACTTATATTAAATGAATGAATGAATAAACAACATTTGCATTACATGTAAGTTGCACCCCTACAGGGGTGATAAAGCTCCACAGTCTCCAAGACCTTTCCTGTCTTTGAAGCACCCTGGGAAAAGACACCAAGTCTGGGCTGGGGGAAGGGAACACAGAAGGAGCATAGAAGTCAGATTAATAGACCACCTTCTCAGGGGTCCCCAGCCCATGCCCAGAGTCAGCTCCCTCTCCTCCCTGCCCGCTGCACACCCTTGAAAGACAGGAAAGAGCTGAAGAATGCAAGTTACAAAGCCAAGAATGCTACGGAAAACATGGATGCTACAAAAAACAAGAATGCTACAGAAAACCTAGGCAGAGTCAGAAGAGGAATTTCTGGAAGAGGAAAACCTTACCTGAGGGCAGGAAAAGCAAAGGTCACAGCTCCCAAATCTGGAGCAACATAGTCAAGAGCAATACACATAGCCCAGGAAGGAGAGAAAGTAGCCCAGCTCAGAGATCATGGGAGCAATGATGTTGATGTCACCACTGATAGGATGGATGAAGTGAAAGAGCCATCTTTTGGCAACTAATACTTGCACTGCACTTTACACTTTAAAGCATCAACACAATGTGACTTTACTGATTCACATAAAAGCCAGTAAGGCAGACAGTAAAAATTTTACAGATATGGAAACAGGCTCAGAAAAGCCAAGTGATTTTTCTGCAAGACTGCACAGCAAGCAAGCAGAGGAGGTGGAACTTAAAGGGTCTTCCAGCTACAAGGACTGAGTGAAGTGAAGTGAAGTCACTCAGTCGTGTCCGACTCTTTGCGACCCCGTGGACTGTAGCCCACGAGGCTCCTCCGTCCATGGGATTCTCCAGGCAAGAATATTGGAGTGGGTTGCCATTTCCTTCTCCAGGGATCTTCCCGACCCAGGGATCGAACCCAGGTCTCCCGCATTGCAGGCAGACGCTTTAACCTCTGAGCCACCAGGGAAGACTCCCTCAATTCCAAATGAATTTTTTCTTGAGGCCCCACTATAAGTGATTAACAAGACATTATCCATGGAATGCAAGTAACTATTCAAAAGCAGGATACCCCTCACCCACCCCGCCCCAAATTCCTCTAGAGATTTATTCCACACTCTCTTGACTTGGGAGAAATCTGGCTTTCTCTAAGCCTTCCTAAGGTGGCCAAAAGCTGAAAAGCCCAAAGAGAAGTCAAGCCCAGGTCTTTAACACTGTTGCCTCAGGGCTCTGCAAAACCACAGCAAGAGGCTGCAGAGTATAAAAGAAAACTGCTGCTGAAAGTATTTTTATGTGAAAATGCACCCTCTGCAAAAACTTGTTATAAGGGCTCATATTTTTCAATAGGTTCTTTCAAAATGCCATTACCATCACTCTCATGGACACTTGGGTTCAGAAAACGCATGGCAGGTTCATTAAATTGATTAGAACGGCATTCTTGCTTGAAAATATCTGATGTGCAATTAAAAAAGAAAAAAAAATCTCTGACATTCATAAATCCAAAAAGATGCTGCTCTGGTAGATGCAAAAATGAAGAGAGAGAAAACAAAGGATTTTTCCTGGAGTTCCAAGAGGTCCAAAGCTGGGCCCTCCAAACTCAGCAGAGAGAAGGGAGTGCAGACGTAAGCCACTTTCCTGGAAGCACGGCAGAGTTCAGAGGTCCCAGGCACAGATCCCAGGCACAGAACAAGCACCCAGGCAGCCTTGGGAAAGCAAGAGGTGTTTCTGACAGTCGAAGTCAACATGTCTCGTCACAATGGAAACTGAGGAGAAGTCAACGCTGACCGCAGAGATGGGTCCAGCGCACTCCTTGGGCAGCAAATGCATCTGGCCTCTGGGCCCCACCAGTGCTGTGGGAGACCGCTTGCCTCCATGTGAGCCTCAGAAGGGGCGGGGGCGGGTACCAGGGCTCTGGGCTGTGTAGGCATCTGCCTCCAAGAAAGGCAGGGGCCCTCCGCCCTGTAGCTCTGGGAATAAAGTCAGCCTGGGGGCCAGGACCGGGCACCGTGGCTTTCTGGACAGGGGCCCCACCACTCTCTGGCCATCTTCTCAGGCTGTTGCTTCTGCACAACGTCACCCCCATCTATTTAGACTGAGTATTTGCCAGCTTGCCTCCATCCAGCCAGATGCTGCCTTTCAAGGATTGCGTATTTCTATAATTATTTCCAGGAGAAGCAAACACTTTCGAGCCACTAGGGTTTGCCATGGAATTCACTTTCCCACAGAGGGGTGTCGGTCCGCCTCTGCCCCTGCTCTCTGTGGGCTCACCACAGGGTGGGCCCCCAAAGCCCCACCATCAGTGCAATCTGGTTTGAAATAAACCCCTTGGCATCAGTGAAGTGTTAATTCACCTCTTGGGTTTGGCTTTTTGTTTCTTGGTTGTTTTTTTTAACCCTGTATTTCTTTGAAAGGAGCCTCACTTTGAAAGAGAGTTTTAAACATGTTCCCTTTAGGCCATACTGCAAAAAATAATATCATTTTCTTAGCAGCAGAGTCTTGGCCTAAAGGCTTCCAGGAAACCAGCATGTTGTACTGGGCCCCAAAGAGGGGTGTGTCGGCCTGGCCGACAGAGCTCAGCATGAGTCAGGGGCAGGTTGGTCTGGCCAAGACCACCTCTGAGGCTGCCACTGAGAAGGCAGATCTCCTTGTCCACAGCTGGCAGTCAAGGCTCCTTAAAAGTCACTTTCAGAAGACTCTTCTGACATCAAGTTCCTGGCAGGCACAGTGGAAAGAACTGCCTCCAAATGATAGCACAGGATTCCATGGTGGCCTTTTCTGACATCATTGGAATTACCACCT
The DNA here is from genome assembly GCF_016772045.2 of Ovis aries. Lineage (NCBI taxonomy): Eukaryota > Metazoa > Chordata > Mammalia > Artiodactyla > Bovidae > Ovis > Ovis aries. The sequence continues at coordinate 51,026,824 of NC_056060.1, forward strand.
CCAATCTCTTGAGTAGATCCAGGAAAGTGCCCAACCCTTAGATTTTCATTTAAACTAATGCAGGCATGCAGTTGGAATCTCAAAGACCCACTGCCTTGTCAAAATACTTGGGCCTGTAGCCCTAAACACTTGAGGACTGGGAAATACTTTCCTGAGGGATGGGATGGAAAAAACAAAAGGCTCCCATGAGTAATCTAACCTAAGGTAGGAAGGGCAGAGGGTGAAGGAGCTGGAGACTTTAAACTCCCCACTTCAATGCCACTGGGCATTTAACTTGTCAAACACAGAGCACCTACTATGTGCAAGTCACCTTCAAGATGGTGGAGAGGGCATACTGCGAAGCTGCCACACAGCAGAGAAATCAGGTTAGGTTCAGCTAACAGCTTTGGCTTAAACAGTAAGAAGTAAGTATGGAGAGCAGCAGTTCAGGGCTGGTACCATGGCTCTAAGGTCATCAAGGATCCAGGCTCCTCCTCTCTCTGCGCTCCACTAAGCTAGAGCAGGGCTTCCGACATTGCAGTTACTTCACAGTCCCAGATGGCTGCTGGATTTCAGCCACCATGTCCATGTTCCAAGCAGTAGGCTGGAGGACAGAGAAAAAGCCAAAGGGGCGCACTGTCTATACAAGTCAGTCCCTGGAACCGTGTTATAAGCCACACATCACACTTCACCTTTCACTCACTAAAGCTTAAGTCGCTGGCCCATAGCCAGGTGAAAGAGAGGCTGAGAAATAAAGTCTTTTAGCTTGGCACATTACTGTATTCAAAAAGTCAGGCTTTTGATTACTGAGAAAGCAGGATAGGATACTGGATGTAAAATTAGCAGCCTTTGCCACATAACGCATAGAAAGAGTATTTGAAGATAAGCCAATTTTGAGGTCTACTAAGTTTAACCATTGGTAGTAGGAAAAAAAGAAAAGGTATTGAGGGTTGAAGGCTCAAGTGATATTATACTTCAGGGAAACTAAAAACTTTATTAAGTTGGAGGTGTTATGAACAAGTAATAAAATCAGCTTCCCAGAACTATCCACCTTTGAATTGAACATACTTCATGAAACATTACATCTCAAAGGGAAGTTTCTTAGGCATTATACAACAGTGGCTCCATCAGACTCACTAGAGAGCTTTTTAAAAACAAATCCCTAAGATTCCCCACTTTTTGAAATTGTGATACATGGTTTAGAGTTGAGGCCTAAAATTCTGTACACACACACACAAGCAATCAAGGTAACTCCTCCAATGGGTATTTTATCCAAATCTTCATTTCAAACATGAGGAGACAATTTACAACAATCATGTGATTCGTCCAGGGTCCCTAATGACCATCCAACCACCCCCCAGAGGTCTTAGATTCCAGGTTAGATCCATCCACCTAAATTATAGTTACCTACCCACCAGCAAACATGGTACAATGGTCGGCTGAATCCCCACCCCTGCAGTCAGAGCCAGCACTCTCAGAGACGCATGCTTCCTGGGGCTGCAATACCACCTACACTGGGGAACTCGAGGAGGGGTTTAAAATGAGTATTATGCACAACATGTGCATGAATCTGCTCTATATATCCACATCTGCAGCCCCCTTCTCTGACATCTCAAAGACGCTGGGAAGGAGGCAAAAGGCAGGAGGAGCCAGGGATAAAGAACAGAGGCTGGCAATGAGCCACACTTGAGTCAGCATGTGAATGCAGTCGCTTCCTGTGTTGGGGATTTCCCGACCACATGTAGGCGAATCCAAATGAGACAGGTTCCACCATCAATTGGTAGGAATGAAACAGCCAAACTCTCATCTCTGCCCCAACCCAACCATTGTTGGGGTGGGCCTCTGTCCTGACAGCAGTGTGGCTGCTGGCGGGATCAGGCTATGGTCCTACCTACCTGGGCTTCCCTGGGTCCCGGCCCATTTCCACAGCCTGGTCCCCACCTCCCCAGTCATGTGAGTCTTACTGCATCCTCACAGTGCTGAATAGATGGTCTTTGCTTAGATCTATCAGGGTTAGTTTCTGCTGCTAAAAATAAAAGACCCAGGATAAATGTCCTCAAGGAAGTAGGGAGAGCTCCAGATCTCCAGAGGTTATCTGTCTCAGGATAACTGGATAACCAAAAGTCTGGAAAGGGGGACAAAGGTTAAAGGAAGATGCTCAGGCTAGGCTAGGCATGGCAAGGCAGGGACCAGAGGACCCAGAGGGGATCTGATGAGGTAGCGACCACATCTCCTCTGCTGCCCTCTCTTCCTTCCATCGATTCTTCCTCCTCTCTCTCCTGGTCTTGTCTGCCTCCCTTCCTGACAGAAAAGCGTCCATTTCTCCTCTTTCTTGCCTGTTACATCCAAGAAATAAAGTTATCTCTTTTGTCTAGAAGCTAAAACTAAAAAAAAACCCTGACACTCTTGGCTGAGCTTTGAAAACACAAGGAGATAAGCAGAAACTGCCTTTGATAAGGGTGGAGAAAGTCCACACTGGTACGCTTGTGGCAGACAATATCAAACTTTAGGTGTACACGCTACCTCATCCAGCAATTCCACTCCTAGCAATTAACCCTGAACAGAACAATTGCACAAACATACTTCTAAGTATATAACTTCATATGTACCAAGTATTTCTAATAACCTAAATGTCCATTCATAGGAGCTTGGCTACCAATAACCTACAATGTCAAAGACTCTAAAACAGAATGCATACATATGAAAGAATGACTTTGCTATACACTTGAAACCCATGCAATATTGTAAGTCAACCACAGCTCAATTAAAAAAAATTATACTTAAAAAAAATTAGGAGCTTGGCTAAATTATCCATATCATGGAATATCAGAAAACTATTTTTTTAATGATTCATATACACAACCTTGAAAAGTATAAATAAAGAGACATTGTTTTAAAAGGTATCAGAACAATGTATAGAGACATATTACAAGAATAGCCTCCTTTCTAAAAAATAATTTGTATGTATAAAGTTACATTAACATCTAAAAAAATATTTGCCAAATCCTTAAGAGCAGTTATAATTAGAGGTGATAAAATAGGGTGCTTTCTATTTAAGTCATACATTTCTGTAGTGCTTCAGTTTTGATTACAAACAAGTAATTACAATAATAAGAAAAGAAATAAAATAAATGGAAGCTGAAATGTCCTTGGAACATGCAAAACAGCGGTGTTGGGAAGCCCATGGTTTCCGTTTAAGGCAACAGGCAATCCAGCACCCAACACAGAATGCAATTCAACATGAACTTTCTCCTTCCTCCTCTTTTTACACATGACCACACACAGTTGAAAGTTAAAATCCCTACCCAAAGTCAAGTAGAACCGATAACACAAAAGGGTGAGGTGCTACAGAAGCAAACAAGCACATCAGTTACAGAGATGGCAGAAGAATCACAAAGGTCAGGCACCAGAATGAGGAGCCCAGCAATTTCCACAACTGTCTAGCGTGGGAACAAGTCTTATGTGCTAAGAGCCTCTGAACATATTGCCACGCGACAAATAAGATTAATAAGAATGAAATGGTAACTGTATTTCATGTCTAGGTTTCAGTAGTTCAGGGAAATGTGTCCCTATTGAAATTTTAAGCAAAAAGCTAAACATTTAGTCTCACCACTTGAAAAAATAAACTTTGAAATTCAGGAAAATGAACTAATGTAAAATATCTAATTGCCCAAAATGTTCTACAAGTAATCTATCAGCTTGGACCAAAAATCCGTTCCTTTTTTTCCATATCTTACCGAACAAACGTTTTGACCAACTCAATATGTGTAGGTTGTATTTAATGAACAAAATTTATGAATTCTGGTTTTTATTTTTTAAAACCATTGGATTAAATATCCATTAATATTGAAAGTAATTCCCACAAACATCCAAATTGAACTTGAGAACTTTACCTTAGGCCAGCAGTCCACAACAGAAAGATTCCATACCCTCTGCTTTTACAAGAAAGACAAGAGATCTCTACTGACTGACTGTGTACCTCTTTTTTTTTTTCCTATTTGTCACCCAAAGGATTTTTATTGGCAACAAAAATCAATCCTGGGTCTTTAAGAGATTAAGCATAGTTCAAAGAAAGAGGTTGTACTTTTCAAAAAACTAATGAACCAACATTTCAGCCAATAATGCAAATTATTCAAATACAGAACTAAACTTAGGATTCTGATTAGATTCCATGTTGAACAGCAACAAACCACTAGATTTAATGCATTTGAAGGAAAGAGGACAACTGTTATAAATAAGGACCCTAGGCACCAAATAGGTATTCGCCATTCAGAGCGCTGTTTTCTGTGTGCTAGTGTTCAAGTGAGCTGAAACAATAGATGTTTGTGAGCTTTCAAAACTGTGCAGTTTGCCAGTTTAATTAACTTCCATTTATACTACAACACAAGTCCAGCAGTTCACAGACTCAGTTACTAGCTGTGAAATAAGGCAATTTCAAACATGCTGCATGTACATTATATGGCTGCCAGGTGGGTTACACGTCTCTCACGAGCCTCAAGTCCACTCTGGCAGCTTGCAGCACTTCCCAGCACCACAGGGGCTGGGCATGGCAAGTGTACAGTGAATGCCGGCTTCCTTTCCCCTTTCCTCCTTACTCCAAATATAATAGAAAAATGGCAACATGACGCATGCTTACAATACCACTAAGACTATTCCTGGGCCTTCCATTCACTGCTTTCCTATTTCATTACACAGGCACCCAAAATACCCCCTTTAACAGAACCTTGCTTGCACCAAAACAACTCCAATTGTGTGTTTAGCACACATACATAGATGCAGTGGAAAATAAAAAGGAAATACACCTCAAATTAGTAATTGTGTATCTTAACGGGAGAACTGAAAACAGTTTTTAATTTTTATCTTATACATTTCTGTATTTTCCAAATGTTTTACAATAAGCATCTGCTGAGTCAAAACTGTTTGATACAACACAGTCCCTCTACACACTCCCCAGAATGATCAAAATGAAGATGACACACAACACCAAGTGTTGACACTGGAGTCACTAAAACTCACTCACTGCCAGGTGGGAGTGGCAGCTGGCACAACCACTTTGGGATCAACAACAGCTCCACATACAGGACGACCCAGCAACTCCACTTTTATACACCTGAAGAACCTACCTACACATACAAGAAAGTGACACTGTCAATAACAGCTAAGAACTACAAACAACTCAAAAGTCCATCAACAACAGATATATCAATTATCAAGGAATAGTAAGACAATGAAATACACAATGAAAATTTAGCAATGTATTTAACAATGAGAAAGAACAGATTATTGCTATTTGCATATCCATCGATGAATTCCATATACAGTGGTGAATGAAAAAGCCAGACATTAAAAGAGTACTTACTATATGACTATGATCCCATTTTTATGAAGTTCAAGAACAGTCAAATTTACCTATGGTGATAGAAACTGGATACTGTTATCTTTGTGGAAAAACAATGACTGGGAGGAAGCAAGAGAAAACGTCTGGAAGATAGTAAACATTTTTTATATCTGTGCCTCCTACTTTAAAAAAAGAAGAATAAACTGGATTTGTACCACAGCTCTAACTGCTTACTAGCTGGGTGTTGTTCAGTCGTTCAGTCATGTCCGACTCTTCTGCGACCCCATCGGCTGTCCCCCATCGGGTTTCCCAAGCAAGAATACCAGAGTAGGTTACCATTTTCTTCTCCAGGGGGATCTTTCCAACCCAGGGATCAAACTCGGGTCTTCTGCATTGGCAGGCAGATTCCTTACCACTGACTACCAAGGAAGTTCACTAGCTGTGTGGCCTTGAGCAAATTTCTTAACTTCTCCAAGTTTCAGTTTCTAAACTGTAAACGGGATGAGAATTAAACAAGGCGACGCATTTAGTGTTTAACACAGTCACCAGCACAAGGCAAAAGCACAGTACGTAACAACAGAAGCTGGACAAACATCCCCTAGGTCTTACTATGCACTAGCGGGCACTGCTCTGCCTCTCCCAGTTCCTGTTCTTATCTGCTGCTCAAGGCCACAAGGGCAGGCTGTGAGCTAGGCTTTCAGAAACGGTTTGTGCAGGACATCAACCACAAGCGTTGCTCCTGAGGAGGAGGAGGAGGAATCACTAGTTATGTTGCTGCTGAGGTCTCCAAGGAAAGGAACTGGCAGGAGGTACACATCAGGATTAATCACAGACTACTGGAGAGAAAAATGGCTTTAGCTTCTGAAAGTAGTAGCTGCTTTCTGCAGGAGGAGAAAGACTTTTATTCCAGTGGAATAACTCATTTTAAATTGAGGAGTCATCTGGGAACTGAAAGAGCTCATCTTTCTTTCCTAAGGAAAGAGAGGAGACAAGTCACTCTCTGTTAAAGGATTTTCTATGTTGACTGGCTAAATTTACTGCCCTTTAATATATTTCAGATTTACAACTAAAATAATTTTTAAAGTATAGGCCTGCTGTATAAAAGCAATTTAAAATGTTGGTCATGAAGCAAGAGACTCAGATTATACAAGACAGTTTTAGTGAAATGAAACACTATAAATGGAGAATAGTCTCCAATTTAGAAGACCAACCAAGACTAGGAATGACTCAACATATCATGCGGAGAAGGCAATGGCACCCCACTCCAGTACTCTTGCCTGGAAAATCCCATGGACAGAGGAGCCTGGTAGCGACCATGGGGTCGCTAAGAGTCGGACACGACTAAGTGACTTCACTTTCACTTTTCACTTTCCTGCATTGGAGAAGGAAACGGCAACCCACTCCAGTGTTCTTGCCTAGAGAATCCCAGGGACAGGGGAGCCTGGTGGGCTGCCATCTGTGGGGTTGCACAGAAACTTAGCAGCAGCAGCAACATATCATGAATTTTTCTTCCATTAACTTCTATTTTGCTTTCAACTAAGGCACTGAGTGCACCTGACTGAGCCCCACCACTTTCTAGCTCTACCATCTGAGAGCAGGTTACTCTCTCTGTGCCTCATTTTCCTCAACTGGAAAATGGGATGATAATCAGGTTATTAAAAGGAGTAAATGAGTTAATAGATATTAAGTGCATAAAAGTGCCAGGCACTACCAAGTGCTATAAAAGTGTTCCTACCATCACTTCTTAATCTTCAGATGAAGAGACAGAACTCATCTAAAATTGTGAAACTTAATCACAGACTGTACAGATATAGGATGCTGCTGCTGCTGCTGCTAACTGTCTAATATCCAGAGGGAGCTGTGCACTAAGATCATGTCAAGTAAATATGACAATTTGTGGTTTGTAGGTGCACACATGCACGTGCAAACACCCAACCCTTCCAAACCCCTCCCTCTTCTCACAAGTAATTTCAGTCCCTCTAGAACAGAATGTGCCAATGATCCCAAGTTGTTCAGATCCCAAGATAATCCCAACAAAGGTGTGAAATGTTACTCTTCTTCCCAATATTTTCAACGGCCCATTAAAAGAACACACACTGAAAAGGCATGTTTGCCTTTCACATTTCAAAAACTGGAACCTTTCCATAGCACACTTGAACAGCTGAGTGGATGATATTCAAACATGGACTCTTTTCAACCTGTAGCAGAGGAGACCTACTAAAACCTTACATTTTCCTCCAATTGTGAGCACAGAAAGTTTTTCATTTTGTTCCAAAGGAAATGATCTTAACACAGCTCAATGATATCATCACCGTCTGAACCGAGTGGGCATCCGGTGGCCGTGACAGGACTAAATGCTAAAACCCAAGAGTATAAAAGTTAAAAGCGACTCAGTGGAAATGTCAGTTACAACATTCATTCTTTGATTGGCAAGAATCAAACACAGAGACAGAGAACCCTCAAGCAAGGGAATTATGAAGAGTATCCAGCAAAACATAAGGGTAGCACCTGACTTCCCCTCCCCCCACCTCTGCCAGTAAAAAGCTTTTCAATACCCACAGCATTCTGCTTTTCTAAGTGGAAGAGAACTGTGCTTGAAAAGATTACTACATATCATTCTTTCACTGCACCAGTAGGCACATTTACACCTTTCTACCAACACTAGCCAGTCAGATCCAAAATCCCTATCACACTATCTGTGGTTTTTCTCTATTATCAGAGTGACTTAAGTAAGAAGGCAATTTTCTTTTTCTATTTTTTAGTTTATTTTTAATTGGAGGATAATTGCTTTACAATGTTGCATTAGTTTCTGCTGTACAACAACATGAATCAGCCTTAAGTATACATATATCCCTTCCTTCTTGAGCCTCCCTCCCACTAAGATAGTAGTTTTCTAATTCACTAGTCCAGGGTATCAAAATTTTGCTTAAAAAATAACTGTTCGTCTGTACTTCACAGACTTTGGGACACCCAGATAGCTCTCCACTGAAACCACATCTACAAACACAGCTGACACAGGACAGTGACAGCAATGCCTATCTTTGCTCTACCTTTAGTTGAAAAACCTTGTTCAGCTTTATTATCCAGAACTTGGCACATCAGCAGATAAGGAGGAGAAACTTGCATACTCAGGCTGACTCCTAGCAATGCATTAGATTCTGGGAGCGCAAGGGAAAAGCAGGTAATGGCAGCCATATTTTATTTGCAAAATAATTCCAGCCGGGTCTACTTTCTTGCTGATGTAAGCTGGCTGGTTAGGTTTTGACATTTCATTAAGTTGCTTTGGGTCTTGATCGAAACAGTCGTCCTTCAAATATGTATTTGACTCTACTATGTGTAAGACACTATGCCAGGTGCCAAGGGAGATTAAAAAATGACCTTATTTCACTCTCAGACTCTTTACTTTCTACAACCTCCCTAAACACCGAACAGAGACGAATGGCACTTCTATCCCCTCACAACCATATTTAGGGCCCTTGTTTTACCCTCCTTAAGCCCCTGTGAATACTTAGAGAACCACTATTGTTTTATTATTATGAAGGTTAACTTATACTGCTTTTTTTTATAAAATACAAACAGTCAAGGAGGTCACGAAATGAAAAAGAAAATTTCCTTTCCAACCATGCCAACAATCCTACAGCCCAGAAATAAGCACGTTTCTTAGGATTTTTTTCCAGAGATTTATATTTGCAAACCAAGAATTGAGACTTTTTTTCTACATAGGATCTTAAACTAATGTGCCCCCTTTTTTTTAACGAAAAAAAGCCTGTTTTACGAATTTTTCTGTATCAGTACTCACAGATTTGCCCAATTCCATAATGTGCTTATATGGCATTTAACCAGTCCCTTTGAAAGGCACTTAGATTACTTCTACTGTTCAGTTCAGTTCAGTTCAGTTGCTCAGTTGTGTCCGACTCTTTGAGACCCCATGAATCGCAGCACACCAGGCCTCCCTGTCCATCACCAACTCCCGGAGTTCACTCAGACTCACATCCATCGAGTCCGTGATGCCATCCAGCCATCTCATCCTCGGTTGTCCCCTTCTCCTCCTGCCCCCAATCCCTCCCAGCATCAAAGTCTTTTCCCATGAGTCAACTCTTCGCATGAGGTGGCCAAAGTACTGGAGTTTCAGCTTTAGCATTATTCCTTCCAAAGAAATCCCAGGGCTGATCTCCTTCAGAATGGACTGGTTGGATCTCCTTGCAGTCCGAGGGACTCTCAAGAGTCTTCTCCAACACCACAGTTCAAAAGCATCAATTCTTCAGCGCTCAGCCTTCTTCACAGTCCAACTCTCACATCCACACATGACTACTGGAAAAACCATAGCCTTGACTAGACAGACCTTTGTTGGCAAACAAACCCAAGTAAGATGGTAGGTGTTGCAAGAGGGCATCAGAGGGCAGACACACTGAAACCATACTCACAGAAAACTAGTCAATCTAATCACACTAGGACCATAGCCTTGTCTAACTCAATGAAACTAAGCCATACCCGCGGGGCAACCCAAGACGGGTGGGTCACAGTGGAGAGGCCTGACAGAATGTGGTCCACTGGAGAAGGGGATGGGAAACCACTTCAGTATTCCTGCCTTGAGAACCCCATGAACAGTATGAAAAGGCAAAATGATAGGATCCTGAAAGAGGAACTCCTCAGGTCAGTAGGTGCCCAATATGCTACTGGAGATCAATGGAGAAATAACTCCAGAAAGAATGAATGGATGGAGCCAAAGCAAAAACAATACCCAGCTGTGGATGTGACTGGTGATAGAAGCAAGGTCCGATGCTGTAAAGAGCAATATTGCATAGGAACCTGGAATGTCAGGTCCACGAATCAAGGCAAATTGGAAGTGGTCAAATAAGAGATGGCAAGAGTGAACGTCCACATTCTAGGAATCAGCGAACCAAAATGGACTGGAATGGGTGAATTTAACTCAGATGGCTTCTACTGTTACTTTATTGCAATGCTGTAGTGAATATCTCTGCATGTTTGCTGGCTCACTTTCGCAGGTATGTTCGTAAGATAAACTACTAACTGTAGCAGGAATGTGTATAGACAATTTTTAGTTTTGAAAGATAATGTTAGAAAAAAAGAGAGAGAAAAGGAAAGGGAAGGAGGGAGGGAAAGAGAGAGGGAAGCAAGGAAGGAGAGAGGGATGGGAGGAGGAAGGAAAGGAAAGAGAGAGAAAGAAAATAAACGCTGTGGCCAACACCAGGGGCTACCTACTCACAGCAACTGCCGCTTTCCTTCTGGCCAGCAAAGCTCCATTGCTGCCCCCTTTCCTCTCAGTACCCACATGCTTTGAGAAAGCTGTGCCCTAAGACTGGTCTAAGCAAGCAATGGGAGCCCCCTCTCTCCATGCCAGTCATCAGATGAGATGTGGGCATCTGGCCCAGTTTTGCCAAAGGGGCACAAGAGAAGTTCTGGGGGTGGGGCTCCCAGCAAAGGTTTTCTCTGGTTTCCTCTTTTCCTGCCTCTGGACACCATACATCACCTGTGTACGAGGATATGGTGGTTGGGAACACAAGGAGCCAAGCTGGAGGTCAAATGTCAAACACTGAGGCTGGCAAAGAGGAAACTTAGCTGAGCCTTTCATTAATGAACCCCAAAACTATGCTAACTTTTCTTTACATGAGATAATAAAGATCCTTACTATTTAAACCACTTTTAACTGAGTTTTGTTTACTTGCAAGGAAAGTATTCCCACTGCACACCTGTTCTCTAAAAAGAAGCCCACTGGATTTACAATCCCACCCAGGGCACATACAAAAGCATCTATCCCCTCACAGCCTTGGCTTCACCGGGGTTTAGTCCCCATGTGTTCTCAAGGTATTTTTCTCTTAATGGCCAGAGTGCTTTCTTCCTTGGAGAGTCTAGCAGCTCTCTCCCCAAATAAGGACACATTGCAAAAAGGTGACCCGAAGACGGCCAGTATTTCATTCTTCTTCACCTGCGACACAGCACTGAGACACAGGCTCACCTGCTCCTTCAGAAGAGTAGACGCTGTCACCCGGGGCCGTACGTTCTCAGTGCCTTAGAGTCAGACCTGACTCTGCTAGGCTGGGACAGTCACCAGGGTGTGGAAGGACAGCCCCAGACTGGAACCTGGATGACCTAGTTCAGATCTGCTGCTTATGAGCTGGCTGGCTGCAGAGATGTCACCCAACCTCCCATTCCACATTCTTTGAATGTAAAAGGCCGGCTCCTGAAACTAAGGCCCAGGGTCCTTATTAGGATAAGGTGGGGACAGGCGTGTGAAGGTGACAGACCGTCACAGACTATTAGACGTAGGAGTGAGGCTGATCCCCACAGATCCATGCTGAGAGGGGGCCAGGCCAAGGGCAGGAGGATCGCCTGTCTCCAGCCCTTTCTGTTCTCCCTGTCACTCCTGCCATCACTGTGGGCAGCCTGTCAGGTCAGGACTAATAACCAGAAGAAAACCCAACCAACCACTTCCACTCCTCCCACAGTTAAGCTGAACTCCCAGGAGCAGCATCACAGTCAGTGAATGAGAGGTGATGTTCAGACAAGAGTCAGTGCGTGCCAGGGTCACTTACAATGATTACTAAGGCTCAGACTGGTACCTGGGCAAAACATGTATGATTCTGAGCAAACTTCCAAAAGGTTAGTTTGGCCCACGCTTTTCTCATCCCTCTCATTCGCTCTTGAGCATTGTAATGGATTCAATCACTGCTTTCTGCACTCCACTCCCCTATATAATGGCATCATATGTCCCCCTTCTGCACCATGTGACTTTGCAGTACTTCCCATGAGAATGGCCTGAGTATACTTCCGCACTGCACTGATGTTGGGCTTGGCCATGTGATTTGTGTTAACTAATGGTTATGAGCCAAAGCCTTAAGAGGCATCATACATTTCCACCTGCCCTCTTAGGCTACTGCCATTTGCCATAAGGTAAGCACGCCCTAGGCCCCAGAGTAACAAGCACATGTGGAATAGACTCAAAGCCAATGATCAACTAAGTAGAAAAATAAATCCCTGTGGTTGTAAGGCACTGAGATCAGGGATAGTTCATTATGCAGCAACATCATATAGTAACCTAATACAAACATCTTAAGAGCAAAAATAAACTGTGGAAAATTCTGAAAGAGATGGGAATACCAGACCACCTAACCTGCCTCTTGAGAAATCTGTATGCAGGTCAGGAAGCAACAGTTAGAACTGGACATGGAACAACAGACTGGTTCCAAATAGGAAAAGGAGTACGTCAAGGTTGTATATTGTCACCCTGCTAATTTAACTTCTATGCAGAGTACATCATGAGAAACGCTGGACTGGAAGAAACACAAGCTGGAATCAAGATTGCCAGGAGAAATATCAATAACTTCAGATATGCAAATGACACCACCCTTATGGCAGAAAGTGAAGAGGAGCTAAAAAGCCTCTTGATGAAAGTGAAAGAGGAAAGTGAAAAAGTTGGCTTAAAGCTCAACATTCAGAAAACGAAGATCATGGCATCTGGTCCCATCACTTCATGGGAAATAGATGGGGAAACAGTAGAAACAGTATCAGACTTTATTTTGGGGGGCTCCAAAATCACGGCAGATGGTGACTGCAGCCATGAAATTAAAAGACGCTTACTCCTTGGAAGGAAAGTCATGACCAACCTAGATAGTATATTCAAAAGCAGAGACATTACTTTGCTGACTAAGGTCCGTCTAGTCAAAGGCTATGGTTTTTCCAGTGTCATGTATGGCTGTGAGAGTTGGACTATGAAGAAGGCTGAGCACCAAAGAATTGATGCTTTTGAACTGTGGTGTTGGAGAAGACTCTTGAGAGTCCCTCGGACTGCAAGGAGATCCAACCAGTCCATTCTGAAAGAGATCAGCCCTGGGATTTCTTTGGAAGGAACGATGCTAAAGCTGAAACTCTAGTACTTTGGCCACTTCATGCGAAGAGTTGACTCATTGGAAAAGACTCTGATGCTGGGAGGGATTGGGGGCAGGAGAAAGAGGGGACGACCAAGGATGAGATGGCTGGATGGCATCACGGACTCGATGGACGTGAGTCTGAGTGAACTCCGGGAGATGGTGATGGACAGGGAGGCCTGGCGTGCTGCGATTCACGGGGTCGCAAAGAGTCAGACACGACTGAGCCACTGAACTGAACTGAGTGGTAAGTTTGCCTGGCACCAAATAATCAAGCAATAATAAAATACTGGTGCTTATTTTAAGGAGATTTTAATTCATTCATCATTCATACATGTACAGAGAACTTCTACACGTAAGGCACCACAGTAGCCCCACAGGAAGCTGAGCATAATGAAAAATATGAAGTAATCATTCCTACAAGCATCTTTTCAGTCTAGCAAATCCCCAAGCCTCCTTAATTCTACTGGAGGAGAGCAGTCCATGCTGACAAAGCTTCTGTTCAGTTCATTTCATTTATTCATTCATTCACTGCCCTGGGTTAAATCACAGAAGGGAAAATTCAATATCTATGCATTTAAGGATCTGATTCTCATACTTATTAATGGTGAAATCTACTTCCTTCTACAAATGTATTCTTAAAGAAACTAGAAACTTGTTTCTAGTCTACAAACTAGTTTGTTTTTAATGAACTCCTTTGTTCTATTAATCTTCATTTATTCACTCAACATATGTTTACTGAGCACCTATGATTCTCCAGGCAGATGAATGGTACCTGTGCTAGGAAGCAACGCACACAATTCCTAGCCCCAACCCCTGGCTGCCCAGGTGCACCACTAACCACAAAAGAATTTTTTTAAATTATGGTTGACAGCTCCATGTAGTATCTAAAGAAATTTTTTTAACAAAAATAAAAAAATATTCCTATAGTTTTTAATTCCTATAGTTTAACTCCAATGCCTTCTTTCAATTCTACTTTTAAAAGAATTCTAGGGATTTTCCTGGCAATCCAGTGGTTAAGACTTCACCTTCCATTCCAGGGGTGCAGGACTGATCTCTGGTCAGGGAGATAAGATCCCACATGCCTCGCAGCCAAAAACATAAAAAACAATAGAAGCGATACTGCAACAAATTCAATAAAGACTTTAAAAGATAATAAACAGAAGAATTCCACCCAACTTGCAAACGTGGTGATTTCACCATCTTGCCTCCCCTTTTATCAAGGAGGACAGAGAAGATGTGTTTCGATAGTACTCCTCCTCACACTGACCGCCACACACAGAGGTGTGGGAGACTCACATTTAATAACCTTCGGCATGAAGTCTTCAAAGGTCTTCGGGAAATCTAGATAAATTACATCCACTGGTTTGCCCTTCTTCCCACATTTATTTTCTCCCTCAAAGAATGTAATAAGTTCATCAAGCATGATTTCCCCATCCGCACATCACGCTTTTCCGAAGGGTCCTGTGATCTCACCCTCTCCCATGGATTGCACAAGCCTGCTGGGCATGGAGGTGAATTAGCTCTGAAAATAAGGAGCATTCCCCGATTCTAAGTGGGAGTCACAAAAGGGAAGCATCAGAGTAATAAGAACATACACGCATATCCCTCTCTATGCAGACCTGTTCCAAGCACTCTATACAGATTCACTCATACAACGTAGAACCCCAGAGGCAGGAGTGGACCTGGGCAGTCCAGGGCTAGAGTCCAGGCCCTGCAGCTTCTGCAAATCCCAACATGTGCCAGGGACTCTGGCTTCCCTACCAGCCTGTCTTCAGCCAGCTCGATGAGGATCCCCAGGAAAGAAGCAGAGAGGGAAGGCCATCCTAGAGATGTCCTTTATTTCAGGACACAGCTTTTCCCTGGACACTCTGGGATAAATTCTAGTGTTTCCCACAAAAGGAGCTCGTAAGCGTCCCCTAAAGCTGCCAACATCCTGCTTCCTCTAGGCAGGGCCTGCTCACCGCTCCAGGAACAAAGCAAAAAGGAGAGCCTCCTCAGTAGTGAAGGGCCACAGCCATAACCCAAGAATGCTCTGAAGCTTGGCTGGAGGCCTTGCCTGAAGGGCCCGGCATCTCAGAGCCCTGAGCTGCTCTCCTAAATGCTTCAATCTCTTCTTACTGAAGCCCCTACCCTGCTACTAAGCTCAGAAATGCAGGAAAGGTAGGGGGTTGGTGGGGGGCAGGCGCTGACACACCATCTCCTTTCCCTCTAGTCTCTCTCCAGGAGCTAGTTTTACATCTCTATGGGGTTTCGGGCTTCTCTGAAATCTTCCATCTTGGGTGGCTGAACGGGTGGGGGAGGAGAGAATCCAGATTGTCTGGGTCAATGACACGCTACAAATCTGGCCCAGGGCCGCCACCTGGAAATCTAAAGCGAAGGATATTATTAAAGTCACAGGTTAAGGATCCCTCACTCCACAGCTCCTCATTTAGAAGCCTGCAGTGGCATTAAATGTAAACACTTCCCCAGAAAGCTTTAAAACAGAGGGAGGTTTTTATTAAACGACTTAATTGAGGGCCACTTCTCATGTGGAAAGCTTTTTACTGGGAGGAAGAAAAAGGCCTGGTGGGTGTTTTCCAAGACACTTGTTTTTTTTAATCTGCCATGTTGTACTGGGGAAATGAAGCACCACTCGGGGCAGGTCTGTGCCCTGGCTGCTAATTCTTCAGCAGAATTAAAAAATAATAAGACCTAGTCCCCAGCAGCATGGAGAACCCAGCACGACAGTGTTAATTCCAAAATTCATTTCAAGGGTCATTGGAATCACTGGGCAGAAAAAGTAGTTAAATTAAGGCTGGCCAAAAGGACCCAAATTAATGAAGAAAGATATTCTAAAACTTGAAATAAGGACATGATGTGGTAGAACAGGTCTGATGAAACTGAGGCTTGGGTTACTCTACAAAGACACCAAATAAAAGGAATGAAGAGTTGAGGCTCACTACAGTGCATAGATGGACCAGGGAAACATGACGCTGAGCGAAAGAAGCCAGGGCAAAAAGGCCACATGTTGCCTGATTCTATTTAAGATAGCCAGGTAGACTGGTGGTACCTGCGCCTGCAGGGAGATAGGAACGTGAAATGACAGCTTAATGGGTACAGGGTTTCCCTCTCGGGTGATGAGAAAGCCCTGGAATTAGTGGTTGCACAATGCTGTGAATGTACTTACTGTCATGGACCTGAACACTTTAAACTGGCTAAAACGGTCAATTATACACTGTATGAGTTTTACCATAACGAACTAGAAAATAACAGGAATTACAGAAGAATCCTCTTTCAGCTCCTAACCCAGGAGGAATCACTTCCTCACCTGAGTGCAAATATACAAGCAAAGTAATAAATAATATTATTTTACTAATAACTCATTTTTTGAGCTGAAATTCCCAAGTACACTAAGCACTTCTGAAGACTACATCATTTCCCCCACACCTGTCTTCAGGTAGGTGGTGTTATCATTAGCCTGACGCTACAGGTAAGGAAACCAAAGCACAAGAAGGTCCAGGAGCTTGCCCCAGGGTCAGCAGGCAAACAGGGGAAAAGCCAAAGGATGAACCCAGAGGGAGTACAGCAGGGAGCTTACACCCAAACTCAGAGTCAGAATCATACACTCTGCCACCGGAATGCTTTCTGGGCCTGGTTTCCCACTTTGCCCACAACACAGACATCCCTTGGCTGTTGAGCCCTAATCCCTTTCAGTGGCATTTCCTAAGTGACCACTTATGCACCAAGTTCTCCGGAAAAACCATATTCAAAGTCACATGTCTGTAGAACTACTTCACTTGGACAGTTATCTTCATGTATTCTGATTTATTCTCTTAGTCCTTGGAACAACGCGGTAAAACAGGAGGGCGATGCAATTGCCTGTCCTTTCCTGGGGAGAAAAGCAAGCTGCCGAGGGTTTGTAGTTGACCTTGGGCCACACAGAGGGTGCAGGCGCCCAGCTTCTGTTCCGTGCCCCACGCTGTTGTCTTCCTAAGCAGCCAGGTTCAACTACTCTGAGACTTTCAGGGATTTTTTTTTTTTAAAGCATGTAAGTTATGTATATGTAAATCTATATTTATATGTAAATAGATGCACGCAATTACAAATGAAGTTAAGGAGCAGTTTAATGGAGAGAAAAGCAGCTCTTCCTACATTTCAGGGGCACCTGTTGGGTAACCCAGAAGCACCCACAAAAAGTTGAATTCCATTCCCTCCACTCCTCTTAAGAAAGCAGGACTCTTTGCCTCTGGTCAACAGCTCTCTTTGATAAGAGATGTTAAAAGCTACCACTGGGGTTTAGAGATGCCACCCTGCCAGGGCTCTCAGCCTCCCACCACTGACTTTTGGGGCTGGATAAGTCTTTATGGGGCTTCCCTGGTGGCTCAGATGGTAAAGAATCCACTTGCAATGCAGGAGACCAGGGTTCGAGACCTGGGTTGGGAAGATCCACTGGAGAAGGAAATAGCAACCCACTCCAGCATTCTTGCTTAGAGAATTCCATGGACAGAGGAGCCTGATGGGCTACAGTCCATAGGGTTGGAAAGAGTCAAGCACAACTGACAACTAACACACAAGTATTTACTGGGGGGCCATCCCATGCATTGTAAGGAACTTAGCAGCATCCCTGGCTTCTACCTCCTAGATGCCAGTAGCCACCACTACCCCCAGGTCGTGACAACCAGGATGTCTCTAGATACTGCCAAATGCATTTGAGAGCCACTGCACTATGTCAGAGAGATGTGGCCCTCACACCTCTAGAAGGTAGGAGCTATATGCCCATCTTAGATGAGGTAACAGCCCTGAAATGGACGAGGAACCTACCCAGAACACCACACTCCTTGTGAGGGACAATGTGACTTTCAAGTCAAGCAGGTGAGACACCCCCTACACCCTCACCCTACAGTAGGGAGACAGAATGGGAAGACCAGAGGTGGATCTGTCTTCTATCAGCTTGTGTATTGAAAATACTAAAACTATGCTTTGCCCTAGGAAGATGGACATGGACTTGAACGCTCCCAGGGTTTGAGTCTCAGCTCCAAAGAAAATACACTCTGCTTGCAATAACAGTCTCAGCAATGCCTGGAAGGTTGAAGGGCATCCTTGACTCACAAAGTAATCTGCATGGGGGTAGGCATGCCCTTTGAATAATAAATGCTTTAAGCATGAACACAAACAGCATATCTCTAATCATGAGAGCCTGAAATACTTTTAAAATATGCTTTTACCAAGAATTCCCCGATTATTTTGGTGAAACAGCCGCCCCTCCACATTCTCACTCTTCTTAGCACTCATCTGTATTTCTGCTTAGAAACCACTGATACTGGTAGAGAGACATGAAATACAGGATATCACGTTTCAATGGGCTGAGTGACATCCATCCTTCCTCCTACAAAACTTGATCGAGCATCTATTTCCTGCTGGACACATGATGCGAGGTCAGTCAGGAGATCCCTCCTCTTTGCAGGCTGGTTTACAGGGTTTTGAGGGGCAGGAGGGTGCTTCCTCCAACATGTTGGCAAAGGGCACTGACCATGTTCTAATTGCTGAGATAAAGGCATCTGCAAGCAGTCAACAGTCTGTGAAGCAGTGAATGAGCGGTGAGTTGAGGGGATGGATGAAGAGGCTGTGCAGTAACCAGAGAAGCCCAGCTCAGGGCCAGGAGAGTCTGAACCCTTGATCCAAGCACTTCACAGGTGCACAAATCTGACAAGTGACCCAATTTCTCATGGCCTCTCTTCCCTCACCTGTAGAGTGGGTTTATGATAGCATCCATCCCACAGAGTTGTTAGGTTGAACACTCTCAGGCAGGGCTGGAGGTAGAGGCTCTAGAAGCATTTGCTATTATTATGCAAATCACTGATTTGGGCAGTTCTCCTGAGAAGTCCGGGCTTCCCAGGTGGCACAGTGGTAAAGAACCCACCTGCAATGCAGAAAGAAAAAATTCAGATTTGATCCCTGTGTTGGGAAGATCCCCTGGAGGAAGGAGGAGGAAATGGCAACCCACTCCAGCGTTCTTGCCTGGAGAATCCCAGGGACAGGGGAGCCTGGTGGGCTGCCGTCTCTGTGGGGTTGCACAGAGTCAGACACGACTGAAGCAACTTAGCAGCAGCAGCTGCCTCACATCCAGGACACTGGGCTCACTGCAGTTATCCATATCCTTAGCAAGAGGTGGTGGTACCCTGAGCAGACCGTACCTGACGAACTAGGTAACTAGTGGCTCCAATCCTCCCCTCTTCCCTACTTCCTCTCTCCCTCTAACCTTACACTTCCTTCCACCACCACCACCCCCACCAAAAAAAAAAAAAAAAAAAACAGCTTACAGGTGGCTCAGGGCAATGCAGACAAGTTAGGGCTGAGCTCTGTCTGACTACAAATGGGACAAAGGTGCTCAAGTCCCAATCCTTAAGTTCACAAGTCAGAAAAAGATCTTAAATTTGGTAAACTCCAGCCAGCCCTTTGCAAACTGCTGCTGCTGCTAAGTCACTTCAGTCATGTCCGACTCTGTGCGACCCCATAGATGGCAGCCCACCAGGCTCCCCCATTCCTGGGATTCCCCAGGCAAGAACACTGGAGTGGGTTGCCATTTCCTTCTCCAACCTTTGCAAACTACTCTCTCTTATCTCCTTCCTTCCATTCTTTCTCTATCAGTTCTTCTCCGACTCCAAAAGCTTTTACTGTAATCACCACTCTCAGTAAACTTTCCAGGTTTTTGATATTTGACTAGGGCAAGGAAAGCAGCTAATCAACTTTTCAGTTGCTGCTGTGGAATTCTGAGTAAGTCACTGTTTTAATAAGGAGGATAAAAATCTCATAGGCAAAAATAGTGGAGAAGCAATTTTTTTTTTTTTTTTTACAAAAAGCTATCTGTAATACAGCTAAAACAAAGCTCAAGGATATGTATTAGTTCATGGGATATCCTAGAACCTCTTTATAACTTTGAAAACTGGACCATTTCTTTTCCCTCTGAAATAAAATCAAAATAGGGCAGCCATTATAGAGGCTCAAACTCTTGAACTGGAATCTGCAAATGCCAGACTTCACCAGGTCTCTCACCTGGAAAAAATGGGACCAACAACACAAGCATTGCTGGATCTGTGGAAGGAGTACTAGTCTCAGGGGTCCTCTTCCCTGAATGGACTCCAATCTGCAAGGGAAAACAGACTGCCTGTTTGACAGGCAGCAAAATTCGGGGCAAGAAAGCCAGGGGGGATCAGAGGTAAAACTCAAAAGAATGACTGAAGCCAAATCTAGAAAATCTGAATCATTTTGCCTCAGTCCTCTGGAAAAAGAGATAAACAAGAGTGAAAAAATATTAATAATAAAGGAGCTTTACAGATTCAAGAAAACTACTAAGTAACAGCTTGAGCCGTTACATACTCCAAAGGCAAGCAGAAAGTCCTGTGACTGGGCAGCAAGGGATAGAATCTGCCCTATAAACAAGAGGCTATGGGCAGGCTGGCTGGAATATTCCACCTTCACAACTAATGCTCTGTGCTCTAATCCTAAACACTAACTCCAAGATGACCCTCACTACCGAACCAATCCTTCTTAGGGTGAAATATAAAGGTAAAGCCCACTGCAGTAATGGACACTAACACAGTAACCCTGTTTTCAACTCATCTTTTCTGATTATAGCTCCATGCACCTCTAAAACCTTCTCACCTATAATTTTAAAAGCTTGAGGTAATTACAATGCAGCAAGTTTTGTTTTTGTTGAGAGTACCACATAAACAGGAATTGAATGTCCACAGCTTCATTTTGCTTCAGGATGTTCAACACTGAATTTTGTTTTTAATCTCTTACGTAACAACCAATTATCTCCAGAAATTCAAAGGTTTGCAGAACTTGAAGAAATGTGGAGATGATGTCCCTCTAACCCAGGATTTGGGATCCATTCAGAGCATTTCTAAACAGCCTAATCTATCTTCTCCATTTAAAAAGCCAGAAAAAAATAGGATTTCATAAAATTTCCCTTGAGATGACGAGACCGCAGTGATCTTGAGTCTAATATTACACACCGTCTCGTAGAGGAAAACAGTAAATCAATCCAGATCTAAGGGGACTGTGGTGTTAGAAAAACAAAGCACAGGAAACATAATTTCTCAGTCAGTTCTGCTTCAGAGGCACAAGGAGCAGTGGAAAGGCTCAGCTTTGAATTCAGGCAGACTAGGTGCTCTCAAACCTCAGCTCTACCATGTCTTCCAAGCATCTTAGCTTCCCGGGATCTTTTTGGGCCTCAGGTTCCTCATCTGTAAAATGAGGTTGCTGCCACCTCCCTCTCGGGAACATACGGGTTTTAGAGACAGAGCCCAAGGGCTCAGCTGGCTACCTGACACGTGAAAGGCAGAGAGTCAACAAATGTGACTCCTCTTCAACCCTGGGGTTATTAGCCCTGTGGGTCAGCAGTTTGGAAATCACTTTCCCAAAGAGAACACTGTGAAGTCATTTCCTGTCCGTCCCAGGAAATAGGAGCTAAAGGAGCAAGAGCATGATAAAGAACCAACATCCACAGGCTGTCCAGAGCCATAGACAAGAAGCAAACCACCTGCTCACAAAGTACTAGATTGGCCAAAAAGTTCCTTCGAGTTTTTCTGTAACGCCTTACAATGGCTGCTGTACACTCCTCCCAGCTCTGTGCACAGAAGGCCTCTACTCACTAAGCTTAGGCTGCCAGTTACCAACAACCCAAAAATGGACCCAGTAACATTCTCCGCCAGCTTCACCACCCCAGATCACGTCCCCACACTGCTTAACTAAGTACTCCTGAAGCAAGTCTCACTGGCCAGAATCATGCCTCCTCTTTTCTCACTTCCCTTGGCATGACCTGTGTACAAACCCTTTCCTCTCGTCCATCAGATAAACTTGACATAGGGACTTAACATAACTGAAACCTAAGAAAACTTTTCTTGTGCCTGCTGTGCTAATGAATTGAGAAGGTATCTATCTATCCAGGTGGTGTCAGCCAGGTGGTACCCAGCTGCCCCCAAAGTTCTTCACACTCATCGTGAGGGTAAGAGCTCCCAGCTCACTATCAACCCTGGTTTACATCTCCACCAGATTTCAAGCTCCATAAGTCATGGACTGTACCCTGTTTACCTAGCACCCAGCAAGCACTACAGAGCTATGCCAAGAGTGGGGACTTTGTAAGAACTAAATTTGTTAAAAGAGTGAATAAAGCAATGAAACAAAACCCAAAATTTGATATGAAATTTAAGATGAAGCTCTCTCTTCCCCAGGGATATTGGTTTAGGAACAGAAGACAGTGACTAAGAAGAAAGGGAAAGGGGAGTTGGACTGGGATGACTGACTGAAAACTCCAATAAACTCCCCCTATGTGAAAACCAGAAATCCTGGTGCTGGTCCCATCAAATTCTCTTTTTATTTTTTTTCCACTTTCAGGATTTTCATGGCATAATTCGTTTCTTGATAACAGCAATGTCATGTGACAGAATAAAGTAAGTACTTAGACATTCAGGGGAAATTACCCAATTTTAAATTCCCCTTGAACTTTGTTTTTCTTCTCTGATGCCAACCTCTCAGCCAGTTCACTGCCCTTCAGTGCCAGGATCAGAGGAAGAAAAGAAAGAAAAAGCACAAAATCAGTTCAGTTTTTTTAAAAGCATCAATGGCATCTCTTAGATAAATAGGTTGGGGGGGGGGGCATTGAGGAAGTTAAGGAGGCCATTAAATTCTTTAACGACCTCCTACCCCATGGCACAAGCAAATTAACTTGAAGGAAAAAGAAAAAAGAAGCTTAATAGGGCAGTCTATTCCTAACACAAATCAAAGGTCACTCTTCCGAAATGACACATATCCTTTCTCTAAATAAGGAAGACCCTCACTAACTCTTTCTTCACTTACTTTCTCCTAATCTCTAGAATATTAGAGCTGCTACTCCAAAGGAAGAAATGTTTACATAAATCTGTTTAGGTCCATATTTACATATACTTTTTCTTTTTTTCCAGAATGTACCATTATAGTCAGTTTATGGCTGTTCAGGTGCAATTTTTCAGAGACTAAGAGTGCAACAGTATCCTCAAATGAACATCCCCACCCCCCAAATGGAGACAAGATTAGTAAATTAAACCAGTCAATAACATGGCTTCATTTTGTTGGCCTGGTCCAAAAAAAAAAAAAAAAAATTCAACAGTAGGAAAACACTTTCCATATGGTCTTTTTCCCCCAAAGGTTGAAGCTTCGGGTCAGGGGCCACCCTGTGAGACTATGCACTCCACATAACCTCTATTCTCAAGACAAGACAATTAAGCTGGCTGCCACAGCATCCCCTCTTGCAGCAACTGAACAGTGATAGGAGCAGAGATAGGAGCAGAGCATGGTGGTGGAAGAAGGTGGGAAAGAGAGAAAAAACAATGCTACAGTTTGTATTTTTCAAAATGAATGCTCTTTTGACTCACATTAGGAAACTAGAAATGAACACAAACTTTCCCCCAACTCTGGAGGGCATTATCTTAAAAGGATGTCACACCACTACAAATACAAATGTAATATAGAGGGACAGTGCCTAAGAAAAAAAATAAAATCCACTGGGTTGTGGCCAGGTAGCAGAAAGGTGGGAATCTCATACAAACATCATACTTAGGTACCACAGTAAATTAACCAAGATCCCAGGAGACTGTCACAATAACAAACACACTTTAAGAAAACATATGATCAAATTCAGTCAATGTATACATACATTCAATATTTCCTTAGTCCTATTTCCCTATCATTTTAACAATCATTCGACAAGTGGTGAAGGTCTCACCTCAGATGTATCATGCTACTGTAGGCACCAATTCCCTAACTCAGATATTATTCTATCAACAAGAAATAATACACTGTTATTACTTATATCTGCTGGGCTTAATCACATACTGGGAATAAACCCAATCTACACAATGACACCTAACACACATATTAACACCATGTCAACTAAAAATACAGATCTTGTGTTCTTAAAAGATTTCCCCACATTTATGTAGAATCATTATCTGTGCCAGAGGATCTCCAAAAGCTGAGATTCTTAAATTATGCTTCTGCCTTTTAATCTGAAATCCTTTCCAAACAGGACAAGTCAAACTATCACTTAGTTTCCCTGAATAAGACAACCCTACTGACTCTTGCAAGGACTTCATGACTTTAATCCCTACACTCCCATCTCCTTGGCAGAAGTGCACTAACAGTATTTTCTGTTAACAGAGGGGCAGAAGCAAAAGGAACTCCAGAAAAAGGCACCATCTGCAGTTTAAAGTCGGAAAGCACCAAGCCACAGGCTCTTCAGGTAGAGGGGTGGTTTACAGAAGACGGAATCAAGAGCAGCTGAGAAGATCTCCTCTAGTAGTGCAAGGAAAAGGCAATGGCACCCCACTCCAGTACTCTTGCCTGGAAAATCCCATGGACGGAGGAGCCTGGTAGGCTGCAGACCATGGGGTCGCTAAGAGTCGGACACGACTGAGCGACTTCACTTTGACTTTTCACTTTCATGCATTGGAGAAGGAAATGGCAACCCACTCCAGTGTTCTTGCCTAGCAAATCCTAGGGACGGGGGAGTCTGGTGGGCTGCAGTCTATGCGGTCGCACAGAGTCGGAGACGACTGAAGCGACTTAGCAGCAGCAGTAGTGCAAAAAGCACGCCCCCAAAGCACATTAGAATCACCTGGCGTTTAAACGCCATTGTTCAGGCTGCGCCCCAGCTCAGAATCTCTAGAGGTGTGAGGGAGGCACCGCAGTTTTTCAAAACTCTCCAGATGTGCAGCCAACTTTGAGAACCAATACCCCCAAAGAATCCCCAACGTGTTTTGAACAGTGCGTTGCGAGCAGCGTTGGAGAGGTACGGCAGCCTTAGGGTGAAGGGGTATACACCGAGTAAATATACAAAGTTTTTAAAATCCTGTGTAACTAACTCTAGCATGACAGCCAAGCACCTGTGAAGAGGCCAAACAGTGATGCAACTTGGAAAAGTCCCTTGGAAAGCTAGGATATGTGCTGTACGCGAGGCGGGGGCTTTCAGGACGACCTGCCTGGACCGGGTACGCCGGAGAGACGGAGACGCCCACCCGCCCTTTCTTTTCGAGGGATGGTTGGGACCAGCACGCCCCGAAATAAAGGAAAAACAGGGTCGGACAGGGACAGAGGTGCTCGTTTGGGTCCGGGAGGAATCCTAGCTCACTCGCAGCTGTCACTTAAGACCGAGGGTCGAGGCAGGGAGTGCTAAGGCTGCCAGGCGCCCTTCGCTGCACGGCGGTTCCAGAGGCCCTCCCTCGCCCGGGGCCCCAACGCGGGCCCCCCAGGAACCGGACCGTCTGTGCCGCACGCCTCCCAGCCAGGCGCGCGCGCGGGCGCCTGGAGCGCACCTTCCAGCCCCATGGGAGACGCTGCACAAACTGCGCGGCGTGGGGCTCTGACGGCGGACCCGAGCCCCTCCGGGTCCCGCCGCCCACGGCGACACCTCGGCCCCTGATCCCCGCACCCACTTTCGGCTGACTTACCGCTGCCTACCGGGTCCCGCTCCCGCCTCCTCCAGCAGAGCCCAGCTCGAGTGCAGAGTCCGCGGCGCCGCCTAGAGGCCGGGCGAGCCCGGGCCCCGCCCCACACGCCTGCCCGCCCCCGGGGAGGAGGGGCCGGCGGCCCCTTGCCCCATTCCGGGCCGGCCCGCCCCGCCCTCTGCAGCCGCCTTGCGCGCCCTCCCGGCCCTCCCGGTTCCCCTTGAGCCGCCCCGGCCCTCGGGACACGTCTCCCTGCACCCCGACACCAACCCTCCTCGGCTCGGCCCGGGACGCGCCCGCCCCTCCGCCAGCACCTCTTCCCCACCCCACCCCACCCCGTCGGGCCTCACACTCCTCTCCAGCAACGCTTTCTCCTCACCCTTCCCCAGATCGGAATGTCCCCCTGCCTCCTCTCCGCCTTCCCCCGTACTTTTCGCCTTGAGCCTCGGCCATTCCAAATTCCTGGGAGCTTTGCCTGTTTCGCACCCCCCGATTCCCCTTCTGTCCCTTGCCCACGGCCCCTTTTCTCCCTACCTTTCCAGGCAGCCTTTTTCTCCCCGACCTAGTCAGAAACTTGAGTGTGTAACTTTTCTCCTACCACAATCAAATCTACAAGTAGTTACTGAGCACCTATTAAGTCTAGAAATACTGATGGAGAGGTCGCCAAGAATAAATGCCCGTCCCTGTTAGAGAGGCCGGAAGGGAGATGCCCACGGCCACACAGCTGACGGCAGTAGAACTGGGATTAGCAGTCCGATTTCTGGTGCCTTGTTGAGGCCGGTTCCACGGGAAACCAGAATGACGCTAACCAGCTGTGGGAGTTTGAGCAAAAAACGTTTTCTCGTCTGTGAAACAGGAGGATACCCACTCCACCATGTTGTGAAGATTACCTAAGAAAACAGATATGGAATAAGCTCGCCACCTGCGCTTAATAAGTAATGTATGTTGACATATGGAATGAAATAGACACTTTAAAATTCAATAAAATAATAAAAAAAACTTTAAAAGTAATAGTGAATGCAAGAAAACACTTGCAAATCATATCTGATAAGGAATCAACATAAAACATACAAAGAATTCATACAACTCTGTAGCAAAAATACAAACAATCTGATTTTAAATGGACAGAGAATCTGAATAGACATTTTTCCGTAGAAGATGTACAGGTGGTCAACAGGTCGGTGAAAAGGTATTCAACATCACCAACCATCAGGGAAATGCAAATCAAAACCGCAATGAGTTATCACCTCACATCTGTTCAGAATAGGTGTGAAAAGGATAAGAGATTACAAGTATAGGTGAGGATATGGGGATGAAAATTGGTCCCACCACTATGGAAAACAGTATGAAGATTCCCCCTATATTAAAAATTGAACTACCATAAAATCCAACAATTCCACTTCTAGGTATTTATTCAAAGAAAATGAAAATGCTAACTTGAAAAGATTATGTACCGCCGATGTCACTGTAGAATTATTTACAGTAGCCAAGCTGTGGAAGGAACCTGAACGTCCTTGATGGATGAATGGCTAAAGAAAATGTGGTTTAAACATACAATGGCGTATCATTCAACTGTAAAAAGAGAAGGAAATCCTGACATTTGCAACGACATGAATGGACTTTGAGGGCATTATGCTAAGTGAAATTAAGTCCGAGAAAAGCAAGCACTGTATGATTTCTCTTATATGTGAATCTAAAAAACAAACTAAAAAGCAAGCTCACACATACAGAGAACAGATTGGTGGTTACTGGGTGGCAGAACTGAGGGGTGGTTGAAAAGGATGAAGGGGGTGAAAGGAATAAAAAGTACAAACTTTCAGTCATGAAGTAAGTCATGGGATGTAATGTAGAGCATGATGACTATAGTCAACAATACTGGATTACATATTTGAGTGCCAAAGAACTGATGTTTTTGAACTGTGGTGTTGGAGAAGACTCTTGTGAGCCTCTTGGACTGCAAGGAGATCAAACCAGTCCATCCTGAAGGAAATCAACCCTGAGTATTCATTGGAAGGACTGATGCTGAAGCTCCAATACTTTGGCCACCTGATGCAAAGAGCAAACTCATTGGAAAAGACCCTGATGCTGGGAAAGACTGAAGGCAGGAGGAGAAGGGGATGACAGAGGACCAGATGGCATCACCGACTCAGTGGACATGAGTTTGAGCAAGCTCTGGGAGATGGTAAAGGACAGGAAAGCCTGCGTGCTGCAGTCCATGGGGTCACAACATGAATGCGGTCACAAAGAGTCAGACATGAATGAGCAACTGAACAAAAACAGCATAGGTGAAAGCTGCTTAGAGATTAGATCCTAAAAGTCTTCATCACAAGGGAAAAAATCTTTTGTAACTAGAAGTTAACTAGACTTATTCTGGTGACCATTTTGCAATGTATGCAAATATCGAATCATTATATTGTATGCCAGAAACTAATGAAGTGCCATAGGTCAGTTATTCCTCAATAAATAAATATTTAAAGTAATATTGAGGGGGTGGTAGGGAGATTTGGAGTCTACTTATCCAAAGGAAGCAGCCATGGTCAAAAGAGTCTTTTTAGAGGAAGTGGCAAGTTGAGTTATCCTAAAAAGCATAGATCCAGGTGCAGGTGAGTCCAGGAAGACACTCGTGTGGATGGGGTGTGTGAAGACTGTTCAGAGTGTGGGCCAGCTTTTCCCAAATAGAGGCTGCCTTCTGGGGGGTCACTGGATGCATACTAGGAAGGGTGATGGGGCCAGATGGCAAAAAAGGCACCCAATACCAAGGTGAGGGGGCTCAAGTTACCCACACAGTACTTGGACATCTCAAAATGTTTGGAATGGAACTTGCATCCGACAGAGGGTACTTAGATGACCCTGGGAACTTGGGGTGGCAGACACCTGCAGCCCAGGAACCAGACAAGTGATGGGGGGAGTTGCAGCAAGGAGGGATAGGAAAGAAAAAATTTCCAGAGAAGACCCTGAGGACTTGGGGAGCAAGTGTGTGCAGTGGGAGAGTGGAAAGGGCAAACACAAAGCTGAGGTTTCCAGGCTAGTGGCTTGGAGCACCCTAAATAGGCATGAGTTTTTATGAGAGATGCTGAAGTTTCCACGGACTGTGAGGTAATGATGGCACTTTTCAGTGGAAATGCCCCCACAGGCAGCAGGAGGAGGGGCTGGAAGTAGAAGGCAAAGGAGAATAAGGGCCAGATCAGGTGCCAGAAGAAGAAAGTGAAATGCCCTTACTTGGGGCTGAGGAAGCAGGGGGCACCAACCAAGGGGGAAGGAGAAGGATCCCTGAGAGCTGTTAGGAACAACCAGGGAAGCTTTTGATGGATCTGGGTCGGGAAGATCCCCTGGAGAAGGGAATGGCAACCTACTCCAATAGTCTTGCCTGGAGAATCCAATGGACAGAGGACCCTGGCAGGCTACAGTCCTTGGGGTTGCAGAGAGTCAGACATGACTGAGCAACTAACATACACACAAAAGATAAGTAGTTCATGAAAGACAGTATCATTAACCCACTTCTCCCATAGACCCCTGTGTAAGGAGCTGTACAAAGTAGACGGTACATATTAGTTAATAGTCTAAAAAGATTTAATCAGCAACTGACCCTGACTTCAGGCAGGTTTTTCCTGATAACAAAAATAAGGGGAGCTTTTGGGGGTAAAAAGAGATGCAGAGTGGAAATCAGTTTATTAGAGAAATTGCTTTTGAGGCTGCTACTGTCAAGCTGCAGTCCAAGCCACTTCAACTTCAGCTGAAAATGAACTCCCACCCACCCCAGGCTAAGCTTCTGAAATTTTGAAAGGCATCTTCCCTTTATTTTTATTGCTCCCTTGGATGTTGTTATTGAGCCTGTAGAAAGAGACTTTTTGGCCCACTGCAGCACCATGCCAAAGGAGAATATTCAGGAGGAAGAAGAGAGAAAAATCGCCTCTTTTCTCCACCAGATTTTGTGTGCTTGGGAACCGTGATGCAGAAGAGAAGTGCTGTGGGGTGTCAGGGACATACAAGGAAGGAAGCAGAACACATGAACGGCCCTAGAAGGGCAGCAGCATCAGGAATTTTCCTGGGGGTCACACTGGGTGGATGCAGCGAATGTGGGTGACTGAGACTGGAAGGGCATTCACAGAAGACAGGAGGCAGGAAGAAGCAGACAAAGCAGAGTGGTGTGTTTGGTTGACGTGGAGAAGCTATGCTGGGAAGAAGGATGGTGGGGGGAAGGGCACTGGGCAAGAGGCCTCTTGGTTTGAGCCTTTAGAAGGGGCTGCCTTGGTTTGGGTTGGCCTGAGAGTAGAGCCTGAGACAGGACTGGGGATCCCTGGAAGCAGAAATGAGGTAGCAGGAAGAGTGAGACAGAGGAGAAGGAAGAAGCCACTGGTAGGGCGTGCCGATGAGACAGGTGCTGCTTGCAATGGGCCCCTTGAGAGGTGTGGTCAATGCCCCCCAGAATGAACTATCTGAAGGGCAGGAGGGGTGAAGTTATTTTTTCAAGTCTCAAGCCAGGACTGCCCCTGAGGACTATACTCGCCAGTCACCCTAGCTCCCATCCTGAGAGGGCTCCCCGGCCCACAAAGCTCACTTGAAGTGAGAAGTCATCAGCACAAAGTGACCCTGAGTTTGGGTGGAAATGCCCCGGCAGCTTCAGCCTGTCCAGCACCTGACTCGCACAGCATTCCTCCAGCACTGGCCTGCTACAGCACACAGCAGCCATTGCTTCTCCCAGAACTATCTCCCCACTCCATCCATCCTGCCCATCTCACAGCGGAGTGACTCCAGCAAGAAACCTCCTGCCCTTGAACAGTTTTTCCCAGAACCCCAGAGATCAGACTTCCAGCAAGTCCCTCTGGGGCTGGCACCACAACAGCTCTCGGACACCCTTTCCCACAAAGCCTGGCTCTGAGCCAGGGCAGAGGAGAAAGAGGGTCCCCAGTCTCATTTTTAGATTATTTGTGCTTCCCACATAAAGTTAAGAACGTGTCTTTATTCACTTCTCAAAGTGTTCATGTATACACATGCTAGGGGAACGGACTTCATACACCAGACCCATTCAATTTCTGTTTGAAGTTCTTGAGTCCTTGGGCAGGTCTTCTTTCTGTCTACAGAAAACACTAACCCCTGGGCAAGATGTGGAAAGCCCCACGTGCTCTGACCCAGAAAACTCAACGTGGGGGCCACGCCCTGCCCACTCAACCCCTACACTCTGACTCTGCTCTTAAGTCTCTTTCATTGAGAATATCCTTCCCTCTTGCTCGAATCCTTAAGGCTTAACTCAAGTCTTTCCTCCCCTGTTCTTCCTTTTTGCCTTGAGGAGTGTTTGGTCACTCTTCTGCGTCCCCTGCACTGGCAGGTGGATTCTTCACCACTGCGCCCCCTGGGAAGCCCCTGTCACACCGCCTACTTGTTTGTAGTTCAGCCCACCCACACAGGGAGCTCCTTAACTGCAGGGAGCAGGTGAGATCTTGAGGATCTAGCCACCAGCACAGAGAGCTGTTCAGTAAATGTTGAATGAATGAATGAACACGTGCTGGTGAGTGCGCACATGCATGGCCGCCAAGAAATGCCACTGAAGGACTTCCCTGGTGGTCCGGTGGCCAAGACTCTGCACTCCCAATCCAGGGTGCTGGGCTCAGTTCCTGCTCAGGGAGCTAGATCTCACTTGCTGCAGCTATTAGTAAGAGTTCACGTGCCACAGCTAAAAGATCCTGCACACTGCAACTAAGACCTGGAGCAGACAAATAAATAAATACACTTTTTTAAAAAAAAGAAATGTTACTGAGAACGAGTTCTGAGCTCATGTCTTATGAACAGACAAGGGAATGACCAGCCCATCTGAATGAATTCTAAAGAAAACTAGCTTTTGGCCTTGGACTAGTAACTTAATCTCCCTATGGCCTGGATCCCAAAGTTCATAAAGGGAGGTGATATTCATGTACCCTGCAAGGAAAAGATGCAACCCAATCACTATTTTAAAGGTCCTAAGTAGACTTTGGAAAAACAAATGTGTTTGTGTACAGTATGGAGTAAGGTAATGAGGGTGCCATTAACATATTCTTACTCAGTGGAAGACTGGGAAATAAAGAAATCATTCCTTTATTATTTATTTATTCACTTTAAAGGTAGGATGTCCCTATCATACAGGAGTGAAGTTTCTTAATAGGAAAAAAAAAAAAAAAATCCAGCAAGGCTTGAGTTTGACTCCATGCTGCCCTTCCCATTTGCTCTAAGAGGATCACAGATTTTTCCCAGAGGTGTTCCAACATGCAGAATAAATTTTTTAAAAGTGAAGGGAATTTCCTGGCAGTTCAGTAGTTAAGACTCCACAGTCTCACTGCCAAGGGCCCGGGTAGTTCAATCCCTGGTCAAGGAACTAAAATCCCACAAACTGCACAGCATGTTCAAAATAAAAATCAAGAGACCATAAATAGCAACTACAGAGGGATTCGGCATAACCGAAGTGTTTTATGTACTCTTGGTGGGTCAGCTGGACCCAAGCAGGGCAGGGCTTTCTAGAAGCCCTATCTGTCTGGAAGAAGAAGAAGAAGAGTAGGAATGCCAATGTAGACACTGCTATATTTAAAACAGATAACCAACAAGGGCCTACTGTATAGCACTGGGAGTTCTGCTCAGTACTGTAATAACCTAAATGGGAAAAGGATTTGAGAAAGAATAGATACATGTATACTTGTATAACTGAATCGCTCTGCTGTACACCTGAAACTATCACAACATTGCAAATCAACTATACTCCCATGTAAAGTAGAAATTTTTAAAAAAGCAGGAATGGCATAGTCGATCTGCAGAGGGAAGACTAATCAAGAAACAGGACAAGGTTACAGTCCCTGTCTCCTCAGTCATCCCCAAGCTACGAACTGATACCAATTCAATGAGGATGCATTTGTTAGCTATTACTTTCAGGGTAACAAGAAGCCTGGCATGCCATAGTCCATGGGACCACAAAAAGTCAGACACGACTTAGCGACTGAACAACAAGCCTGGAATTGTGTCTGGCTATGTTAAAGCAACTTCAGGATATGATTTCCCCTTTTCCATTGTGTTTTGGCCAAAATCAGGATAGCTCAAACTTCAAGGTTTAAAAATAAAACTCTTTTAAAAAATGTTTTTTAAATGTCTTTTTTCACTCTGTGGGCCCCATTTTCTCCGTAGCAAATTAACCATTTGGGGGAGGGGGTGATTTATTTGGTCAAAGATGACCTAAGCCACCTTGAAGACCACATTCTCAAACCAACTTGGCAACAGACAAGACCTAAAACACCAGATCAAACATTTTTAAATGCTGCATTTTTGCTCATTTACGATGGCCAATGCCTTGTAATAAGGAATTTCTTCTTCCAGAACACATTTTTCTTGGATGTGTTTAGCTAAAGTAACCAGCTGGGACCATTTGGTGGCTAGGCTTTGAAATAATGAAAAGTAGAGTTTATTTTATCTTGAAGAAGTAGATAGGATTTATTTTTCTAAAACTTCAGTGTAAGGAGTTACCTTAGGGCTCATGAGTTGGTCAACTTAAGGAGCAGGTTGAGGGCTACAGACCTATGATCCACAGACCTATGGTCCACAGACCTATGATCCACAGACCTATGATCAAGGTGACTGTGATTATACCAGGAACCCGGAATTCTTGAGCAGTCTCACATTTAACATTTAAATGTCAGAACAACCTGATAGATGTTCTTATCCCCATTTTACCACTGAAGGAGTTCAGAAAAGCCACAAAGTTGCCTAAGCTCAAATTCTTCATTACATGCTCCTGGATCTGTCAGGACTTGAGCTCTGCTGGAGAATCAGATTGCAGACTAGAAGGCCCCTAGGGATGATTCATCCCGCCCTCTACTCATTTCACACCAGAGTTGGCTTCCTCCTCTCCAGCTCCCTGTGGGAACCCTGAGTAGGGGGCAAACCTCAGCATCCAGGGCGGCTACAGAGAGTTCTGAGACGGGTGGTTTCCCCTGAGTCTCTCTTTCTCTATGCTTCAGTTTCACACATGGCTCTCATAGGTATCAGCCTCCTCTGAGTCCCGCCCTGCGCCAATGGAGCCAGCACTGATCTGTGCCCCAACCCCTTCCA
Source organism: Ovis aries (assembly GCF_016772045.2). Lineage (NCBI taxonomy): Eukaryota > Metazoa > Chordata > Mammalia > Artiodactyla > Bovidae > Ovis > Ovis aries. The sequence continues at coordinate 51,060,558 of NC_056060.1, forward strand.
TCGAATTCAAGGGCACGGAGACTGATGACTTCCCTAGGTTTTTCCCCTGCGGTGAGAATTCCAGAGTTTGCACCAACATGATGAGGATCACTTTCTCAAATATGGATATGGGTTTGGAAACAGGGCAAGGGGGCAGCAAGGTGTGTGTCCCTCAGCCTTAGGAAGCTGCCCACAGGAGGGGCCAAGCAGGAGCTGAGCTGGGGCATGAGAGGCCGACATAGCCCAGGTTGAGAGCCCTACATGGGTGGGGGCCAGAGTCTGCCCAGGCCTCTGGCTCAGGGCCAAAGTTTCTTTATTTTTCCTGAGGCCTCCAGTCGGTTCTGACCTTGGGGACCCAGGTAGCAGCTTTGAATCAAACATCAGAAAGGTACTAGATGTTTGGATGGAAGAGAAGACACTTAAGAATGCCTTTCAGACTGTCACTGGCAACACAGGAAAATTTACAAGTAGCTGGTGGAAATAGGATGGAGACCCCCTGAATCATCTCTAGGGAGCGAGCATGACAAAGGGAAATACAGGCATCATTATTACCCATACAAAGTGCAGACATCACTGATGTATTTCAGTGTGCTCTCTTAATGTCAACTGAACAGCTATATTTAGGGAGAGTCAAAGATGTACCCTTATGCTGGTCCTTTTAATACATGGCTACATTTGACTTTCATGGGCCTTTATATATTATATGTTGTTTATATATAATTTTATATATATGCTGTGCTCAGTCACTCAGTCATGTCCAACTCTTTGTGACCATAAGGACAGGAGCCTGCCAGGCTCCTCTGTCCATGGAATTTTCCTGACAACAATACTGGAGTGGGTTGCCATTTCTTTATCCAAGGCATCTTCCCAACCCAGGGATCGAACCCTTGTCTCCTGCATTGGCAGGCAGATTCTTTACCACTGCACCAGCTAGAAAGCCGTGATTTTATATATAAATAGTATGTATAAAATTTTATTTTATGAAGACATTGGTGTCAAGAAAATTATTTTGATATTATACAGTAACACATTTTCTTCCACCTTAAAGTTTACTTTTTTTTCCTAACTGTAAAAGAAATTAAACATTTTTGTAGAGCCCTGAAAGTATCATGCGTTCAGACACTGTGGTGGCCCTGTTTGTATCCTGAGAGTTTCTGCCCTATGCTGAATACCTGGGAAAAACTTTAAAGAACTTTGCATGGAGCTATACTCCAGGCCAATTTAATTGAAGTCTCCAGGGGCAGGTCAAGACTCCCTATTTGTGGCATTAAAAAAAAAAAAATCTCCCAGGTAATTCCAATGTGCAGACAGGACTATAATCCTCGTTCTAATAATATTTTCCTCACAGGACCTTAAGTTTCTCAATGGCAAATTCTCCATTGCTTTTTTTTTTTTTTTAAACTAAGAGACTGTCCCTTGAGGCTGAAGATGGGCCACGGTTTTACACATCAATTTTCCAAGCAGATAACTGAGTTATATTTTATTTCTATCAGTGGGACAATGTATTTGAAATATTAGCCCCACATACCCACTCCCTCTTCTATTCTTTGTAGCTCTCCCTCTCCAATACTTTGGCCACCTAATGCAAAGAGCCAAACCATTGGAAAAGACCAGATGCTGGGAAAGATCGAGGACAGGAGGAGAAGAGGGTGACAGAGGATGAGATGGTTGAATGGCATCACCAACTCAATGGACATGAGTTGAGCAAACTCTGGGGGATAGTGAAGGACAGGGAAGTATGGCCTGCTGCAGTTCATGGGGTTGTAAAGAATTGGACACGACTTAGCAACTGAACAACAACTCCTTTTTAAGCTGCTGTTTGCCTGCTGTCTTCAGGATAGGATGTGACAGGTTGGAAGGCAGAAAAGAAAAGAATCTCAGAGTGGGGGAGTTGAAAGGCCTTTGGACTGGGAGTCTCTGGGCCTATACCAAAAGGTGCAGAAATATGGAGCTTATGTATGGGATTTGTTCTGGGACACTAGAAAACATATTCTAGATTAGCTGGAGGGGGGGGTGGGGGAGGGGAGGAGGGGAGACTTAGCAGGAGCGGGGTGCAGAAACCATTCAAAGAGAAATAAGAAAAAAAAAAGAATGTAAGGGTCACTACTGGGGACTTGAGGGAGCACCACGGAGCCAGGCAGCCTCCACGCCAGCCTGCCTCCCGGCCTTGGCGGCTGCCCTGCCCTCTGGGTGGGGGTGAAGCTGCCATCCCTTCAGTCAGCCCTTTGCCTGGTGACCCCCCAGGAGGGGGATACCCACTCTTGCCAGAGACTTTGTGCATTCCCCTTCTCTTTATCCTGAGTGCTCCACTCCCACTGTAAAATAATCTAGGGACTTCCCTAGTGGTCCAGTGGCTAAAACTCTGAGCACCCAATGGAGGGGGCCTGGGTTCGATTCCTGGTCTGGGAACTAGATCCCGCATGCCACAACTAAGAACTGATGCAGCCAAATAAATGAATAAAAATAGCTTAGAACATTGTTAAGCCCCACGAAGAAGGATGGAATTTAGGACACTGCTCTAACAAGATGTCCTGGATATTTTCCTGGAATTATAAAACTCTTAGAAAATACAGAAGTGAAAGATGACTCTCACAGATCATTTCATTGCTTTCATACTCACACTTAATATCAGAAAAAGATCTCTCCAGTCAGCACTAAAATTCGGACACCTTAGAATGATAACTTCCTTAATGGATGCAACAAAGGTTGAAAACATTTTAGGAAGGAAGTGACCTACACTTGATATTTTGTAGACCGCTAAGTATGACATTAAGGGACATAAAAAAGAACTGTGTAATGTAACAAACTGAATTTGGCCAGAATATTCTCCAGTCAGGGAGCTCTTAGGATCACACACCATCTATCTTAATTACATACCTGTCCAAAAGATAGAGCACAACAGGAAGGCTGTCCTTTTAACCAGCCTGGAGGGCTATAAATTAGTTACCTTGTTAAACACTTTGGTTGTTATATTATCGGCAGGGCACAAGGCATTCATTTTCTGTTTTAAATTTTGTTTCCATAAAGCAACATTACTATGGACTTTGCAAGGAATGATAAAATGGGAAGAGATTTTTCAAAAAAGGATACTTTATTGCTTCTGAAATACAGTAGCATTGAGTGCCAATGTTGCCGAAGTCTCCATTTCTTTCTTTAGCTGTTACAATTTGAAGGAAAGGTACTTAATAAAATTGACAGTTTTCAAACATTGTGTTTTGGTGAAAATTTTCTGCAGGCGGATGGTGCAGTACAATGGTGACAGTACAACAGTGTAAATGAGTATGATGTTACTGAACTATGTACTTAAAAATAGTGTATGTGAATTCTGTTTTGTGGATTTTATTACAATTTTTTAAAAAAGAATAAAGAGCACATGGGTCCAGGTTGCAAGAGGAAAAAAACGCAAAAGCATTGTGTTTGTGGTTTTATGTGTGTGTGTGAGTGTGTATGTACATACATATGAAAAAAGGAAGAGATTATATTTACATTAAAAAACAGTTTTCTGGTTATTTGTATCTGGCTGATGGAAATGTACAATATGAGCATCGGTGCAAATTCACAAGACCTTGTGAGCTTGTGAAAGCACCTGAGAAATGTAGGAAACTTGAACTTTATTTTATAAAATATTACAGGCTAATTATACCAAGAAAAAGGAACCACAGAATCTTTTATAACATTTAGCACCTTGTTCAAGATCCAACTACTCATGCTTTCCTCCAGTCTTATACCTGATCCCTGCCATTCAAAACACCCACACCCAAAACTCATCTTATGAACCCTCCAAAAGTTACCAACATATTTTAAAATTGTTTGCTATTCAGTTGAACTATCGGAAGGGACTCAACAAAGCAGTATTAAGATACATAATACAATCTGTACATAGACCTGGATATTATAACACAATTTGTTGAGATGGGATTGATGATGGCACAAGGCATCATTTTCTGGAAGGATATCTATTACCTAATATTCCTATTCTCCAGCAACTCCACCAATAATAAAAATGCCAGTTCCGTCTTCTCTGCCTGATTCTGCTTTCTGTTCCAATAGGTAAAGACCTGGGAGGTGCAGGGGGTGGAGCTTCGCTGTGTCAGGCACTGTCCAGGGCTTTACATTCATTATTTCATTCAGTATTAACAATAACCCAGACAATATTGTTATACTCCTTGGGCAAGGAGGAAAGTGGAATGCACAGTTTAGGGTAATTTATTCAAGATTGCACAGCTAGCAAGTGGCTGGGCTAGGATCCCAAAGTAGGTCAGACCGACTCCAGAGGCTGTGAGTTTAATCTCTGTGATATACCATATGTCTATAGCACTAGCCTGTCTTATACATAATGTCTATATTACAATGTATTTTCTTTTCCATGATAAAAGTAACTCAGACCTTCCAGGTCAAGACAGCTGAATGAGTTCAGACTGAAACATTCTCTTTTACTACAAACACGGAAATAAATGAAAGACAAAACCCCCAAATGGAATGGAAACTTGTAACTATAACAGTTGCTACTGAGAACTCACAGGGAGCTAAGGGTGGTGCTAACGGTAAAGAACCCACCTGCCAATACAGGAGATGTAAGAGATGCAGGTTCAATTCCTGGGTCAGAAGATCCCCTGGAGAAGGAATGGCAACCCGCTCCAGTATTCTTGCCTGCAGAATCCCATGGACAGAGAAGCCTGGCGGGCTACAGTCCATGGGGTCACAAAGAGCTGGACACAACTGAAGTGACTTAGCGCACAAGGTCAGGTATGTGCTAAACTATGTGTAAAGCCCACAGCTAACATCATACTCAATAGTAGAAGACTGAAAGCTTTTCCTCTAATATTAGGAACAAGACAAGGGTGGCCACTCTCACCACTCCTATTCAACATACTACTAAAAGTCCTAGTGAGAGCAATTAGGCAAGAAAAAGAAATAAAAAGCATTCATGTTGGAAAGAAAGATGTAGAACTGTCTCTGCTTATAGACGACATGAACTTATATATAGAAAATCCTAAAGAATCTACCCAGAAAAGAGTTGAACTAATCATCGAACTCAGTAAAGTTTCAGGATTCAAAACCAACATACAGAAATCAGTTCTGTTTCTATACACTAGTGATGAAATACCTGGAAAATACAGAAAAAGCATTTATAATAGCAACAGAAAAGAATAACATGCTTAGGAAAAACTTTAACCAAGAAGGTGAAAGATCTTTTCCCTAAAAACTGTAAGAGTTTGAAAAAAGAAATTAATGAAGACACACATAAATGGAAAGATAGCTCTGGTTCATGGATCAGAAGAATTAAAATTAAAATGTCCATGTTTCCCAAAGGCATACATGGATTCAATGTAATCTCTATCAAAATTTCAATGGCATTTTTTACAGAAATACAAAAATCAACCCTACAGTTAGCATGGAAACAAGAGACTCTGAATAGCCATTCTGAAAGAAGCTGGAGGCACCACATTCCCCCATTTCATACTATTTTAGAAAACTGTATTAACCAAAACAGTGGCATGAAAAGAAACTCATAGACCAATGCAACAGAACTGTGACCCAGTAGTAAACTTTCAAATATACAATATGTAATATTTGACAAGAAAACCAAGAATACTCAACAGGGAAAAGATAGTATCTTCAATAAATAGTGTTAGGAAAACTAGATAATCACAGGCAGAAAAATGAAATTGAACTCCTACCCTGCATGACTCACAAAAATCAAGTCAAAATGGATTAAATACTTAAAAGTAATACCTGAAACCTGAGAGTCCTAGAACAAAACATAGGTGAAAATCTCCTTAAGATAGGTCTTAGCAATTATGTTTTTGGGGGTATGACAACAAAATCACAAGTAACAAAGGCAAAAATCAGTAAGTGAGCTGTTTCGAACTAAAAACTTCCAGCTAGTAAAAGAAACTATCAATACAGTGAAAAGCCAACTTACAGAATGAGAGAAAATGTTAGTAAGCCATGTATCAGATAAGGGGCTAATGTCCAAAATATATTGAAAACTCATGCAACTCAATAACAAAAACCAAACAATTCAATTAAAAATGGGCAGGGGACCTGAACAGGCATTTTCCCAAAGAAGACATAAAAATGGCCATCAGATACAGAAAAAGTTACTCAACATTACTAATATTCAGAAAGATCCAATTCAAAGCTACAGTGAGATACAGAAAACAGTGCGGCTGTTCCTCAGAAAACTGAACACAGAATTAGCATGTGATCCAGCAGCCCCACTCTTGATCACAGACTCGGACGAAACTGTAACCCAAAACGTTACCCCTGCATTCACAGCGGGCTTCCCAGGAGGCGCCATTGGCAAAGAACCTGCCCTCTAATGCAGGAGATATAAGAAGTGCAGGTCGATCCTTGGGTCAAGAATATCCCCAGAGGAGGGCATGGCAACCCACTCCAGTATTCTTGTCTGGAGAAAACCATGGACAGAGGAGCCTGGCTGGCTATAGTCCATAGCGTCACAAAGAGTTGGACAAGACTGAAGCGACTTAGCAAGCATGCACGTGTGTTCATAGCAGCGCTATTCACAATAGTCAAAACACAGAAACAATCTAAATGTCAACTGACAGATTAATGGATAAAAAAGATGAGGTACATATATACGATGTAATACTACTCAATTGTAAAGAAGAATGAAATAATGCCATTTGCAGCAACATGGATGCAACTGGAGATTATCACACTAAATGAAGTCAGTCAGTCAGACAATCAGGCAGATTCTTTACCATCTGAGCCACCAGGAAAGCCCTCACATGTATACAATGCAATACTCCTCAGCCATAAAAAAAGAACGAAATAATGCCATTTCCAGCAACATGGGTGCAACTAAAGATTATCATACTAAGGTGAAGTCCGTCAGAAAAACAAATACCTTATGATGCCACTTACGTGCGGAATCTAACATACGGCGAAAATGAACCTATCTACAAAACAGAAGCAGACTCACAGACACAGAGGACAGACTGCAGTTGCCAAGTGGGAGCGGGTAGGGAGGGGATGGAGTGGGAGGTTGGGGATAGAAGATGCAAACTATTGTATATAGGATGGATAAACGAGGTTCTACCTCCCTGGTGGCTCAGACGGTAAAGCGTCTGTCTACAATGTGAGAGACCTGGGTTCAATCCCTGGGTTGGGAAAATTCCCTGGAGAAGGAAATGGCAGTACTCTTGCCTTGAAAATCCCATGGACGGAGGAGCTTGGTGCAGGCTACTATCCGTGGGGTCGCAAAGAGTCGGGCACGACTGAGTGACTTGACTTGACTTCACTTCACTGTATAGCAGAGGGAACTATATTCAGTATTCTGTAATAAAACATAATGGAAAAGGATATTTTAAAAAAGAACGTCTATATGTGTATAGTCAGTCACTATGTTGTACAGCAGAGATTGGTACAATGTTGTAAATCGACTATACTTCAATAAAAAACAAAGAACTTTTTTGAAGTATGAGGAACGTCCCTGGTTGAGAATCCACCTTGCAATTCAGGATATGTGGGTTTGATCCCTGGTTAGGGAGCTAGATCCCACATGCCACAGGGCAACTAAGCCCCACACCACAATTAGAGAGTTCACATGATCCTTCATGACAGTGTATATCCCATGTGCTGCACCTGAGCAGCCAGATAAATAATAAGCATTTAAAAAAACAACAACTATGAGATATCATCTCATGCCTGTTAGAATGGTTATACTCCAAAAGGAAAGATTTGGAGAGGATTTCAGTTCAGCCAGATAAATAAATAAGCATTTAAAAACAAAACAACTATGAGATATCATCTCATGCCTGTTAGAATGGTTATACTCAAAAAGAAAAGATTTGGAGAGGATTTCAGTTCAGTTCAGTTCAGTTGCTCAGTCATGTCTGACTCTTTGCGACCCCATGAATCGCAGCACGCCAGGCCTCCCTGTGCATCACCAACTCCCGGAGTTCACTCAAACTCATGTCCATTGAGTTGCTGATGCCATCCAGCCATCTCATCCTCGGTCGTCCCCTTCTCCTCCTGCCCACAGTCGCTCCCAGCATCAGAGTCTTTTCCAATGAGTCAACTCTTCGCATGAGGTGGCCAAAGTATTGGAGTTTCAGCTTTACCATCAGTCCTTCCAATAAACACCCAGAACAGATCCCGTTTAGAATGGACTGGTTGGATCTCCTTGCAGTCCAAGGGACTCTCAAGAGTCCTCTCCAACATCACAGTTGAAAAGCATCAATTCTTCGGCACTCAGCTTTCTTCACAGTCCAACTCTCACATCCATACATGACCACTGGAAAAACCATAGCCTTGACCAGATGGACCTTTGTTGGCAAAGTAATGTCTCTGCTCTTTAATATGCTATCCAGGTTGGTCATAACTTTCCTTCCAAGGAGTAAGCATCTTTTAATTTCATGGCTGCAGTCACCATCTGCAGTGATTTTGGAGCCCCCCAAAATAAAGTCTGACACTGTTTCTACTGTTTCCCCGTCTATTTCCCATGAAGTGATGGGACCGGATGCCATGATCTTCGTTTTCTGAATGTTGAGCTTTAAGCCAACTTTTTCACTCTCCTCTTTCACTTTCATCAAGAGGCTTTTTAGTTCCTCTTCACTTTCTGCCATAAGGGTGGTGTCATCTGCATATCTGAAGTTATTGATATTTCTCCTGGCAATCTTGATTCCAGCTTGTGTTTCTTCCAGCCCAGCGTTTCTCATGATGTACTCTGCATAGAAGTTAAATAAGCAGGGTGACAATATACAGCCTTGATATACTCCTTTTCCTATTTGGAACCAGTCTGTTGTTCCATGTCCAGTTCTAACTGTTGCTTCCTGACCTGCATATAGGTTTCTCAAGAGGCAGGTCAGGTGGCCTGGTATTCCCATCTCTTTCAGAATTTTCCACAGTTTATTGTGACCCACACAGTCAAAGGCTTTGGCATAGTCAATAAAGCAGAAATAGATGTTTTTCTGGAACTCTCTTGCTTTTTCCATGATCCAGCAGATGTTGGCAATTTGATCTCTGGTTCCTCTGCCTTTTCTAAACCAGCTTGAACATCTGGAAGTTCACGGTTCATGTATTGCTGAAGCCTGGCTTGGAGAATTTTGAGCATTACTTTACTAGTGTGTGAAATGGGAGGATTTAGGGAAAAGGAAATATTTGTGCACTGTTGGTGGGAATGGAAACTAGTGAAGCCTCAAAAAGTTATAAGTAGAACTACCATATGATCCAGCAATTCCACTTCTAGGTATATATCTAAAGGAAATGAAATCAGGATCTCAAAGAAATATTTGAACTCCCACATTCATAGCAGTATTATTTACAATCACCAAGACAGGAAAACAACTTAAGGGTCTGTTGATGGATGAAAGGATAAAGAAGATATGGTGTGTGTGTTTGTGGGTATATATACATATTTTTGTGTATATACACACATGATGGAATATCATTCAATCATGAGAACAAAGGAAATCTTGCCCTTTGCCATAACATGAGTGCACCTTGAGGGGAATATGTGAAGTGAAATGTCAGACAGAGAAAGAGAAATACTATAACTTTCCCTTATATCTATAATCTTAACAAACCAAAGTCATAGAAACAGAAGGTACTGTGGTGGCTGCTAGGGGCTGGGCACTGGGGGGAAAGGGAGATGTCAGTTGAAGGCTATAAATTTCCAGTTAGAAAGTCAGTTCTGGGGGTCTAAGATGAACAACATAATGACTATCGTTATTAATTTTTTTTTGAAAGTCGCTCAGTTGTGTCCAACTCTTTGCGACCCCATGGACTATACAGTCCATGGAATTCTCCAGGCCAGAATACTGGAGTGGGTAGCCTTTCCCTTCTCCAGGGGACCTTCCCAACCCAGGGATCAAACCCAGATCTCCCACACTGCGGGGAGAATCTTTACCAGCTGAGCCTCAAGGGAAGCCCAAGAATACTGGAGTGGATAGCCTGTCCCTTCTCCAGCAGATCTTCCTGACTCAGGAATTGAAGTGGGGTCTCCTGCATTGCAAGCCGATTCTTTACCAACTGAGCTATCAGGAAGACCATAGTTATCAATACTGTATTATTTACTTGAAAGTTGCAAGAGAGTAGATAAGTCCCAGCCAAAAAAAAGCATAATTATGCGAGGTGATGGATTACCCACCCTATTGTGGTAATCATTTTGTGACATATAAGTGAATCAAATCATCACAGGGTACACCTTCAGTTCAGTTCAGTTCAGTCACTCAGTCATGTCCGACTCTTTGCGACCCCATGAATCACAGCACGCCAGGCCTCCCTGTGCATCACCAACTCCTGGAGTTCACTCAAACTCATGTCCATTGAGTTGGTGATGCCATCCAGCCATCTCATCCTCGGTCGTCCCCTTCTCCTCCTGCCCCCAATCCCTCCCAGCATCAGAGTCTTTTCCAATGAGTCAACTCTTCGCATGAGGTGGCCAAAGTATTGGAGTTTCAGCTTTACCATCAGTCCTTCCAAAGAACACCCAGGACTGACCTCCTTTAGAATGGACTGGTTGGATCTCCTTGCTGTTCAAGGGACTCTCAAGAGTCTTCTCCAACACCACAGTTGAAAAGCATCAATTCTTCGGCACTCAGCTTTCTTCACAGTCCAACTCGCACATCCATACATGACCACTGGAAAGACCATAGCCTTGACTAGACGGACCTTTGTTGGCAATGTAATGTCTCTGCTTTTGAATATGCTATCCAGGTTGGTCATAACTTTCCTTCCAAGGAGTAAGCATCTTTTAATTTCATGGCTGCAATCATTAAACAGACACAATAAGTCAATTATAACAATAAAGCTGGGGGTTGGGAGAAGAATTTCCAAAATTCCTTACCCAAATCTCTCAAATGTTAGCATCTCACTTCACCTACGATACATCTATGAAAATCAGATAATTAACATGGATACAATACCACTATAGTCTACAGACATTATTACATTTTCATGAATTGTCGCTAGTTATCCACTGTCCTTTTTCCTCTTAAGGATCCTTCAGGAAGTCACACTGCATTTTTCTCGTTGGTCTTTTCCAGTCTTGGATGGATCCTCAATCTTTCCTTGTCTTATAATCTTGAGACTTTTGAATAATACTAGTTAGTTATTGTGTAGAATGTCCCCCTTTGGGGTTTATCTCATGTTTTCTCGTGGTTAGACTGAAGTTATCCATTTTTACCAACAACAGTACAAAGGAAATGGGCCCTCACTGCATCATGTCAGGGGGTTATGATATTTCCATGTCTTATTCCTAGTGATAATAACCCTGACCATTTGGTTAACGTGGTGCCTGCTGGGCTTTTTTACTCTAAAGTTACTATTTTTCTTTTTGTAGTTAATAAATAACTTATAGGAGCTACTTTGAGGCTATGCAGATAACCTGTTGTTTCCCTTCAAATTTTGTCCACCAATTTTAATTTCTATGAATCGTGCCTACACTAAACTTTTACTAATGTATCTGTCTAATGATTTTATATGCCCCTCACTAAATAATAATAATTATTGTTATTATGCTATTCTCTTATTATTAATTATCATAAGAATTAAAACTTTCTCAACAGAAGAGTTGTTTCTCATCCGTTTGCTTATTTGCTTATGAGTATGAACTCACATATATTTATTTCATTCTATGGCTTATACTCCAGTGTTATCATTATTTTGTTACTCTAATTGTTTTTGCCTTGGTCATTGGGAGCTCCTTCAGGCTGTCCTCTGTTCCCTTTTAACGTGTTCCTGACCCTTTTTGAGCATTTACTTACTTTCTGTCACAGGAGGCACAGCGGTAAAGACTCCAGCTACCAATTCAGGAGACGCAAGACATGTGGGTTTGATCCCTGGATTGGGAAGATCCACTGGAGAAGGAAATGACAACCCACTACAGTATTCTTGCCTGGAAATCCCACAACCAGAGGAGCCTGGGGGACTACTCCATGGGTCGTAAAAGAGTGGGATACAGCTGAGTGACTGAGCCTGAACGCAAGATACTCTAGGGTCTTCTTACAGTTTCCCTGCCCAAGACCAGGAATCAACCACACCTACAAAACACCTGGCTCCCCTTAGAAATGAAGATCTGAGCACCAGGTGAACTTATTCTCACTGGTGTCATGCTTCTAGGCCCTCTGAGAGACCAGAACATACTGTCTATTAACCCACACAGCCACACACATCCGTATTCCAGTATCTGCCTACCTGTCTGTACACATATGATGTATATTATATATATGACACACATGTATGTAAATACATTCACACTGATAACTCAGATTCCAATCCAATACCACGGGGTTCAGTCCAGCCTCCCCCTTTTCTTACCTGTAATTTCCTTCTCTGTCAGTGAGAAACCTGGCTCTCATTATCTATAATGCATTTACTTAGCTGTTCAGGTCTTCCCAGGTGGGCTTGTAGTAAAGAATCTGCTCGCCAATGCAGGAGACGCGAATTAGATCCCTGGGTCAGGAAGATCTTCTGGAGGAGGAAATGGCAACCCATTCCAGTATTCTTGCCAGGAGAATCCCTTGGACAAAGGAGCCTGGTGGGCTACAGTTCATGGGGGTCACAAAAGAGTTGGATACAACTTAGTGAATTAGCACACACAGTCTACACCTAAGGTAGTTTCAGAATTACTAACACATCCTGCTGTGAAAAATATATCCCAGGTGGCGCTAGTGGTAAAGAACCCACTAGGGAGATACCCTGGAGGAGTGCCAGCCAACCCACTCCAGTCGTCTTTCCTGGAGAGTCCCATGGACAGAGGAGCCTAGCAGGCTGCAGTCCATAGAGTCGCAGAGAGTCAGACTCGGCTGGAGTAACTTAGCACATGCACACAAGGTACAAACACTAGAAATACAGTGTTTGCGTGCATTCTTTTTACCTTCAGATGCTTACCTGATGGCAGTAAGTCAGAACCCCTGTTTTCCCAAGGCACTCAGGTTGGTTCTTTTCTTCTCTGCTCCCTTCAGTGGGGTCACATTATACATCTGTATCATGGTTAGGTTCATTTGCAGCATCCTACCTCCTATTCCAACAGACTGGTTCCAAATAGGAAAAGGAGTACATCAAGGCTGTATATTGTCACCCTGCTTATTTAACTTCTATGCAGAGTACATCATGAGAAATGCTGGGCTGGAAGCACAAGCTGGAATCAAGATTGTCGGGAGAAATATCAATAACTTCAGATATGCCGATGACACCACCCTTATGGCAGAAAGTGAAGAGGAACTAAAAGCCTCTTGATGAAAATGAAAGAGGAGAGTGAAAAAGTTGGCTTAAAGCTCAACATTCAGAAAACGAAGATCATGGCATCTGGTCCCATCACTTCATGGGAAATAGATGGATAGATGGGGAAACAGTGGAAACAGTGTCAGACTGTATTTTTGGGCTCCAAAATCACTGCAGATGGTGACTGCAGCCATGAAATTAAAAGACACTTACTCCTTGGAAGGAAAGTTATGACCAACCTGGATAGCATATTAAAGAGCAGAGACATTACTTTGCCAACAAAGGTCCACCTAGTCAAGGCTATGGTTTTTCCAGTGGTCATGTATGGATGTGAAAGTTGGACTGTGAAGAAAGCTGAGTGCCGAAGAATTGATGCTTTTCAACTGTGGTGTTGGAGAAGACTCTTGAGAGTCTCTTGGACTGCAAGGAGATCCAACCAGTCCATTCTAAATGAGATCAGTCCTGGGTGTTCTTTGGAAGGACTGATGGTAAAGCTGAAACTCCAATACTTTGGCCACCTCATGCGAAGAGTTGACTCATTGGAAAAAGACTGATGCTGGGAGGGACTGGGGGCAGGAGGAGAAGGGGACGACCGAGGATGAGATGGCTGGATGGCATCACCGACTCGATGGACATGAGTTTGAGTGAACTCTGGGAGTTGGTGATGCACAGGGAGGCCTGGTGTGCTGCAATTCATGGGGTCACAAAGAGTCGGACATGACTGAGCGACTGAACGGGACTGAACCTCCTATTCAGGAAAACACACATCATCCCAGTTATTTATGGTTTTAATTTACACACAGTAAAATTCACTCTTTGAGGTTTGCAGTTCTGTGGGTTTTCACAAACGTATAGCCTCATATGTCGACCATCACAGCCATGAAACAGTGTCATCACCCTCCGAAATTCCCTCATGCTGTCCTTTCATGATCAACCCCTATTTCTGGCAAATACTGATGTGTTTTCCATCCCTATGATTTTGCCTGTTCCATGATGTCATGTAAGTGGATTCATGCAATATGTAGTTTTGGGGAATCTGGCTTCTTTCAATTGGCAAAATACACTCATTTGACTCTAGAGGTCATGATCCACTGTTATCCTTATTTACTTTGTTGCTCAGACTCCCCAGTTCTGGCTGTCGAGAGTCCTTTCAAGTTGGCTCCTGTGATCTTTGGATATGTCATCATGTTCCCAGCACTTCTCTATCTTCTGGCACCACAAGCTAGTCCCGGCTTATCTGTTCTTTCCCTTTCTCAATCCTGAAATCCCAGCCTGTTTCTCTAAGAAGCCTGGAGAATCCACGCCAAGGGTCAAGACAACCTGTTCTCAGAGAAGAAGGCCTGGGGAGAATCTTAACTCACCCACTGCAGTGCCCAAGAGAGGGCGGAGGAGAGGGCTGTCCTCGTCAGAGGGCGCTGATGTGGCCAAACCGAGCGGCTGAGTGCAGACGTGGGTTTGCTGAGTAATGCAGGCTGGTAGAGGGCTCACCCCAGTGCTGTCTTCATTACGCACCTATGGCTCCTCTGATTCCTGGCATCATTTCCAAACAGCACTGTGCGCAGAAGGCCATCCAAGGATTTCAAACATGGTGCTAAGTCTCAGAGGCTCCCTTCATCACAGGATGCAGTCTGAGTGCTTTTACACCGACTGCCTCCTGCTCCCAGCCACGGATCATTGCACCAGAGTAGCTGTTTTCATGGACTGAACCAACCAGCGACTTTCTCATCAAATTACTTGAGGTAAGGAACCCCTTGATGTCTACCTAAAAACTGGGTTAAAACTCATGTCTAAAATATTTGATTCTTTCAAAACCCCTTGCTAAAGCCATCTGTATCAAGGGCAGGCTATGATAGTGCCCTGGGGTTGCTATGGGAACTGGTGTCTAGGGATTTCAAGTGACACCTAGTTAGCATCTGGCTCTTAGCGGCTCTGTGGAAGAAGGGATGTTTCTCTTTTCTTTGAGAATGGAATGTTTCTCTCTTCAGAATGTGAACAGCTAGCTGTGGGGGATTTTACTGAGGGGAGATAGACCATTGTGTGACGGGATTCCTGCTCACTGAAGGAGTGAGGGGCACCAGCAGGAACTGGCTCCCACGTGCTCGCTGAGCACACACCAGCCAAGTCCGCCCTACCCTGGCTGAGCTTGCATCTCTGCCTGAGGCAGGGAAGCCACGTGGAGCCTGCCGTGAATGACTGTCATGGGGGTGGGGGTGGGGGGGCTGTGGGTAGCAGTAACCACCTCAGTGCTGCGGCATCTGCTGGGGTCCCCTTCCTGCCCAGGTGCCAGCACCAAAGACAGGCTTCTTGACCCTTCCCCCTTACACCCTGGGCTGCAGTCCCACCACCTGTCTCCCGGGCACCCTTTCAGCCATCAGTAGTCACTTCAGATGAGTCTCATTTGTTGGCTGACTGATGTCACATGTTCCCACGATCCAGGTGTGACCCAGAAGCCCTTGCTCCCAAGAGCCTGCGCTCGAGGGCCTCGCGGGTCCAGTGAGACCTGTAACCATCAGGCCTCCTGCCCCCGACATATCAGGGATCAGGGCAGGACATGGACGTCTTGGGGCCACTCTTCTGCCCGCCACACTCCCCAGGAGATCTGTGAAAACCCGCTTGTGGTGGGAAATGGGCAGGGGCTCTGAAAGCTCAGAAACTGAACTAGGTGTCAGCAGAGGAAAACCGCCCCCGCAGTTCTCCCAGGATGGAGCTCTAGTAGGATCAGCGGAGAGAAGGGAGGCTTGAGACGTGGAGGATTTGTATGCACCTCTCTCACCTGATCATGCACAGGCTGCATTTCCCAGAAACTGGAGATGTTATGTAGGGTCAGGGAGGGTAAGGTCTCTCCCAGGGCCCGAGGCACAGTGTCTGGAACAAGCCAGAAGTTTAAAGGCTAACCTGTTACGAAGTCAGCCAAGAGCAGAGAAAGGCAAAGCCTCCTGGCCCTGCCCCCACCGCACACAGGCTTAAGTGCTTCTGAGTTGTAGCGGAGAGGCTCTGCAGATCAGCTGGCAGGTGGGCCTCAGAGAAACGTCAACTTGGAAGGACAGTCTTGGAATGGAAATAGTCTCCCAGCCAGTCTCCCTGTCTTCCGCTGTCACTCCACCTTTCTGCTGTCCCATGGCTCAGCAGCTCAGTTGCGCCCAACTCTTTTGCGATCCCACAGACTGCAGTCCTCCAGGCTCCTCTGCCCATGGAATTTTCCAGGCAAGAGTACTAGGATGGGTTGCCACTTCCTCCTCCAGGGGATCTTCCTGACCCAGGGATTGAACCTGCGTCATTGGCAGGCGTGTTCTTTACCACTAATGCCAGCTAGGAAGCCCCCTGCTGCCCCAGAGATATTTCCAAAAGCAAACCCAGGCACAGGAGTTCATCTCAAGCCCTGCAGTGGCTTCATGTATCCTTCACAACCCATGTCTGCCCTTCCCTACAAGCAGCTCTCTTTCCTGAAAACACGACCATCTTTACAGCCTCAAGATCTCTGGGATACACGCCACCGCCCCCCACCCACCCCCCTGACTTTCTTCTCTTTCTGTAAAACTCTAACTTGAGACCAAATAGCACTACCCCCAGGAATTCCCATAGGCGCTCAGTGGCGCCTCCCCTCCCTGTTCTGGGCTGAGCACCTGGGCTACAGAGCACGGCCATTTCTCTGTATCCCCCAGGACCTACTGAGCAAGGGGCTGGCACGGTGGGTGCTCTGGAAATGTTTGTCACTTGAAGAAGGGTTACAGAAGGCTGGCGTGTTCTGCTTTCCCAGTTCCCTAGGAATTAGGAATTTGGAAGTAGAATCTGAATGTTTCATTAATGTATGAAGTTGGACTAAGTCCACAGCTAAAAGAAAAATCATGTTGGCAGTTCTGACAGATTTCTGGCATTCATGGGCACAGTTAATGACCCCCCTGTAGCAATCCCCCTGCCTACTGACTTCACGACTCCTCCCATTAAGAGGCAGAGTGTGTTCTCACCCCGCTGGAATTGGAGCTGACCTTGTGATTTGCTTTGGCCAGCAGAACGGAGCAGAAGTGTGATGTGCCATTTCAAGTCCAGGACTCTGGTGATCTGGAATGCTTCTGCTCTTCTCTGAGGATCCCTTGCCTCAGCCATGGGAGCAAGACTGCTACAGGAAGAGCGAATAAGCCCAGGCTAGTCTGCAGAGGAGAACCGATTCATCCCATCAGCCACCAGCTGCCTCTACAGTAAGCCCAGCTGAGTTCAGACAAGACTGGCCTAAGTCATCAGAATCCCCCATCTAACCTACAGACACATCAGTAATAAGAAACGGGTTGTTGTTTGAAGCTACTAAAACTGGGAGATTCACACAGCATTACTGTTGCAATAGATAACTGATATGGACAGTTGGCTCAGATGGCTGAGAAACAAATGAGAGATGAGTTCCTAGATGCTACGGGAGTGGAAAGGAGGAATTCAAGAGAGTCTATCCTCCTTATTAAAGTTTCACGTGAGGGAAAACAAGGCCCTTTCCTCCTTTGATTTACACACACTAAAACTGCTTTTCATTTGTTTCTTCCTGGAGTTCACTTGGGGACTAGAAGCAGGAATGGACTCCAGCGTAATATTTTCCTGAGTGGAAATAATTAATCCAATGCTTCCCGAAATAAGGAAGCCATCCGAGACCTATTTTTTGAACCTGCTTGATGGATCTGGTATTTGTATTCTGGATGCTAGTTTCAGGAAGAAGTTATGGGCCTGGTGGAAAAGATCACTTGAGGAAGGCTGTATTTGGAACATCATAACAAAAACAAAGATAAGAGCCAATCTGACCCTGCAGTTTTGACAGAAGCGGAAGTGAGAAACCAGGTCAGGAACTGCAGACTGGAATCTGACGGAGGAGGAGCATGGTGCCATGACGATCAGCTGGAGGCACCCTGAAGGCCTGGAGGCAGGGCTGTCATTCAGCACCTTCTGAGCACGTTTCTGTCTGCCTCTGATGGATCTGGCCTTAGTCCTGGCACTTCCTCGTAATCAGGCTTCATCCCTGGGCCTGATTCAGGCTAATGTGGGAATTGCCCCAAAGCACACTTCAGAATTATCCTTAACAAAGATGAGGAAGGTGGTTTTCCTGGTGGTCCAGTAGTTAAGAACTCACTTTGCAATGTTGGGGACATTGGTTTGATCCCTGGTCTGGGCAGATTCCATGTGCTGCAGGGCAACCAAACCCATGCGCTACAACTACTGACCCCACACGCCCTAGAGCCTGTTCTCTGCAACTAGAGAAAGCCCCTTGCACCGCAACAAAGACCCAGCACAGCCAAAAATAAATAAATAATTTAAAACAAATATGAGGAAGGAGGTCAGAGGGATTGCTCCACCCCTGAAATGTATCCACCACTCTAAGCCCAGCTCAAATCTCACTGCTACCCTGGCTTCCTAACTGGAAGGACTCTCTCCCTCCTCTGAATCTCACTGACAGTCCCTGAGGGCTACCGGGCACACATCTCTGCTAGCCCGACATGTAACACAGGCGTTCTGTAACTTCCCAAAGCTTGAAAATTGTCTTTGTTTTTTCAGGTGCAAATGCTCAGCATTTAAACTGGCTGCGTAAACTTTCTTCTTTATTTGAAGTCAATTTTTTTCAATAAGGAAAAACTTAATTTTCCTTCAGTTGATAAGATGATTTCATTGAAGTTTCACAAATAACTCTCAGATGGAACTAAATAATTGTAACTTCTTTTTGTTAAATAATTGAATAGCTTTTCCTTACAAACTCGCATTCAACATATGGTAAAGAGGTAACATAAATCCATTATTTTAAGGATAAATGTCTAGTCTTTCAGATTTCTTGTCTTTTTTAAAATTGAGGTATAGTTGATCTATGGGGGCTTCCCAGGTTGTGCCAGTGCCAAAGAACCTGCCTTCAAATGCAGGAGATATAAGAGACATAGTTTTGATCCCTGGGTCAGGAAGATCCCCTGAGTAGAGATAGGATGGTTCATCTAGTTCCTGAATGTCATCCAGCTGGGGACAGCAGAGCAGGGGCGGTGCAGCTCAGTACTGCAAGCAAAGAGTCAGACACAACTGAAGCAGCTTAGCACGCACAGACACGCATGCACGTGAGTCACTGCGGGAAGTGCCCCAGTGAATGTCAAATCTGCAGCATGGCACTAGGGTTGTACCTAAGAGTCAGTGGTGTCTTTCAGCTGGATAAGTGTCTAGTCTTTCAGATTTCTTCTCGTTTTCTTATTGAGGCACAACTGATTTATAATAGTATATACATTTCAGGTGCACAGTACAGTGATTCACAATTTTGGGGGGGACCACACCTTGAGGCATGCAGGATCCCAGCTCCTTGGCCAGGGATTGAACCTGTGCCCCCTGCAATGGAAGCACCGAGCCTCAGCTATTGGACCACCAAGAAATTCCTTAGTGATTCACAATTTTCAAAGATCATATACAATTTTAAAGATTGATGGAGAGCTTAGAAACCCAGCACCACATGTAGCATTGCTTCTGTGGGAAATGTGTTCTTTCTCCTGAAACAGCCAGCCTGCCACTGATCTTCCACTGAGCCTCCAGCCATTTCTAAAGTGCATCTTTGAGCAAGGAAGAAGCATGTCTGCCTGCAGGGCTTTTTAATTTTCATAAAGAAATGAACTCAAAGATCTATCTGTCGCTCTAGCTCAAGTCACTCCTTAGACCAGAATTTTCCCCAACCTTTGACCCAAAAACACTTCTGCCTTCCCTAAACTGCAGTAGGTTCCTGGTCAAGAAGTTTCCCCCTTTTTCTCCTCACACGTCTCAACTCTTTGCTTTCGAAAGTGCTCTGATTATGGGAGGGCCACGCTGTAAACTCATCCATTGTTCCGTAACAGTGGTAGCCTCACGTGGTCACATGTGCTCATCCTACCTTGGTCCATGGGAGTCCACAGGTCCAGAAGGGCATGGCCACTGAGAGAGCCCCCTCCTGGGAAAGGGCCCGTGGGGGCAGGGAGAGAGGGAGGGTACTGTCAGAGACCAGACAAAGCGAGCCTGGCAGTCCGCGGCTGACAAACGTCTGCCCTGGCACCCCACCACAGCAGCTGCTTTGCCACAACTCTTCTCTTTCAATTCTTCTTCTTTCCTTCTAAATGATACATTAACATGGAAATACGGAAATTTTCAAGATTTTTCAAATTTTGTGAACAAAATTTCCAAAAGTAGCAACATATAATGAGCACTCATACGCCTGTCACCCAGTTTCGATAATGTCTACTTATGGCCAATCCTATTTTATCAATACCTCCCCTTATTTCCCTCCCTCTTAATTATTTGGTAATAAATCCCAAGTATCATTTTTTATAAACATCTCAGTAATTCTAAAAGATAAGGATTCTTCAAAGAAACAAGAACTGACCACACACACAAAACCTAAAATACTATTATCAAATCTGAAAAGATTCACTGCAATCTATATCAAAATTCAAATGACAATTTTTCACAAAAATGTTTAAAAATCCTAAAATTGCATAGGATTATAAAAATCAATTCTGACCAAGAAGAACAAAGCTAGAGATACCAAACCTCCTGATTTCAAATTATATTACAAAGCTATATTAATCAGAGCAGTATGATACTGGCATAAAAATAGACACATAGACCAATGGAACAGAATCAAGAGCCTGGAAATAAACTCATACACATATAGTAAACTGATATTTGACAAGGCAGCCAAGAATACTCAATGGGGAAATGAGAATTTCTTCAATTAAAATAGGTTACAGACTTAAATGTAAGACCTGAAACTGTGAAACTGCTAGAAGAAAATGGAGGGAGAAAGCTTCTTGACACGTCTCTTAGCAACAATTTTTTGTATATAACATCAAAAGTACAAACAACAAAAACCAACATCAATACATGGGATTCCATCAAACTAAAAAGTTCTAATCAGCAAAAGAAACTATCAACAGAATGAAAGACAGCCTGAGGATTGGGAGAAAGTGTTTATAAATCATATATCAGATAATGGGTTAATATCCAAAATATGGATAGATCATATAACTCATACAACTCAATACCCAAAGAACAATATGATTTTTTAAATTGCAGAGGATTTAAATAGACAGTTTTCCAAAGAAGATATGCAAATACCAACAGGTACATGAAAAGATGCTCAACACTTCTAATTTTTAGAGAAATGCAAATCAAAACTACAAAAAGATATCATCCTATGACAGTCAGATTGGCTTTTGTCAAAAAGGCAAGAGCGTAAGTGTAGAGAAGGTGTGGAAAAAAGAACTTGTGCACTGTTGGTGAGAATGTAAATTGGTGTAGCCACTGTGGAAGACAGAATGGAGGTTGCTCAAAAGGTTCAAAATAGAACCACCATATGATGGAGCAGTCCCACTTCTGGCTTAATATGCAAAGGGAATGAAAATCTCAGAGATATCTACACTTCCGTGTTTGGCATTACTCAGAATAGCTAAGACATGGAAACAACCTAAGGAAGTATTTGTTGATGAATGAATAAAGAAGATGTGGTACATTCATGCAATGGAATATTGTCGGCCATAAGAAGAAGGAAATCTTGCCATTTAGGACAAAAGGGATGAAACCTAAAGCCTTATGCTAAGTGAAGTAAGTCAGACACAGAAAGAGAAATACTATAGGATTTCTTTTATATGTGGATGCTAAAAAGGCCAAACTTGTAGAAACAGAGTAGAATGGTGGTTACTATGGGATGGAGGCAGTGGGGATGGGGAGATGCTGGTCAAAGAGTAAAAACTTCCAGTTAGAATGTAAGTTCTGGGAATCTAATGCACCATGTTGTCACTACAGAAAACAGTACTGTCCTATATACTTGAAAGCTGCTAAGAGAGTAGATAATGGCAGTCACATGACGTGATGGAGGTGTTAGCTAAAAAACTATGGCGGTAATCATAGTGCAATATGTAAGTGTATTAAGCCAAGACTGCACATCTTAAACTCACACAATGTTACACGCCAATGTAACAACTTATACAATGTTATACACTAATTATATATCAATAAAGCTGGCGGGGGCGGAAATCTGAAAATAATTAACAATGTTGCATCAATATTATCAAATATCTAGTCGGTCTTCACATTTCCAAAGTGTCAAATGCCCTAATTTTTTAAAACAGGTCATTTGACTCAGAATCAGGTAACTTTCACATGTAGCAATTGGCTGTTCCCTTTTAATTTGTGGGTTCTCTTTTTCTTTTGGAGTTTGTTTGTTGAAGTAACTGAGTCATTTTTCCAGTTCGGTTTCCTGAAGTCTGGACTACTTCCCCATGATGTCATTTTACATGTTTCTCTGCCTCTCTGTTTTCTGTAAATTTGTGTTGGAGGTATGGGCTTGCCTGGACTCAGGTTCACCATTTTTTTCCCTTTGGCAAAGCTCCTTCATAGGTGATGGAATTTCTTTCAAAGGAAGCTCATATCTGGTTGCCTCTCTTTTTACCACATTAGACATCACTGCTGCTTACTGTTTAGATATTCAATCATTATGGGTGCCCATTTTTAAAAATTGAGATATAATTCACACCCTATAAAATCCACCATTTTAAAGTGTACAATTCAGCGGGCTTCTAGTATAGTCACAAGATTAAGCAAACATCATCACTGTCTAATTTCAGAACATTTTCATCACCTTCCCCGAAAAGTCTACTCCCATTAGCAGTCACTTGCCATTTTCCCTTCTGCCCAGGTCCTGTCAACCACTCATATATTTTCTATAGATCTCTATGGATTTTCCTATTCTGGACATTTCATATAAATGGATTCCTGTGTGGTATTCCATGACCACATGGAAGCACATGGAAGCTAAGCGTATTCACTTAGCTCAGGGTTTTCAAGGTCCACCCATGTTATAGTATGCCTCAGTACTTCATCTCTTTTTATTCTCAAGTAATAAACCATTGTATGGAAAAACCACATTTTGTTTATTCATTCATCAGCTGATGGGGATATTCGGGTGGTTTCCTGATTTTTGGCTATTAGGAATAATGGTGCTTTGGCATCCATGTGCAAGTTTTTGGGTGGAAGTGTGTTTTTATTTTTCTTGGGCACAGACCTAGGAGCGGAATTGCTGGATCATAGAATGACTCTACGTCTAACCTTTTGAGGAACTGCCAGGCTGTTTCCCACAGCAGCTGCACCACCTTACACTCCTGCCAGCAGCATATAAGGGTTCTGCTTTCTCTACATCCTTGAGAATGCTCCTGGTGGGTGTTCAGTACCCATGGTTCGGAATCACTCCCTACCCAGGTTTGGGTTGCACGCACTCAGCATTAAAGCGCAAACATACTGGTTTCCAAGGCAGGCAAATGGCTCTGGTTCCTACACGCACACTCTCTGACACGCTCCTGTGGTGTGGGCTTCAGGGGATAAAAGCTGAATGAGATGAAGGTCTGGCCTGAGGCGCTCCATGTCCAGTCCAGGGGATGTGAGCTAGCTTTTCTGTGGGCAGGAGCAGAGGCCCCTGCAAGTGGACGCCAGTAAAGGGCAGGTTGCTACAAGACCTCCCCGAGGGTCTCACAGATGAGGACAAGAATTGGTGCCTCTCTCTAGCCACTCTCATCCATCCATCCTCCTCTCTCTCCTGCCTCTGCTGACTACCTTGCTCCGTTTGCCCACAGCCTGCACCCCCACCTCCCAATTCTGATTGACAAGATGCTCCTGATGCCATGTGGTCCCTCCGTGTGGCATCAGCCACGGGCACCTAATAGCTCAGTCTCCATCCTCCAGCTCAGATTCTCCAGTGTGCATGGGTTTCTGCGCCAGGCCATAGAAGGCAATGAAGGGTCCCCTGGTCCATCCAGCCGTGGCCAGAGAGAGGAACAGGGGTGCAGAGTGAGAGAGAGCCTTCCAGCCCAAATGGTCAGGGCACACACAGTCACATCAGGGCAGGTAGGCCTTCAATAACTGGGAATTGGAATCCAGTGGTTAAGACTTCACCTTACAATGCACGGGGTGTGTATTCTATCCCTGGTGGGAGGGCTAAGATCTCATATTACATGCTTCCAAAAAATTATTTAAAAAACAAATATAAAACAGAAACAATATTGTAACAAATTCAATAAAGGCTTTAAAAATGATCTACATTTTTAAAATCTAAAAAAACAATAATAATAACTGGGAACTAGAGAAGAGGGGCCTTTTTATTTCAGGCAAAAAGGTGGGAAATGATAAGATGCTCCAAAGCCCCATGGGGTGAATGGGTTGAAGAGAGTGAGGAACAAAGGAAAACAGAGAAGCGCCTTTGTTCCCTGTTTCTGGGTCATAACTGTGAAGCTGGAGGGTGCGGTCCTATTGCACAGATCAGTGGTTTTTATTTTTACCAACAGACACCTTTTGTTGCCACATCAAATATTACCCAGAAGCTTCATGCATGAATTCAAGGAGAAAGCCGGGCTACTCTGGTCAGAGCAGAGGTGGGGAGAACAAATGACTTGTCCAGGTCCCCTCTGCCCCCTCATTCTTACCTCAAGATCCCCCCATCAATTTCTGGAGCTCAGCAGAGCAAGGACAATTCTCAGTGAGAGCTGGGGGGCTGTAGGAGGGTTGTCACAGAAGAATGAGAGGGTCATTTGAAAAGGGAATGGATTGAGCAGGTTAAGAAGAAGGGCAGGGAGCCGAGGACCATGGATGGGAACGGCCAGAGGTGGACAGGCTTTGAGAAGGAAGATGGCTGGCTTGCCTGGAGGTCCAGTGGTTAAGAATCTGCCCTGCAATGCAGGAGATACAGGTTCGATCCCTGGTCTGGGAGGATCTCACATGCCCCCAGGGCAGCTAAGCCTGTGGACCACAACTAGTGAGCCTGCACTCTAGAGACTGTGCTCTACAATGAAAGAAGCCACCGCATTGAGAGGCCCAAGCCCCACAAGGAAGAGTAGCCCCTGCTCACCACTACCAGAAAAAGCCCATGTGCGGCAACAAAGACCCGGTGTAGCCAATAAATAACTAATAAATAATTTTTTTTTAAAAAGGAAGCTGGTACAGGATTTGGTACAGTCTGAGGGAAAAGGAGAAGCCTTGTTAAGGGTGGTTCCAAGCCTGGGAGGCTGTGGATGGACGACGTGTGGTGGGGACCCAGGGCAAAAAGAAGGCGACAAGCCTTCGGGCACGTTGAGTTGGCAGCAACGGCAAATAAAAAAAAAAAAAACAGGTTACTCCATAAACTGCTGAGCAGAAGTGGGGTCCCCACTGCTGTCCAGAAGGCAGAACAAGACCAGCCTTCTGAGAGGCCCCACTGCTATGGGAAACACCTAACCTGAGCCTCTGACCAAGGGCTTTTTGGTTTTAAGGAGGTTTAAGGCCTGACACGAAGTTAATTAAATCATACCAAATTACAGTAAAACCCGATTTCAGTGTTGGTTAATTAAAAATAGTGACTATTTCAAAGCCACTGCTAGTCCCCAACCCCAACAAGACGCCTTTTATTACTGTTTAATGAAAGTGCTGAGATAAGCTGAACCTGGTAAATGCAAAATCCAGTAGGGGATGGAGAACTTTTCTTTTTGTTCTTTGGATTTCAAATTAATATGGTGTTATTGTAGAAAAAGTTCAGGCACCTGTCTGCAGCGATGCCAGCAGGATGCCAACTCCCAAGCAACAAAGCTCTATAATAATTAATTTTTCTCCTTGGCCTGTCAACCTCATACACCGAGAGCTACCCATTCTGGAGATTTTTCTCCCAGAAAATTTCCTTTGCGTGTGAGGAAAATCCAGCCCATCCACACAAAACCAAATTTTGCAAAGCACTATTCAATCCATCAACTAATTATTTTAAAAACAAGCGGCCAGTAGTTAGCTACTGCCTCCAAAACAGAGCGCTGGCCAGGAGCGGCCCCCAGTCCAGTTCTGAGTGGGGGACCTTGGCTGGCACCAGGCACTCCTACGTGGCCAGCGCTTCCTGACCAGCTGTGGTCTCCTGCCCTGCCCCGCTCAGAGGCCTCGCCAAGCTTGCTGCAGCTGGTCTCGGGGCCTGGAAGTCACATCGCCATCTGGCTGGCCCTGCCCAAGTCCCCGGGCTCCCTGTGCCAGTTCCTGACACCTACCTCAGAGCTCTACAGGGTACAGGACCTGAGGAATCTGTTCAGTTATCTTCCCAAACAGGAGCCACAGTCTCGACCCAGCACAGGCCTAACTCCTTAGAAGACAGGGGACTTGCTCACAAGGGTGACGTCACTGTCAAACCATATACAGTTACATAGGTAAAAATGAACATGTTTGAAATTTGAAAATGCATGGTTTTCTCTTTGGTGAAAATAGCTACTTTGAGAAGACATGTACAGATTATTCTGTGAAAAGGAATTTATCACTGAAAGAAGCTGTCTTAGCTTCCTCTACCTTACTGCTCTTCCCTGTTAGTCTGTGTAACTCAGTGTATTCATTTGCTAGGGCTATCACAACAAAGGACGACAGACTGGGTGGCTTAAACAATGGAAAGTTATCTTCTCACTGTTCTGGAGACTAGAAGCCCAAGATCAAGGTATGAATAGGGCTGGTTTCTCCTGAGGCCTCTTTCCTGGCTTTGCAGATGGCTGTCTTCTCCACGAGACTTCACACGGTCTTCCCTCTGTGTATTTGTCCAGACTCCTTTATCTTATAAAGACACCAGTCATATAAGATTGGGGTCTGAGCTAATGACCTCATTTTATCCTAATTACCTCTGGTAAAGAACCCAGAATGGATAAAGAAAATGTGGTATGTGTGTGTGTGTGTGTGTGTGTGTATAAATATATATATATATAAGTAGCTCAAATGGTAAAGCATCCGACTGCAATGCAGGAGACCTGGGTTTGATCCCTGGGTCGGGAAGATCCCCTGGAGAAGGAAATGTCAGTAAGGATACTCCAGTATCCTTGCCTGGAAAATCCCATGGACAGAAGAGCCTGGCAGGCTACAGTCCATGGGGTCGCAAAGAGTCGGACACAACTCAGCAACTAACACACACACACACACACACACACACACACACATATACACCCAACACTGTAAAACAACTCTACCGTATTTTTTTTAAAAAGTTGGAAAAAAAAGAACATATCTCCAAATACAGGCACATTCCAGGGTGCTAGGGACTGAGATTTCAACATATGAATTTTGCAGGGCTGGGGTGGGGGGAGGAACAATTCAACCCTTAATACTTGGAAGGTGGCATCACCTCTACACAGACTAGAATTTAGATTTAACAGCCTGAAGGTACTTTGAGTTAGCAATGATATACAAGATACATAAAAATATTCAAAGTCCTGTAAATCCCAATTATTAAGTAAAAATAAGTATTTCTACAGTGCATAGAGGTTATGCTGTGTTTCTTAATCTTATTTTTTGATAATTTACTTTTATGTTTTCTTACAGAACAATTGCTTATGACATTTTATGCTTCCACATAAGTGAGGGTACACAGAAGGAAAAACTATCTGAGTTACACAATAAAAATACTTGAATGCAAATTCTGTTATGAACTTCCTTTGTAACTATATTTAAATAAGTGACAACAATTATTTTTCTATGACATTTAAAAATACTCATTTTCATTATTCATAGATTTTGTGTGGTAGTTTTAAAAATAATTGGACAGAAATGTAAATTGAGGGTATTTCCCTGGTGGTCTAATGTCTAAGACTCTGTGCTCCCAATGCAGGGCCCTGGGTTCCATCCCTGGGCAAGGAACTAGATCCCATAAGAAAGATCCCAAAAGCCACAATGAAGATCAAAGATTCTAAGCGCCACAGCTAAGACCCAGTGCAGCCACATAAAAAAATAAATACATAATCTTTTTAAAAAAAAACACAAATTGATACAACCACTATGGGGAACAAAAAGAAGGTTTCTTTGAAAATTCAAAATAAAACTACTATATGGCCCAACAATCCCACACCTGGGCATATACCTAGAGAAAACCATCATTCAAAAAGATACACACACCCCAGTGTTCATCACAGCACTATTGACAATAGCCAGACATGGAAGCAACTTAAATGTCCACAGACAGAGGAATGGATAAAGATGTGGTACGTATAGACAAGGGAATATTAGTCTTAAAAAGGAGCACAATTGTGCCATTTGCAAAAGACTGTCATTCAAAGTGCAGTCAGAAAGAGAAAAACAAATACCATATAATGTTGCTTATTTGCCAAATCTAAGAAAATGGAATGTGTGTGTATTCAGGTGCTCAGTCCTGACAACTCTGCGCAACTCCATTACTGTAGCCCACCAGGCTCCTCTGTCCATGGGATTTTCCAGGAAGAAATCCTGAGTAAGTTGCCATTTCCTCCTCCAAGGGATCTTCCCGACCCAGGGATCAAATCCCCGTCTCCTGCATTTCAGGTGGATTCTTTATTGCTGAGCCACATGGGAACCCAAGGTGAACTTATTTGCAAGGCAGAAGTAGAGATACAGACATAGAGAATAAACGAATGGGAGGAGGTTGGATGAACTGGGAGCTCGGGATTGACATATACACACTACTATGTATAAAACAGATAACTGATCAGAATCTATGATATAGCACGAGGAATTCTACCCAGTGCTCTGCGGTGACCTAAATAGGAAGGAAATCCAAAAAAGAGGGGATACGTGCAAACATACAGCTGATTCACGTTGGTGCACAGCAGAAACTAACACAGCACTGTAAAGCAGTTATACTGCAATAAAAATTAATTTTTAAAAAATTAGACACCCGTCAGCATAAGACAATATGTTAGTTTATAAAAGAAGAAGAAGAAAGGGCATCTCAAGGTGCAATTCAGTCTGTCACATCACTTTATAACTTTATTCAACGCAGCTTAGAATCTCTGCCCAGAACCCCACATTCCATCCAGCAAATTCTCCAATGCTGACTATTCATTGTATTAAGGGTTAAGGTTTCAGAGAAAATAAAAACTAAAAAATTCTGTTTGAGAGCCTTGGGCCCTCCTTCACTAAGACAGTTCCTTCCCAATAGGTCAGAGTTCAGCACTCAGCATTCTGAGGTGTACTGAGCACTCACCCCAAGGCCCTGCCTGGCACCTCACTGGGAAGCTGGTCTCCATCCTGCCTCTGGCTCTGCTCCTTGGGCTACAGGCGCCTGCACTGCCCTACACTTGGTGCCCCTCTGACTCCTCTCCTGACCCCTTACCCTAGTTCTGACTTTTTGGAGGTTGGGATGGAGCCAAAGCAAAAACATACCCAGTTGTGGACGTGACTGGTGATAGAAGCAAGGTCCGATACTGTAAAGAGCAATATTGCATAGGAACCTGGAATGTTAGGTCCATGAATCAAGGCAAATTGGAAGTGGTCAAACAGGAGATGGCAAGAGTGAACATTGACATTCTAGGAATCAGCGAACTAAAATGGACTGGAATGGGTGAATTTAACTCAGATGACCATTATATCTACTACTGCGGGCAGGAATCCCTCAGAAGAAATGGAGTAGCCATCATGGTCAACAAAAGAGTCTGAAATGCAGTACTTAGATGCAATCTCAAAAACGACAGAATGATCTCTGTTCATGTCCAAGGCAAACCATTCATTATCACAGTAATCCAAGTCTATGCCCCGACTAGTAATGCTGAAGCAACTGAAGTTGAACAGTTCTATGAAGACCCCCAAGACCTTCTAGAACTAACACCCAAAAAAGATGTCCTTTTCATTATAGGGGACTGGAATGCAAAAGTAGGAAGTCAAGAAACACCTGGAGTAACAGGCAAATTTGGCCTTGGAGTACGGAATGAAGCAGGGCAAAGGCTAATAGAGTTTTGCCAAGATAATGCACTGGTCATAGCAAACACCCTCTTCCAACAACACGAGAGAAGACTCTACACATGGACATCACCAGATGGTCAACACCAAAATCAGATGGATTATATTCGTTGCAGCCAAAGATGGAGACGCCCTATACAGTCAGCAAAAACAAGACCAGGAGCTGACTGTGGCTCAGATCATGAGCTCCTTATTGACAAATTCATACTTAAATTGAAGAAAGTAGGGAAAACCACTAGACCATTCAGATATGACCTAAATCAAACCCTTTATGATTACACTGTGTAAGTGAGAAACAGATTTAAAGGCTTAGATCTGATAGACAGAGTGCCTGATGAACTATAGACTGAGGTTCGTGACACCATAGAGGAGACAGGGATCAAGACCATCCCCATGGAAAAGAAAGGCAAAAAAGCAAAATGGCTGTCTGGGGAGGCCTTACAAATAGCTGTGAAAAGAAGAGAAGTCCCATGGGAGAAAAGGAAAGATATAAGCATCTGAATGCAGAGTTCCAAAGAATAGCAAGAGATAAGAAAGCCTTCCTCAGCGATCAATGCAAAGAAATAGAGGAAAACAACAGAATGGGAAAGACTAGAGATCTCTTCAAGAAAATTAGAGATACCAAGGGAACATTTCATGCAAAGATGGGCTTGATAAAGGACAGAAATGGTATGGACCTAACAGAAGCATAAGATATTAAGAAGAGGTGGCAAGAATACACAGAAGAACTGTACAAAAAAGATCTTCACGACCAAGATGATCACGATGGTGCAATCACTCATCCAGAGCCAGACATCCTGGAATGTGAAGTCAAATGGCCCTTAGAAAGCATCACTACAAACAAAGCTAGAGGAGGTGATGGAATTCCAGTTGAGCTATTTCAAATCCTCAAAGATGATGCTGTGAAAGTGCTGCACTCAATTTGCCAGCAAATTTGGAAAACTCAGCAGTGGCCACAGGACTGGAAAAAGTCAGTTTTCATTCCAATTCCAAAGAAAGGCAATGCCAAAGAATGCTCAAACTACCACACAATTGCACTCATCTCACATGCTAGTAAAGTAATGCTTAAAATTCTCCAAGCCAGGCTTCAACAATATGTGAACTGTGAACTTCCAGATGTTCAAGCTGGTTTTATTTATTTTTTATTTATTTATTTTTTTCAAGCTGGTTTTAGAAAAGGCAGAGGAACCAGAGATCAAATTGCCAACATCTGCTGGATCATGGAAAAAGCAAGAGAGTTCCAGAAAAACATCTATTTCTGCTTTATTGACTATACCAAAGCCTTTGACTGTGTGGATCACAATCAACTGTGGAAAATTCTGAGAGAGATGGGAATATCAGACCACCTGACCTGCCTCTTGAGAAACCTGTATGCAGGTCAGGAAGCAACAGTTAGAACTGGACATGGACCAACAGACTGGTTCCAAATAGGAAAAGGAGTACATCAAGGCTGTATATCATTACTCTGCTATTTCACTTATATGCAGAGTACATCATGAGAAATGCTGGACTGGAAGAAACACAAGCTGGAATCAAGATTGCTTGGAGAAATATCAATAACCTCAGATATGCAGATGACACCACCCTTATGGCAGAAAGTGAAGAGGAACTAAAGAGCCTCTTGATGAAAGTGAAAGAGGAGAGTGAAATAGTTGACTTAAAGCTCAACATTCAGAAAACGAAGATCATGGCATCTGGTCCCATCACTTCATGGGAAATAGATGGGGAAACAGTGGAAACAGTGTCAGACTTTATTTTGGGGGGCTCCAAAATCACTGCAGATAGTGACTGCAGCCATGAAATTAAAAGACGCTTACTCCTTGGAAGGAAAGTTATGACCAACCTAGATAGTATATTCAAAAGCAGAGATATTACTTTGCCAACAAAGGTCCGTCTACTCAAGGCTATGGTTTTCCAGTGGTCATGTGTGGATGTGAGAGTTGGATTGTGAAGAAAGCTGAGTGCTGAAGAATTGATGCTTTTGAATTGTGGTATTGCAGAAGACTCTTGAGAGTCTCTTGGACTGCAAGGAAATCCAAGCAGTCCATTCTAAAGGAGATCAGTCCTGGGTATTCTTTGGAAGGAATGATGCTAAAGCTGAAACTCCAGTACTTTGGCCACCTCATGGGAAGAGTTGACTCATTGGAAAAGACGCTGATGCTGGGAGGGATGGGGGCAGGGGGAAAACAGAGGATGGGATGGCTGGATGGCATCACTGACTTGATGGATGTGAGTCTGAGTGAACTCCGGGAGTTGGTGATGGACAGGGAGGCCTGGCATGCTGCGATTCATGGGGTCGTAAAGAATTGGACACAACTGAGCGACTGAACTGAATTGAACTGAAGTAGAATCTCCTTTTTCACCTGCTCTTTGAAGGTAACCCTGGGATTCTGTGTTCCTATGTGCACATCACCACTAAGGGGTCTGATTGACCCATTATTTCTCTCCATCAGGAAAGACTCATCTCTTCACATTTAGTGCCTGGAGCTGGGCTTCCCTGGGGATCACGTGGCTAAGAGTTTGCCTGACAGTGCAGGGGACACAGGTTTGATCCCTGATCCAGAAGATCCCCGTGGCTCAAAGCAGCTAAGCCCGTGTATCACAGCTACTGACGCTCGTGTGCCCTACAGCCTGTGCTCCACAACCAGAGAAACCGCTACGATGAGAAGCCCGTGCACCGCAACTAGAGGGGAGCCCCTGCTTGCCACAACTAGAGAAAGCCCATGCACAGCAACGAAGATGCAGTGCAGCTAAAGATAGATGAATAAATAATTTTTAAAAAATGCCTGGAGCCTTGGTTTGACTTCCTGTTTCTCCCAAGTGTCAAGGTCCTGACACGGCCTGTATTTGCAGCGTGTGTGACAGACACTCTTGAAGCCAGGGTGGAGGCAACCTGGAGACTTCCCTGGGCTGCTGCCCACCACACTCTCTCTAGGAATGTCCAAAATCCAAGAACCAGCTTAGCAATAGAGATGACACTGTCCATCAACAGTGTGAGAAGTTGTTTATCACCCACTTCACCCCACTCCT
Source organism: Ovis aries (assembly GCF_016772045.2). Classification (NCBI taxonomy): domain Eukaryota; kingdom Metazoa; phylum Chordata; class Mammalia; order Artiodactyla; family Bovidae; genus Ovis; species Ovis aries. The sequence goes on from NC_056060.1 coordinate 51,093,468, forward strand.
CTCTCTCCAGTGCCAAAGCTTTCCAAGTCCCTGACCCTTTACAGAGGCCATGGGTAGGCTGTGCAAAGCTGCCTGCCTGGCCCTCAATCTGGTCAAACCCTGCCTCTGCCCTTGCATGACCTCTGACCCCTTCACCTCCAATCCAGATCCAATACTTCTCCCTACCATCTTCTCAGGCTAAAGGGGAACTTCACTAAAGTTGCTCTCTGGACCTCCAGACAAAGAAGCATAACCTTTTCAGAAACAGATCAGGTTATATTAAAGATCTAACATAGTCAAGATATTTTAAATAGCTTCAAGGTACAAAGCACATGATTGCTAAATAGATGGGTTAGTAAAGGGACAGGAGCTGACTGAGTTCCTTATTCGCAGAGCAGCTCTGGACATCAGGGGAGCATGAGCTATGACGGGCCATGGACACGGCCTTATTAGACTTCCAGGTCATTCCAGGGACTTTCAGTGAAAAGCAGGCCACTACCCTGGGCGGCATCTTCCGGTTTTGGTGTGCCGAGCAGTTGGGTATACAGTTGTTGTACAATGGTGCCACCAGGTGGTCCTTTGTGGAATAACCGCTGTAGTGGCTGCTTTCCCATCGTGGAGTTCCCGACAGATGGAAATGTCTGATTGCTTTTTTCCCTGTGGTCTACTGTTGGCTGGTCTATCCCCACAAATTAAAGGAGCAGACACTGGCATTGCTCTCTTTGCTTTTGTCTCTCTGAAAAATGAAATCGCCCAGTTATCTTGACCAATACATTATGGGAAGAACATGGGACTAAAATTAGGAAATTCACGGACTTCCCTAGTGGTCTAGGGGTTAAGAATCGGCCTGCCAATGCAGTGGACACGGGTTCAATCCCTGATTCAGGAAGATCTCACATCCCTCGGGACAACTAAGCCCATGCGCCACAACTCCTGAACCCGAGTGGGGCGGCTACTGAGGCCCGCGCACCCAGAGCCCTTGCTCCGCAACAAGAGAAGCCTCCGCAATGAGAAACCCACGCGCTGCCGCTAGAGAGTGGCCCCTGCTCACCACGACTGGAGAAAGCCCCACACAGCGATGCAGTCCCAGCAGCCATAAATAAATGAATTATATATTAAATAGTTGGGTTTTTTTTTTCAAGTTAGGAGATTCACTCTCATATTCTACTCTGTCAACCTTCTTTTTAACTACAGGACTTGGGAAAGTTGCTTAGCCCTCTTAGCAAACTTTTTCTCATCTGGAGCAGGAAAGTAATAGTTGGATTCTTGTGGGGGATGGTGTGAGACAGTGCACATACCACTGTGAGCATGGTGTGTGGCCCAGGAGAGGTGATCAGAATCAAGCACTCCTAAGCTCTAGAGTCCTCAGCGGTGATGCGTTCCTCAAGATCGCTTAGCCTCTGTCTTCAGTGGCTGGAATGTAATCGTCTCTTGGTCAGGTCCTACCTGCTCACTGACTGGCTAAGGTTGTGACAAAACGTGTCTCAGCAGGTGGGTAACTGCTTGGGGCTCTGTGGCCACAGGTCAGAGCAGTGCCCGCCAGCTGACACTGGTCCCACTGAGTAGTAAATGGTGGGGCCGGTATCTCTGCAAACTCTGATGTGAGGCCAAATGGCAGCTGGAGTAACTAATCCGTCTAAGCCTTGGTCTCCTCATCTGTAAAATGAGGTTACTGTAACAAGGTGAGCTATTTAGTAAAACAAAACAAATTGGTCTTTGGGATTTCGTTTTGTTTCAGGGATGTGGGCAGAGGATGGGAGTATCATTTGCTAAAGCTTTTGTTCTGAATTCTCAAAGGAAGAGTAAAGTGTCTTCTTTCCCTGCCCTGTCTCCATTCTGGGAAGAAGAGGTCATTTTTGTGTTTACGAAAGGCTGGGCTCTCTCATCTACTCACCCCAGCTCCGCAAGCTAAGAACTGTTGTATTTTAGGTCCACAGGGAGAAGGGAGAGAGAGGAATCTGTGTGGTCCCAGAGGGAGGAGGGATGAGATTGGACTCGAGTTGAAGAGGGGCGTCGAGCGTGCCAGGATGAGGGGGGAACAGAGGTAGTGGTCTCAGCAAACGGGGAGGAGTCCGGTGGGGGCGAGGTGGCCGTGGTTGTTCACGGGGACGGGGCCTGAGGACCCCGGGGCTGAGCCAGGGACGAAAATGTCTAAAGAGCCAGACTCTCAGCCGTGCATGGCGACCAGAGTCCCAGGGCTCCACTTTCTTGGACCCGAGGAGCATAAAAGCTCCCCACACACAACAGAAGGGGTTTCCTTTCAAGCCCGGGGGCTAGAAAACGAAAGGAAACTGCTCACTTTCGCAGCTGAAGGTCACAGAGCGGATCCACAGCCCCTGCCACCAGGAGGGCCCGGTGCCCCGCAACACAGCTCGGTGACCGCAGCTCCTCTCCTGGCCATGACGGGTTTGCTTTACAGACTCTGAACATGGAGGCCCCACACACAAGAAGATGCGCACTCAGAGAAGAATTTTTACAATCCACTTACGGAGGCACTGCCAGCAGAAGCCACTTTTTCAGAATCAAGAAATTCTGGCCCCAGGGCCCACATTTTTGGTGAGAATGTGGCCAGTCAACACGCATCCTCTGGACCGCTCTGAATCAGGATTTTCTCCTACCAAGGAGAAAAATGTCCTCCGAGTCAGGGAAAGGAGCTGGAGCCATGTTTGGGGGCTCAGCTCACAACAGGGGTGTCTGTCACTCCATGGGGAAGCCGCCTCCCCCTGACGTCAGTCAGAAGGGTCAGCGCTACCCGCCCCTCCAGGACTCAAGGGAACCGTGGAGATGGGCCCTGGCTGGCGGGGCTTCTCTCCTCGCGGGAGAGGGGCTTGAGGCAGCTCCTGGGGCTTGGGCCAGCCCTCCTGCCCTTTTACTCCCTGAGCCTCAGCCACACACCCGCATCCTAGCCCAGAGCTCTCTGAGCCCCTCCACTCTAGTAGGAAGTGTGCTGTGGTGGGGGTAGGGGCAACGTTCTCCGCCAGCTCCCCAGCCCCTAATGTTCCCCACTAAGGTCCCAGTGTACCCCAAAGTGTCCCAGAAGAAAAGTGAACTCTATCTCAGAAACACGGAAAAGCACTCAAGAGTGTGAACTCACCTTTGTAACTTGGTGAACAAGCACAGCTCTCTTTCTTCTGCAACACATTTTTTACCCCCAGGAACTGAGAACAAATGATAGTTGTGAGAATCATGTTAGGAGAGGATCCCCCCTCTCCCCACTTATCTCGGGAGGCTGGGTTCTTGTCTGTGAACCCCCGTGGCCAGGCCAGCCCTTCCCGGGGCTGCTGAACTTGCAGGACCAGACATGGCCTCTCTCCTTGCTCCAGGCCTGGCCCTGGAGATCCACAGGCATCAGTCCCACAGGGTCCTACAGGCCCTGTGGGGGCTGAGCACCACAAGGAAGGCGTGGACCTGGCAGGCCTCCCCTGGGTGCCTCCCAAACCCCACGCCCACCCCACAGACTGCAGGGTGGGGAGGACAGGGACAGCCGCGCCATTTGCTGGGCCTGTTCTCCCTCCAGTCTGATGCCAGGAGGGCCAGGATGCCAAGCCCTTCCCCCAATGGCCCTCGCTGAGGGCTTCGAGCATCATCCCATTATCCCATGACTCACAGATTACGTGTGAGACGGACTCTGAAAGAGAGCTCCCTTTTGATAAATGAAGAAACTGAAGAACAGAGAGGTTATGGGATTTGCTTCAAATCACACAGCAAGTTAGTGGCAGAACTGGGATGGTTCCTCTGCCCCCGGGGGCATAGGCTCCAGCACAGTGATTCTCAGCTCCTGTAGCCTATTAGAATCACCTGGGGGCGCTCTAACCTTCCCCTGCCTCTGTCAAGGCCCTGCCCTTGAAATCGGACCACCTGGGGCAGCTGCAAGGGGTGGGGGGCGGGGGGGGGGCGGCGGGAGGGGGTTGGTAGTTGTAACATTGCCCCTAGTAGTTTCCTGTGCATCCGGAATGGAGACCCCTCTAGATTCAGGCATGGGGCTTCCATCCTGGCTCCAGGTTGGGTGGCTGTGTGATATAAGAAAGTAACTTACCTTTCTGAGTCCTGTGTGTAAACTACTATAGAATGATGCCCATCTTCCTGAGGAAGGACAAACAGATGGCTCAGGATCCTGGAGCTCCCCTGAAGACCAAAAAACAGGCACTGTGAGATATGATAGAATACGGAGAGATTTTTTTACAAGCTTGGTGGACTGTGGTTATTAGATTCAAAAGAATGGTTTTCTGGGACTTCCCTGGTTAAGAATTTGCCTGCCAAAGTGGGGACATGGGTTCAATCCCTGCTCTAGGAAAATTCCGCATGCTGCAGGGCAGCTAAGCCCATGTGCCACAACTAATGAGCCTGTGCTCTTGAGCCTGCAAGCTACAACTACACACACCTAGAGCCCGCGCTCCACAACAAGAGAAGCCGCTGCGATGAGAAGTCTGTGCACCACACCAAAGAGCCCCCACTTGCTGCAACCAGAGGAAAGTCCACACAGCTACAAAGACCCAGTGGAGCCAAACTTAAAAAGAATGGCTTTTGTTGTACAAGGAATCATTTAAAAGGGGGGTGATGGCCCTTCTTTACTAGAAGCATATTTGGAATAAGCCTGTCCCTACAGAAACCAATTTTGAGCAGTCTGGCCACAGCACAGTGGAGGGCACACAGTAGGTCCTCAGTGAGTGTTGGCTTAGTGGATGCAGATGGGGAGGGAGGCTGGTGGTCTTTGAACACACCCTGCTATGTTAATAGCCATCGGGCCTCCCTTGGAGGGCCAGTGAGTCCAGGCCAGCTCGGTGAGCACAGCTATGCTCACAGAACCTCAGTTTCTCGGGCCTGCCACGCCCCGTGGGACAGGGAAGCATCTCCACGTGCAGGGACAGCTAAGGCAGCACTGACTTTGTGGCTCAGAGAAGGTCAGAGGATCATTTTCTTGGGGAAAAATTATTCATTAAAGCAGGTCTTTCCCTCTTAGCAAAAAATAAACAAGTAATTTCCTCCAGCAGTCTTAGCCAACATTTTTTGGCAAATCATCACTGGACAGGGAGACCTGAGGGGCATGAGTGATCACTGTGGCAAAGGGTCAGCTGAAGAGCAAAACAGCAGGCAGTACGGAGTCGCTGTGGGCTCTTGAGTAAAGGAGGGGCCTGGTAAACCAGGGCAAGAAGGCGGTTGGGAGAGCCTGGGAAAGCAGAACCTCAGCAAGCTGCTAGGGCCTTGGCTCCTTGGTTGTAGGAAGTCACAGAGCCTGTCATCATGTGGGCCTTCGGCCCCTCTGACAGCTCCAAACTTCCACCCCAAGACCCCACCACCCCATTCCCAGTGCCTCGCCTCATGGTTTCCTTTACAGACAAGTTGCTGAGCATAAGACAGTGTGTGCCTACCCAGCCATGGGCTATCCCCTCTCTCGTGCATCAGGCCTTGGGGGCACCTCCAAGATGAGGCACCTCCTCATCTTGGAAGACCCTGTGAATAGTGGTAAATGTCATCTTTCTAGGAAACCTGTGCTCCCCTCTAGTACTCTACCAGTACTAGAACACTGGTAATAATACAGAAAACCATCACCCACGTGACTCCGAGTCCATCCAGGTCCTCACCCTGACCTCACCTCGGTCACTCTCCCCTTGCCTACCCTTCCCCAGTGCACTGGCCTGATGTCGTCCTTGAAATTAAGAGGCAGGTTCCTACCTCAGGACATTTGCACATGCTATTCCAAGTCCCTGGGACTCTCCTCCCCTTGGTGTCCTCAGGGCTCCCTCCCTGATTTAATTCAGGTCACTGATGAAACAGCACCCAGCTCCCACCTGCCCTCTCTTCCTCTTGATTTGTTCACCTACCACTCCTGACATAGATGTTTCTTTGTCTTTCTTTTATCTCCAGCCACACCTCCCTCTGCCTTGTTTATGAGCTTGTGGGAGCAGGGACTTGGTTTTGTCACCATCTCCTCTCCAGAGCTTATTGCTAGCTGGATCAAAGGCATGCAGAGGACCTTCTATGGAGTGACCACCACCAGGGCAGGCACCAGAGAGTCACCCAGCCCTACATGAGGACCCTGGTAAACACTAACCCTCTAAAACCCAGAGGTGGAGGTGGTGACCTTGACGGTCCTTGCAGCTCCAGGCCTCATGGCTCAGTGGGGAGTCTGTCCAGTTCAGTTCAGTTCAGTTCAGTTCAGTCGCTCAGTCGTGTCCAACTCTTTGCGACCCCATGAATCGCAGCACGCCAGGCCTCCCTGTCCATCACCAACTCCGGGAGTTCACTCAGACTCACGTCCATTGAGTCAGTGATGCCATCCAGCCAGCTCATCCTCGGTCATCCCCTTCTCCTCCTGTCCCCAATCCCTCCCAGCATCGGGGTCTTTTCCAATGAGTCAACTCTTCGCATGTACTGGAAGCTTCAGCTTTAGCATCATTCCTTCCAAAGAAATCCCAGGGTTGATCTCCTTCAGAATGGACTGGTTGTATCTCCTTGCAGTCCAAGGGACTCTCAAGAGTCTTCTCCAGCACCACAATTCAAAAGCATCAATTGTTCGGCGCTCAGCCTTCTTCACAGTCCAACTCTCACATCCATCCATGACCACAGGAAAAACCATAGCCTTGACTAGACAGACCTTAGTCAGCAAAGTAATGTCTCTGCTTTTGAATGTGCTATCTAGGTTGGTCATAACTTTTCTTCCAAGGAGTAAGCGTCTTTTAATTTCATGGCTGCAATCACCATCTGCAGTGAGTTTGGAGCCCCCCAAAATAAAGTCTGACATTGTTTCCACTGTTTCCCCATCTATTTCCCATGAAGTGATGGGACCAGATGCCATGATCTTCGTTTTCTGAATGTTGAGCTTTAAGCCATCTATTTCACTCTTTCACTTTCATCAAGAGGCTTTTAGTTCCTCTTCACTTTCTGCCATAAGGGTGGTGTCATCTGCATATCTGAAGTTATTGATATTTCTCCTGGCAATCTTGATTCCAGCTTGTGTTTCTTCCAGTCCAGCATTTCTCATGATGTACTCTGCATAGAAATTAAATAAGCAGGGTGACAGTATACAGCCTTGACATACTCCTTTTCCTATTTGGAACCAGTCTGTTGGTCCATGTCCAGTTCTAACTGTTGCTTCCTGACCTGCATACAGATTTCTCAAGAGCAGGTTAGGTGGTCTGGTATTCCCATCTCTTTCAGAATTTTCCACAGTTGATTGTGATCCACACAATCAAAGGCTTTGGCATAGTCAATAAAGCAGAAATAGATGTTTTTCTGGAACTCTCTTGCTTTTTCCATGATCCAGCAGATGTTGGCAACTTGATCTCTGGTTCCTCTGCCTTTTCTAAAACCAGCTTGAACATCAGGGAGTTCACGGTTCACATATTGCTGAAGCCTGGCTTGGAGAATTTTGAGCATTGCTTTACTAGCATGTGAGATGAGTGCAATTGTGCGGTAGTTTGAGCATTCTTTGGCATTGCCTTTCTTTGGAATTGGAATGAAAACTGACCTTTTCCAGTCCTGTGGCCACTGCTGAGTTTTCCAAATTTGCTGGTATATTGAGTGCAGCACTTTCACAGCAACATCTTTCAGGATTTGAAACAGCTCAACTGGAATTCCATCATCTCCACTAGCTTTGTTCGTAGTGATGCTTTCTAAGGTCCACTTGACTTCACATTCCAAGATGTCTGGCTCTAGATTAGTGACCACATCATCATGATTATCTGGTCATGAAGATCTTTTTTGTACAGTTCTTCCGTGTATTCTTGCCACCTCTTCTTAATATCTTCTGCTTCTGTTAGGTCCATACCATTTCTGTCCTTTATCGAGCCCATCTTTGCATGAAATGTTCCCATGGTATCTCTAATTTTCTTGAAGAGATCTCTAGTCTTCCCCATTCTGTTCTTTTCCTCTATTTCTTTGCATTGATAGTTGAAGAAGGCTTTCTTATCTGGATCTTTGCACGACGACTCCTTTCTTCAGGACACAGGCCCTGGTACCTCTGCAGTGTGGAAAACGCCTTATTCTCACGGTTATAAGGGCCCTCTGCCTCTCCTTACTTGCTGCTCATGACCCGAGGTCCTGGTCGCCTGTGTCTACCTGCCGGCCCCCCTCAGCACACAACTTGCGTTATTTCTTCTCCAGCACTTTCCTCTCCCCACAACCATCCCTCTTCTATATTTGTTTACCTGCTGAGAGTCTGTCTTTCTATCCAGAGCAGAGCTGCTCCTCAGAAATATAATATAAGCCACACATATGAGCCACGTAATTGATTTTACATGTTCCAACAGCTATATTTAAAAAAGAAAAAACAGGAAATACTATTGTTAAAAACACTTTTTCTTTAATCTACTATATCCCGAAAATGCATAATCTCAACATGTGATCCATACAAAGTATAGGGTATTTTACACTCCTTGTTCCTTACTAAGTCTTGGGAATTCTGTGTGTGTTTTATACTCACGGCACTTCTCTACTCAGATTTAGCCACACTTCGGGTGCCCAGAGACACACCCGGGGGCAGGGACCTGAGCTCTCCTGCTTGCACTGGGCCCGCAGGCCCAGGGAGGAGCTCACAGGATGCAGAGCAGGTGCAGGGAAAGTAAATGTCCGTGTGCGGGTCAGTCACTGCGTGTCCCCAGAGCAGGGGCTAGTGGAACAGAGGCATCTGTTCATGCGAGTGTGTGTGTGTGTGTGTGTGACCTGGGTGTGTGTGCCTGTGCCAGGGAGACTCTGGGGCTCTGGGGTCAGACCTACCTCGGGTCAGTCCCTCCTCTGGCACTTCCTTCGGGCTTTGGCTTTCTATTCTGTGAAAGTGAGAACAGAGGTATCCTCTTACCACATAGTATAGTTGGAAGGATTAAATGGATTAAAAGGACCTCGCTGGTGGCTCAGTAGAAAAGAATCTGCCTGCCAAGCAGGAGATGCAGGTTCAATCCCTGATTTGGGGAGATCCCACACGGCACAGAGCAATGAAGCCCCATGCGCCACAGCTATTGAGGTTGTGCGCTAGAGCCTGGGAGCCGCGACTACTGAGCCCATGTGCCCTAAAGCTCGTGCTCCACCACAGTAGAAGCCACTGCGATGGAAAGCCCACACAGCTCAGCTAGAGAGTAGCCCCTGACCACTGCAATAAGAGGAAGCCTGCACACAGCAGTGAAGACCCAGCAGAGTCAAAAATAAATACAAGTAGATAAAAAAGATAAATAGTACATGTAAAAGCATAGGCCACTTCATGGAATATAGGTGGGAAAAAATGGAAACAGTGGCATGTTTTATTTTCTTGGGCTCCAAAATCACTGAGGACGGTGACTGCAGTCATGAAATTGAAAGATGCCCCTCGAAAAGAAGCTTTGACAAACCTAGACAGCATATTAAAAGGTAGAGACATCACTTTGCAGACAAAGGTCCATATAGTCAAAGCTGTGGTTTTTCTAGTAGTCGTGTATGGATGTGACGTGAGAGTTGGACTGTAAAGAAGGCTGAGCACCAAAGAATTGATGCTTTCAAACTGTGGTGCTGGAGAAGACTCTTGAGAGTCCCTTGAACGGCAAGATCAAACCAGTTAATCCTAAAGGAAATCAACCTTGAATATTCACTGATGCTGAAGCTGAAGTTCCAATAGTTTGGCCACCTGATGTGAAGAACTGACTCATTGGAAAAGACTCCGATGCTGGGCAAGATAGAAGGCAGGAGAAGGAGGGGATGGCAGAGGCTGAGATGACTGGATGACGTCACCGACTCAATGGACATGAGTTTGATCAAACTCTGGGGACGATGAAGGACAGGGAGGCCTGGAGTGCTATAGTCCATGGAGTCGCAAAGAGTCAGATACAACTTAGAGACTGAACAACAACTGACCTGGTAAATAGAATCTTCCTTTTCTTGCTTTCTTTTCCTTCCTTCCTTCTTTCCCAGCTCACAGGGCTGTTGTGAAAATCAAGTGAGATAATACCCCGAAGAAGCGCAGAGAACTCCAGTGATGCTCTCTGTGTGATCACCACTGCAGTGATGCCCACATCAGTCATTCAGTGGTTGCCTCGCAGACGTGGGGCCTTAGCACACATTCCCTGCTGAATCGCAGCCCCTAGCATGCCACCTATACCGACTTAGCAGGTGCTCAGTGTAAATATTTCATACAAGAATGGATGGATGCTGGGGAGGTTGCAACTTCTGCAGCTTGCAGAAGCCACAGGAAGGCTCCACCTGCGGGAGACCCTGGGCCACGAGGCTACACCATCCGGGGGCCCCGGTCTGTGAGCTCCACCCCACCTGTGTTCCCAGAGCTGGGCAGTGGTTTGCGGGGGTACAATTGCCAGGGAAGCTCACCCTCCCTGCCTGAAGCGAGGCAGAGCCCGTCCTCCATTCTTGGAACATTTCTGAGGGGAGAGAGGCCTCGGGCGTTGGCTGTTTGTCTTTGGAAATGAGTAAAAGGCATCACCCAGATTTGTTTCTAAAATGGGCTTGGAAAATGTTCAGGGGAAGATTTATTTTTGCAAGTGGGCTTCTGCCAGACAGAGATTGTATCTTCTGGGAAAATGTCCTGGCTGATGAGAGAAGAGCCGAGAAGCAAGGCTGGGTGTTGAGGTCCAGGCCGTGGCTGAACGGGGCTGGGGACCCAGCCTAGGGAGGGTGGTTTGGGCTGTACAGGGCTTTGCCCGAGCAATCCCTTCCCGTGGAGGAGCCCCCTCTCACTTCAGGGAATGGGGCCAGCCCTGCTGCACCCATAGCTGCCCCCACAGCTCTTCTGCAAAGTCCAGTGGAGCCCGGATTACAGGGCTCCTGGTCTCAAAACATACTAGGAGAGTCTCTGTCAAGACCCTGTGGTCCCTGGTGTCTGAGGCTGAGCTCCACGACACCCACAGTCTCCCAGAGGAGCTAGAGGGGGACCACTAGGCTGGGATGAGCTCCTTGGGCAGAGGTTCTTCCTTCTGTGTTAGGAGGGAGCCAGCTACAGAATGGAAGGTGGTACCTAGGGGTTTCAAGTCTCCAAGGGCTCCATCAATATCCATGGGGGTGACCGAATTGAGTTCAGGCACCTCCTAGTAGCTCCAAATGAAAACTACCTGGGGTCGGGAGGCCCGGTGAGAGGAGCCTGGCGGAGCGGCCAGCAGCCCCGTGAAACACTCCTTTCCCACGCCCCGCCTCCCTGGGCCTGCCATCTTCCACAGCCCTTCTGGATATGGCGGTGTAGGGGTGCATGGAGGGGAGAGGCTTTACCCAGGTTCTTGCCCACACCTGGGGAGCCTGACGTGTGTGTGTGCCTTTGGCCAGGGGCTTCTCATCTGCTCATCAGGATTTGGACCCCATAATCCGTGGACCCTCAGGCTTCACAGAGGCTGCAGAGTCTCCCCAACCCCCACGCTGCGGTCCTCACTGCCCATGGGCAAACCCTATAACCTCCGCTTCCCTCCCTTCCTCCCAACCATGTGTCCTCCTTGGCTTTTCACACAGTCCTTCTTCCCACCCACCCTTTGCTCTAGGAAGGCAGGGAGGGGGGTCTGTAAGCTATTTTCAAGATTTCAAAAAGGCCCAAAGGAAATCATACATTTACCTCAATGAGGTTCCCAGACTAAATAAAACATTAAGTTTATTTGCTTTGGGCTGGAGTCATATCAACTCAGTGTGGTAACAGTGGTTATCTTGACTGATCAGAAGCACTAATTGGCAGTTATATGTCTTTGATGAATAAAACTCAAAGGAACAAATTATTATTCAATAAATGTAGTTTGTTGGGTAGATAAAAGCTTTCAAAGCATGGAATCCCTTGAGGAAAAAACTAAAAAGGATCTTTCTGGTGAAAGGGGTGAGGACCTCTGATCTACACGAATGTCATATTTTCATTAAAGCACAGCACACAAATTTTTCCATAGGCCTTTGATGCCAGAGTTCTCATTAGTGAATTCTGACTTCACAGCATTTCTACAAATCATGTTCATGCCAGCTTTTCCCAAAGCACAGTTCCCCAGACCCTGCTAATAGGTATTCCTTGGGAGTTCATAGGAAAGGGTCCATGATGAAAAATGTTTTGGGAAAAACTAGCTAAGCAATGTTAATCTATTTATTATGGAATTTTTCAGAGCTCTCAATAGGTAATATGAACTGATAATCTCTGAGAGGGACACAGAGTATGGTGCATTCCTGGTCATTGGCTAGGAATCTGATTTTTTAAAGATTTTTTAGAATTTTAAAAATGTATTGTAATTGGAGGATAATTACTTTACAGTTTGTGTTTGCCTCTGCCATACATCAGCATGAATCAGCCACAAGGCACGCATGTGTCCCCTCCCTCCTGAGCCCTCCTCCCCACCCCATCCCTCCAGGATGCCGCAGAGCACCAACTTCAGGTTCCTCGTGTCACATTTCACCTGTGGTAATGCATATGTCTCAACGCGAGTCTCTCAAACCATCCCGTCTTCTCTTGCCCCCAATGTGTCCAAAATGTTGTTCTTTATGTCTCTGTCTCCTTTGCTGCCCTGCACATAGGATCGTGGGTACCATCTTTCTGGATTCCATATACATGTGTTAAAAAATGGTATTTGTCTTTTTCTTTCTGACTTACTTCTTTCTGTATAATAGGCTCCAGGTGGGATCTGCTTTTTCGAGGTACATTCTCAAGTAAGTGTTCCACAGAGCACACTTTGGAACGCAGAAGTTTATGACAAAGGGACCCAAGAGCCCCCTGACAGCCATAGGGACAGACAAAAATAAAGAGAAACATGGATGGAGAGTCAGTGGAGGTGGACTTGCTTGGTGGTCTAGTGGTCAAGAGTCTGCCTTCCAATGCTCCCAGTCGGGGAGCTAAGATGCCACAGAACTCACAGCCAAAAAAAATCAAGACATAAAACAGAAGCAACATTGCAACAAATTCAATCAAGACTTAAAAAAAGGAGAAAGACCTTCGGAAGAGTCCGACACGACTGAGCGACTTCACTTTCACTTTTCACTTTCATGCACTGGAGAAGGAAATGGCAACCCACTCCAGTGTTCTTGCCTGGAGAATCCTAGGGACAGGGGAGCCTGGTGGGCCCGTCTGTGGGGTCACACAGAGTCGGACACGACTGAAGTGACTTAGCAGCAGCAGCAGAGAAAATATGTTTTATCAGATTATCAAAATAATGCAAATTCTTTGTAGTAAACCCAGGAAAATCCACAAATTTATGAATGTTTATTTAAAATTTAATTCCTCATACTTCCTTCATTGAAAGATGCTCATTACCTTAATATTTTGTTAATTTTCTTTGTAACTTTTACTTGAAATACATATGTGAATTTAGGAAGATGGCAATGACGACCCTGTATGCAAGACAGGGAAAGAGACACAGATGTGTATAACGGACTTTTGGACTCAGAGGGAGAGGGAGAGGGTGGGATGATTTGGGAGAATGACATTCTAACATGTATACTATCATGTAAGAATTGAATCGCCAGTCTATGTCTGACGCAGGATGCAGCATGCTTGGGGCTGGTGCATGGGGATGACCCAGAGAGATGTTATGGGGAGGGAGGTGGGAGGGGGGTTCATGTTTGGGAACGCATGTAAGAATTAAAGATTTTAAAATTTTAAAAATAAAAAACTAAAAAAAAAATATGTGTGTATATTATACATAGTGAAGTAAAAGTGAAAGTGTTAGTCACTCAGTCGTGTCCAACTCTTTGCGACCCCATGGACTGTAGCCCACCAGGCTCCTCTGTCCATGTTATTCTCCAGGCAAGAATACTGGAGTGGGTTGCCATTCCCTTCTACAGGGGATCTTCCTGACCCAGGGATAGAACCCAGGTCTCCTGCATTGCAGGCAGATTCTTGTGTATACACAGAGTGAACATTCCATCTTATACACACAGCAATAAAAAGAAAAAGAGAGAGAGACAGTGGGCAGGAGATGGGGAGTGGACGTCACGGTGGGTGGGATGCAGATGTCAACGGCAGCCCCTCTGTGATCATCCTTCTGCTCTCCTCCCACTTCCTCTGCAGAATGGGGATGGGGGACAAGGACAAAACAGGGGTGGCTGACGGGCCGTGCTACCCCAGGGCCCTGGATTCAAAGGAAGAGCAGAAGTGGCTTGGGAAACCTTTGCTTAGCTTGATTTCCAGCCCTCATCATCTTTTCTCTTGTGAAAGCAGCAGGAAGTGGGGAGTTTATGGGAAGTATGTCAACAGCCTTCAGTGAATGATCCCATCTGACACCTCATCTCTGCAGGCGCTCAGAGTTCCCTCTTGCTTCCTCTGGGCCCACTCCAGCACCTCCCAGCATGGAGCACAAAGCCACCTCTAGGCCTGTTGGCAGCGCACATGCCGTGATGCTCAGTGCACGTTACAGTGTGGCTGGGTGGCACATCCAGGCGCAACTGGAGAGTTAGGGTCCACATCCAGATGTCCCTCCACCCCACACTCCAAATGTGAAGACTCTAGAACCGCACAGAGAAGGCCAATGTGGATGGGGAGACTTAGCCTTGTGAGGGCTCCTCCAGCAAAAGGCACAGACAGGTGGCTAAAAAGACAGTAAACAGAGCACCTACTCAGGAGAGAGCAGACAGTGACTTGCAGGCAGCTGAGCGGGGAAGGAATGCGGAAAGAAGGAAAAAGGAAAAGAATGCATTTTCCGCTCCTACAGTATGCCAAGCCTGAACTTGCCTGGTGGTCCAGTGATTAAGAATCCATCCGCCAATGCAGGGAATATGGATTCAATCCCTGGTCCGGGAAGATTCCACATGCCTTGGGGCAACTAAGCCCATGCGCCGCAACTACCGAGCCCACGCACCCAAAAGCGCACGCTCTGGAAGAGAGGCCACCGCGATGAGAAGCCTGCGCACCGCGAATAGAGAGTAGCCTCTGCGCGCCGCAGCTAGAGAAAGCCCACACACAGCAATGAAGGCAGCACAGCCGAAAAGAAATGCCGCGTTCTCTCACCCATGTTCTTTAATTTCACTCTCACAGATTCCTGACAAAGTAGATTTATTACCTCCATTTTACAAATAAGAAAGCCAAAGCTCAGTAAGACTGCTGGATAATTAATGATCTGTAGCCCAAAGTCCCGCAAGCTGCCCCATGCTTGGCTGCCTCTAGGAATTCAGGAGACTTGACTTGGTTTAAGGAAAGTGGTTGCCCAGCCAAGAATTCAAAAAGAAGACTCTGGAAGACACACTGAGAAACTGTGAGGAAGAGAGTTTCAGGAGGAAGCTGAGAGGTTCATTTCTGTTTCTTGCTTCCCCAGTGTCAGAGGCAGAGAGTGTGAGGCAGTGACGAACCAGCTAGAAGGCCAGGCCGACCCCCAAGGAGCTGGCCAGAGAAGAAACCACTGGCCACTGGGTTGTGACGTCTGAACGGGTACAGGCTCAACAGCAAGAACATGCTGGATGAATTCCTAAATCTGTGATTGGAAATGACTGAGAAGTTTCATCAGAATCTAGAAATAATCTCCATTTGTGCTTTCTGTTTGTGTAGAACTTTGAATTTTTCATGGAAATTTCAAATCTATGTTCTTTTTTTACTCATGTTAACAGAGTAAAAAAGAGTACACTGGGAGGTAAGCAAGTAACTAGTGTTTCCCTCTGACAGATAAGGAAAGGAGGGCTCGGAGAAGTGGGAGGCGGAAGGCACCCTTTCTGCCTGACAACCTGTGAACTGCGAACTCCTTACTTTCCTACACCTCTAGAGGCAGTACAATGTCTAACCAAGAAGCGCCTCTCAGATGAGCCATTCAGCGACTTGAACTAGTTATTAATAACATCTGTTGTTATTAATGAGCACAAGAACCAGACTTTGCGCCTCCTGGCACCAAGAGTCACATGCGCTCTTTCTGCCACCCATTTTCTAGATTTAATGTAAGAAGCCACCTTCCACAGATTTCCAAGGTTTTACACACCAAAATGGCACCCTGTCTCTGCAAATACTTTCTGGTGTACTGGGAGGTGGTCGCCAAAAGTCACACAGGCCAGGGTGCAGTGACTTCATGGCCAAGCTATCTGCAGCCCAGGCAGTGTCTGGAAATTACCCAGCGGTCTTCTGGAACCAGAAGCAGATAACTGTTTAGTAAATGAGCCCCCAGCATTAACGGGAAATTTAATGCCACTCCTTCTTCCCAGTGACCTCATTTGTTGAGTCAGACTTAATTCTATCACAATCCTCTGAGCTTGAGGATCCAAGTCACTGCATGGCATGCTTCAGAGGCATTCTCAGGCTGAGTACTGCACTTCATCATCTTAAGGGATGGGAAAAAATTCTGTCAATCAACACTTGCAGGGTTTCAATGATATATCCATTTGGCTGTGCCTCTTGCCCTTGTTTTTTACACAGCAAATTTAGCCAGGTACTTTGGAATGTAGGCACTAATTCATCATTAATTTTTAGATAATGTTGTCATCAAATGTCGGTAGGGTTGAGTGAAATTGAAATATTCTTCTTAGAAGACCATTCTAAAATCTCTGCTAGGGACAGGAAGCCAATTTTGGGCAGCTGAATTCAGGGGCTCAGGGCTTTCTGCTTGTTATAGACATGGTTTCCATGCCATGGGAACAGAGATGGGCTGATTATGAAGTTCATTATTATGTTCCCTTGGTGACAGAGACAATGGACATTTTGAGACAGGAATAGAGAGTTATAGAGTTATCAAGTCATGGGTTAAGATAAGCAAAAAAAAAAAACAAAAACAGGAAGAGAGTTAAAATAAATATGCCCAGTGGAGCCCACATCAGGTAAACAATTCTTTGTAATTAAGGAAGAAATTTAAAGCACAAGAGAAAAGGGGCTTAGAGACAATTTCTGTCAGTGTGAGGTATTTCCAGGAAAGAATTAGGACAACCAGGGATTATTATTTTCTTAAGCGTTTGACTGAAATCTCGGGACTTTTATCCATCCTGCTGTTAGAAAATCAAGAGACGGGAGGCTCAACCTCCAGAGGCGGAAACCAAACAAAGGCCAAAAATAAGCTGGAGGGACTGAAATTCCAGGGCAAAGTCGGTGGGAAGGAGGGGGCTATTCAGCCAACACAATAATCTGACTTTCTCCTTCTTAGCTTCATGTCTTGGCCACGGGGCACATCAGATATATATATATTTTTTGACTGCACCTCGTGGCTTGTAGGATCTTAGTTGTCAGACCAGGGATTGAACTCCAGCCGTGGCAGTGAAAGTGCTGAGTCCTAACCCCTGGACTACCAGGGAATATCTAACTTGGTAATTTCTGACATCAGATAATTTCTGACTCTGCAGTTTCCTTCTAGATTGCCCTCTCACAGGGCGTTAAGTCGAGTCTTGGCTCCTGCAGGCATGAGTTTCAGGGACCACTGTCTAAGGACAGGGCTCCATCTCTGCATCATAACAGAGTGAACACCTCAGAGCAAAGCCCGTTCTTTGTCTTTACCAACAAACCCATACACAGTGGGTGCCAGTCTAGGTTCTTGAACCATACAGACAGTTTAGCTCCCTGCCAGGTAAATAGACCTCACTAAGGTCTCCAGCACTAAAAAAACAAACCTCTATTTATCATTGGGAAGAAAAATATCTTGTCTATGTAGGAGTGTTCTCTTAAGCCCATACCATGGAGTATAACATACCATTAAAAAGAAAAAAGGTCTTTATTTGCTCATGCAGAGGGAGTTTCAGGATGTATTTACTGCTCAGGGAGCCAGACAGGTGGCAGAGAACTGTACATAGTGTGATGCACCTTTTGTAAAACAAACAGTGGCCGAAAAGCAGTGACAGCCTTCATGTGTCACGGTTTGAGTATGTTTGAATGTGGCTCCCTAAGTGGCGCTAGTGGCAAAGAACCCGCCTGCCAATGCAGGAGACGTAAGAGACACGGGTTCAACCCCTAGGTCAGGAAGATCCCCTGAGGAGGGCAGGGAAACCCACTCCAGTATTCTCCCCTGGAGAATCCCATAGACAGAGGAGCCCGGCGGGCTACAGTCCACAGCGTCACAAACAGTCAGACAACTGAAGCAATTTAGCACACAGGCACACGTGTGTGAATGCACAAGGAGAAAAGGGCAGGCTTTCAGACTGTTACCGAGAGTTACAGGTAGAGTCTAGATAAAGGGACTGAAGGACACAAGAAAACATGTTTTGGGGAAAGCGCTAATCAACAAACAGAGAAAGCGTGTGTATTAGAGTAGTCATTATGGGTGTTCCTGGAGGAAGTGAAATGACAAATGAAGACAACTGGAAGTTCAGCCTTGGAGTTTCATTCTAGCAGATACACCTACTATATACAAGATAAACAGCAGGTCTTACTGTATAGCTCCACACTGTATAGCTCCACTGTATTGAACCACATTCAATATCCTGTGATAAACCATAATGGAAAAGAATATGTATACACATGTGTAACTGAATCACTTTGCTGTACACCAGGAACTAACACAATACTGTAAATCAACTATGTTTCAGTTAAAAGAAAGAAAAAGGCAAAAAATAGTCATTGCGGTCCAAACGCTCTACAATGCCTCCTGCCCACAGGGGTGGCGCGGGTGGGTCGGGGAGGCAGGCTTTTCCTCCTCCCTCTCTTCCTGCGCTCCCCCACCTCTCCCTCTCCGTGCAGGAAACCTGGCCAGGTTGCTCCTTGCCTGGAGCCTGTCACACTGCTAGAGAGCCGGGGAGCCTTCAGAGAGGGCCGGTCTGAGTCTTCCTCCTTCATCCATCCCTCCCAGGATCTCGTGAGTTAAGTGATTTCCCCAAGGTCAGAAAATCTGTCACCATCTCCCCCCACCTCAAACAAGCCTCTCACCCAGTTCCCTCAACTCCGACTGCATTAAGTAGCTGGAGGAAACGAAGGTGGACAGGTTTTCCAACTGCTCTGCCATTCCTGCTCTCCTCATCCTAGTGAGCTGATGGCTGTGTATACCTGTGTTGATATGAGGGAAGGCGCCTGCCAGCTCCCATCACCCCGTGGAGCTGGTTACAGGGAGCTCACTGCCTCTTCACTTTTCTGCCTGAAGGTGCCCCTGACCCGGAGGCAGCTAAAGCCCCACTGACATCCACTCCTGGCCTGGGGATCACTTAGTACCATTACTCTTTCCAAATGTGCTGGAACACTGGGCTGCCTGGGCTCTGCTAGCCTGAGCGCTACTGGCCTCTAGGCCTCCCTCTTATCTCCAACCCCCAAGCCTCTCTGACCCACTCCGACTCCTGAGGGCAAGTGCTCCTAGGGGCTGTGTGGGGGGCGCCCAGCTAGACACGGCCTGCAGTCCTGTGCAGGAACAGAGTATGGGGAGACGCCAGCCAGGCTGGGGTAGGAGGCTGGCATCTGCAATTCACTCCCTTGCCCTCCCAACACCCCATCATTGCCCATGTTCTCATCTTAAAATGTACCCTTTCCATCTGCTTACACATGTCAGGAACTCAGGGCTCAATCTTGACACCTCCTCCTTCATCTCCAGGGGAGTCAGCTGCCAAACCCTGTCCATTCCAGCCCCTGTCCATTCCAGCCCCAGCCCATTCCAGCCCCCCCTGCCCATTCTAGCCCCTGCCCATTCTGGCCCCTGCCCCTTCCAGCCCCTGTCCATTCCAGCCCCTGCCCAAGGTGCCCTCGTCTCTTGGGTGCACCACTGCAGGCTCTCCTGCTGGGCCCCTGCTTCCCTTTTGCCTCCCTCCAGAATAACTGAATGGGGATGTCAGGAGGGGAGGCCATGCTGCGGGTCCTTCTCAAGCTTCTCTGTGCTTCCAACACATCTGGGGCTACAAAGCACCACTCCAGGCCACCTTGCGCAGCCACCAAGATAACTGTTCTGAAACACATATTAGGCTTTCCAGATGGTTCCCCTGATCAAGACAACACCCTCCACCAAGCCCTCTAACAGCCAATCCCTGTCCCCTCATGCTCCCCACACCCACCACCCCAGCCCTGATGTCTCTGGAAGTCCTCCCCTCACCCTGGCCTTCTTCCAGCCCCCTCATCCTTTACATTCCCTTCAGCCAGAATCAGCACGTGGTCTTCCCTCCAGAGAACATCTCCTTCTGCCTCCCACCCTCTCCTCCTCCCAGACATCAGACAAGGTCTCTGGAAACTCTTTCTTCTTCGTCTTCACACCTCTGTTTGCACTTACGCGCGCCTCAGCTCAATTCTTTGATTAATGTCTCCCTTTCCGCACCGTGAAGGCAGAACGGTGTCCAAATCTGTCACTGTCAGAGCGCACGCTAATCATTCAGGAATATTTGATGGACTGAATGACTAAATAATTACAACACTCATTCAGGTGAAGGCAGTAATGTGGGATACAGACTTGGAAAGATTACGAGGCCAAGCTCAGAATTTTAGGCGGGGTGCCCGAAGAACGAGGCATCTTAACTGAGAGCTAAAGTACTGGCTGGACTTTTTCTGGCCAGGGTACTGGGGCAGGTGGAGGCAACCTCTGCATGGAGGGTGCAGCCAAGGCTGTGAAACAGGCAATCCATAGGAAGTAGCGAATGGGAGACCAGACTGGGGAGGTGAGATGTGACAGACCACACAGAGCCTTGAGCTCCAAGCTAAGGGGTGCATGGGCTTGATGCCGTGGGCCACGAGGAATCTTTGAACAGAAAGTTTAGCGTGGAGAGGGCCTCACTAATATTTCCAGCACGGGGGCAGTATACAAGCATGTCATCATGGGAAGGGATCTGAGCTCATTCAAGCTCAGCCCTTTTATTTAGTAGGTGAGAAAGCTGAAGCCCTGGGCTTCCCTGATGGCTCAGATCATAAAGACTCTGCCTGTAATGCAGAGACCTGGATTCGATCCCTGGGTTGGGAAGATCCCCTGGAGAATGGAATGGTTACCCCCTCTAGTATCCTTGCCTGGAGAATCCCATGGACAGAGGAGCCTGGAGAGCTACCATCTGTGAGGTCTCAGTGGAACTGCACACAACTGAAGGACTAACAGCTGAAGCCCAGAGAGGGAAAGTGACTTCCTCAAGACCACACAGCTGACTCCCAGTGGAATGCTTTTTTGAAAAGAAGGATTGTCTCCATCACATGTCAGTCTAATTTCAGTTCAGTTCAGTTCAGTCTCTCAGTTGTGTCTGACTCTTTGCGACCTAATGAACTGCAGCACGCCAGGCCTCCCTGTCCATCATCAACTCCCAGAGCTTACTCAAACTCATATCCATTGAGTCGGTGATGCCATCCAACCATCTCATCCTCTGTCGTCTCCTCCTCCCGCCTTCAATCTTTCACAGCACCAAGGTCTTCTCAGATGAGTTAGTTCTTCGCATGAGGTGGCCGAAGTATTGGAGTTTCAGCCACAGCATCAGTCCTTCCAATGAACACCCAAGACTGATCTCCTTTAGGATGGACTGGTTGGATCTCCTTGCAGTCCAAGGGACTCACAAGAGTCTTCTCCAACAACACAGTTCAGAAGCATCCATTCTTCGGGGCTCAGCTTTCTTTATAGTCCAACTCTCATGGCTACTGGAAAAGACTGGAAAAGAAAAGACTGAAGAAGGTCTGATTTCAGCCCCTTATTATTTCTTTACATTGCTTCCACCAACCAACCTCCTTTCCTTTGGCAATGATTGGACAATGTGTGTGTTCATAAAAGCATTCCTCCCAGTTCCTGCCCTGCTGGCCACAGCTTAGAAAGCCTGACTTCCGGGACTAGCTCCGCCTCTTACACACAGTGGGGCCTTGGGTCGTTCCCTCCCCTCTTGTGGACGCTTAGTTGGTGCTGTTAACGGCAGACTTTTCAGACAGTCAGTACAGGAAAGGTCCTCTGCTAGGCCAGTTAGATGGGGATGAAAGTTCAAATGCCCTGTGGCACCCTCAAGCTAATAACTTTGTCCAGCCAGCAAGGCCCAGAAATGGCCATGAAGACACTTTCTGAGACCCTGACGGTAACTCCCTGGTGAGCCTAGCTGGGTATTTCTAACATTCTTTTTCAACACCTGCCCTTAGATGTTTTGAAGAGGCAAGTGAGGTGTGGGGCTCCAGCTAGAGCTCTGTGTGCAGAGTGAGGTTCTCTGAGGGAGTGGTTGGTGGGCCCCGAGCCTGCTCAAGGATCCAAGAGGAAAGAGAAAAAGTACACAAACTGAAGCCAGCCATCATTCCTCTTCTAAACCTGTTACATCAGACCTCCCCAGGGACCAACTCTGCTCCTCCTCAAAGAACTTGTGAATCATCCTTTTTTTCTGAAAACAGTTCCTCTACAAATGCAGGAATCCCCATAGCAACCATTTTATGTCCTTGGAGCCCTAGGAAGGAAGTAGAGAGGGAGTCCTCTGCCTAGGATTTGAGGCATCTCGTCTGTATAAGCCTGAGAGACCAAGAAATTGGCCTAATTGTCGGCCTTCAGCTTAGGTGAAGGCTGAGCGGAGCCTCTGAGAGGAAACAATAATCAGAGCTGTCCAAGTGCAAGCCAGACCCACAGGCATCTGAGGAAACGTGGGAAGCACGGATTGGGGCGGGCTGCTCTGAGGTTTGCAGGCGGGGGAGCCCAGGCCATCTGCTGTCCTTGGCGGCTGGGCCTTGGCTGCCGCCCAGGCCTTTTCCCCTAACTATGCTGGGGGGACCTTCGCTTCTTATCCCTCCTCCCCGCTCCTTTCCCCCGTGTCAGAAAGCATCTCCTTTCCTCTGGACAAGATGGGAAAAGAAAGAGGAGAGCTGCCTCTGGTCAGACTCGGCCTCTAACACTCCTTGGCAGAGGAGAAACAGGGCCGGGCGCCCTGGTACGGTGGGCAGAGATGTGTGGGCACTGGCCCAGGCGGAGTGGAGGGCAAGTGAGGGACCCTGCCACGGTGGCGACTACCTGGAGCTTCCAGCTCTCTGGAGAGCGGTCCCTCTCTTTCTCATTCCCCTGTGCCTGTCCCCCTCGTCCTTCCTGTCCACAGGGCATTCTGCTGGAATGACCTGGACCCATTTATAGCTGCAGCGGCTTCTAAGGCAAGCAGCTGAGGTGGGTGCATCTGACTTGAGACTATCAGCGCCTCCCCCATCCCCAGGCCTCCCTGGACCACGCAGCAGGGAGAGACAGGAAAGGCTTGGGGCATGCAAGGGCTGAGTCTACACCAGCCAGAGGCCCATGGAGCTTCTCCAAGGCTGGGGACCTCTCTTGCCTCCTGAAACCCAGGGCGCTTCTGTCTCTTTCTGTCTGTCTGTCTGTCTGTCTGTCCTGTTTGTCTCAGAGCCTTCACCTCCATACCACTCACCTCAGCGTCCCATTCGGGCTGCTCTACTCACCGTGCGCAGGACTCGAGAACCTTCTCTCTCCTCATAGGGAAGCTCTTTGCTTTAGAGCTTCATGTCAGGAACGCAGTGAAGCGAAACAACCTGATGACAGGTGGTCTGGGACGTGGGCTTCCCCGCCACAGCACGAGGGTCCACCGGCTGCTTCCCTCTCCGAGAGGCTCACCACAGCCAGATTGTCTACCTGGGGCACTGGGTTTGCCCACCCTGGGGGCTCTGGGGAGCAGAGGGAGGGGAAAGGCGACCGTCCCCAGCTTAGGGATAAAGCCAGCGGCTCCCTCGGCCTCCTTCTGGCAGGACACCAACAGGTCTGGGCTGCTGGCCACGCCCAGGCACACAGGTGTGGGTCAGGTGGGTTTCACTAAATGCAAATCAGGTGCCCTTGGGCTCCGGCATTAGAGTCTCGTGGCACGCACAATTCACCACTCACCGCCCTGAAGAAAAAGAAAAATGAGACACTCTCACCCACCTTTGCCTCCACTTCAAACTTGAGATTGCGACCCTTCCTCCTCCTGATATCTGGATAACTGATGTCTGGGGCTTCGCAGATGGCTCCAAGGAAGGGATTCTTCAGTCCATGAACATTTTTTGAGCACCTCTGTGCTAGGCGCTGGGTCACCAATGAGTGCTTGGTGGGGCAGGGAACAGGGAACAGTGATGGAGAGGCAGAGAAGGAGGTGAACAGAATTGGGTGGGCACGAGCTGGACAGACAGGATCCAGAGGGGTCAGACGAGAAGCCAGGGCTGTGGCTACCCAGCCAGCATCCTCCCTGGGCCTGGGCACAGGAGAATCATGGGGAGCAGCATCTTCTCTGCCCTCAGGTGGGGCTGGTGAGGGTAGAAGGGCCGTGAGGAGAGTCACCAATGGCCTAAGCCTGAGAGGATGTGAGTTCAGCTCCCATGTCTGCCAGAATGACTTCAAGCCAAGGAAGGTGGCTCTGAGACTTGAAGGGAAAAGGCTTTCTGTCGGCCTTGGGAGATGGAAAGGGGGCCTGAGCCAAGGGCTGGGGCTGCTTCCCTGGAGCAGAGGGGAGTGAGAGGAAACAGCACGCCCAGAACTGGCCCAGAGTGGCCTGAGCACGGTAAGACTGGGTTGAGATCACCCTGGCATGGCAGGAGAGTGGGGGACACGTGTGAAGTGGTGCTGTCAGGCCCAGCAAGGCCAGCAGGCACTGGACTCGCGATGGAGCAGAAACCTCTCCTTGGATGTAAATTCATACTATGTCCCTTCCACACAGCAAGCCTGGGGGGCTTTCCCTGCTTCCAAGTGAAATGAAGTCATATCTTTGACAATCAAGAACTTCCACGCTGATCCTCAGTTCGCTATATAAGAGGTGCTGCAATATAAACATCTATCAGTGGCTGAACGGATAAATGAAACGTGGTGTATCCATACGATGGAGTATTATTTGGCCATTAAAAGGCATTTAAAGTACTGACACATGCTGGGACATGGATAAATCTTGAAAATCTTATTCCAAGTGGTATAAGCCTGACAGAAAAGTTCACATATGATTCCATTTATAGGTAAATCTGTAGAGACAGGAAGCAGACTGGTGCTTGCCCAGGGCTGGCGGGGGTGGGGAGGAGGGCAAGGTAGGACTGCTGAATGGGTAGGGGCTTCATTTGTGTTAATGAAAGTACTTTGGAAAAGACCCTGATGCTGGGAAAGATGAGGGCAGGAGGAGAAGGGGGCGACAGAAGATGAGATGGTTGGATGGCATCACCACCTCAATGGACATGAATTTTAGCAAACTCCGGGAGACAGTGAAGGACAGGGAAGCCTGGCCTGCTGCAGTCCGTGCGTCGCAAACAGCTGGACATGACTAAGTGACTGAACAACAACAAGTACGTTGAAACTTGATATAGGAGGTAGTTGTACAACACTGTGAATGTAACAAGTGCCACTGGGTTGTACATTTTAAAATGATTCATTGCATGTTTTTGTGGGATGTGAAATTTGCCTCCATTTAAAAAAAATTGCAGAAGAATGAAGAGAAATGAAATGCTTTCACGGGTGCTCTGAGGCAGGCAGGGCCCACTTCAGGAAGCAACACTGACTTACTCCCCTTCACGCCTCCTGGGATGCTGCCCACACACAGGCCTGGGTTGTCAGGCCCTCACAGGGCAGCCCCACAACACCCCTGCTTCCAGGGGCCACTTTAATGGTGGACTGGCCTGGGGTACCAAGTTCTGACCCGCTCGGCCCCTGTGCTGCTCTGAGGGGTCACCCAGCTTCAGAGCACCCGAAGATCTGCTGAGATGCACCCCAGCTTGATTCCTTCCTCCACCCACACCTGCCCCCTCCCAGATGACATCCCAAGAATCCCCCCTGACCCACACAGCCGCTCCCCTCCAGAGCCCACCTCCTTCCTGGGCTGGCTCCCTGGGGACGCATGGTGGTAGACTCCTGCGTGGGAAAGCATTGTGAACCCACAGACAGTGGCCAGGTGACAGCCTCGACCACCTAGGGACCTGGGGCCAGAGTGTCCTCCTTGTGGCCACGTAAGACAGACCGTGGGGGTCTGGGAGCTTCTGGCCTTTCTGCTTTTATCATGAGGAACAGGACTGCAGAGCCAGCCTGTCTTGGCATTTTGGTTTCACAGTTGTGTTGGGACCCCTGCCAGGACAGGGAGAACTTTGGAAAGACATTCACCCAACCACCCTGATCTCCCAGGTGACTTGTTCCCAAGGCTTTTAAAATAGAAGTGTGAAAACCATAGCATCGCCAGGAAGCTGTGGGGTTCCCGCTCCTGTGGCCCCGGTCGTGTTGGCACGCAGCCTCGGGACGCAGGAGGAAAACAAGTGACTCAGACAGCACAGGCACACGTGGTCGGGTGCCAGGCCGCGAGGCCTGCGCAGGCAGCCGTCTTGGCCAAGCTGAGATTGTGCTGTGATCACACAGGGCGGTGGAGGTGTCGGGCAGCCTCCCACCACCCTGGCCTCTCCCTCAAGCCCAGGACTCTGAGCAGAGGGCATTCTCGCCCAGTAAACGAGATGAGCGATGGGGTGTCTGGGAACTCAGGCAGGTCATGAAGTCACAGCCTTCACATTTCTGCCACTTTTATCTTCAAAAAGAAACATATCAGAACCACCTATTTCCACAGATCCAAGCAGTTTTCTTTAAAAAGCATGTTAAGAGCCTGGAATAAGGCAGGATAACATATCAAGAATTTACTTAAATGCAGCAATTTGAAATGTGTGATGTTTTGCAGAATCGGGGCTGACGTTTACTTTGGTGGAAATGATGAGGGTGGAGTGGGCTGAGCGAACGATGGTGTAAACAAGATATCACTGCAGCCTTTTCCAGAATGAAGAAATCTTCCATTTCCATGCACTAACTGATAAGCTAGCGATAAACCATTCTCCAGTCCTCATTAATGATCCCAAAGGAGTCTTCCCTCCTGAGATTTAACTTGCCTAAGCTTCTGCATGCTCTTGGAGCAATAAAGCTGTTTAGTTTAAATGATGGAATTCAGATTTCATTTTACTAAGTTGCTGAGACTTTCTCCACTCAAGTAGGGTAGTAAGTAGTTGGTAAAACGCAATACCAATTATTTAAAATATTAATACACTGGTGATTTTGAAAATGATGTAATATAACAAGCGATGCTGATTTAGGTAAGGGGTTGGGTCAGTTTTGTGGATGAAATGCAATCCCAACACTAGGCTATGTGCCCGTGGCCATCAATTTGGAGAGCCACACTGTGTGATGAGTTACCACTTGCACACACATATACTGTGACCAGCTCCTTGTCAAGGATAAATTGTAGTGTCTCCCAGGAGGATGATGGAGAGCAAACATGTTGACTGCCTCCCTGACACCACCTCTCTGGGGTTTTGGACCTGATTTTCTTCTGGGGTTTCAGGAACTATATGTATTTTTGCTCCTTTTTGGAAGCCACTGGGGATATATTTTCTGGGCTTGTGATTCAGAAATAACCTTTTTCTTCCTCTCTCCATGGTTGCTACTGGAAACGTCCAGGTCATGCCGACATTTTCACACCTGGAAAATGACTTTCCCATTGTCCTATTGCTCTCATTAGGGAAGTGTACTTAGGCTTTTCCTTGGCTTTGAAAAAATGTTTTAAAAGAAAGTCAGAAAGCCTCTGATTTGAGGAAAGATTGAGAAGTTTTCTTGGTGTGTTCTGGAAAAATAGCCTCTTCCTGGAGAGGAGTGTCAGGGCCTGTGACCTGTGCAGCCACAGGGGGCCCAGTGCCCATAAGGCCCCCATGCTTGGTTAATACTCAGCTGTCACACTGACAGGCCTTGGCACATTAAGCTCAGTGGAAGAAGGACAAGTACTGCATGACGCCACTTATCCGAGGCATGCAGAAGAGTCAAATTCTTTGACAGAAAATAGAATGGTGGCTGCCAGGGGCTGGGAGCACCGGTAATGAGGAGCTATTGTTTAAGGGAAATAGTTTCCATTTGGGAAGATGGAAAAGTTCTGAAGATGGATCGTGGTGGTGGTTTCACGACAGTGTGGATATACTTAATACCACCAAATTGTACCTTCTGAAAGGGCTCACATGGCAACCGTTATGTTACAGAGATGTTACCACAATAAAAACAGAATTCTGCTGCTGCTGCTGCTCTCTTGAATGGTTAGTTTTTTAATGAGTCCCCTATTTTTGTTTTGTGTTGGGCCTCATGAATTATGTAGCCAAATCTGAGCAGTGTTTCTGGACCTGAATGGATACAGGTGTCCTAGGATCGGAAGATACAGGTTCTGAGTCACTCTCTGGGGCGAGGCCCAGGAGTCTGTATTTCTAACAAGCTTCCAGGTGCTGCCGATGCTGTGGTTCATGGACCACAATTTGTAGCCAAGACATAGACTGGTGAGATCTAGTGCAGGTCCGAGAAAAGTTCCGAGCGTAGTTCCTAAGGAACTGAGTCATTTTGAGGAGGGCAGCCACAGGATACAATGAAGTGTGAGCAAAACCTTCTGCCACACACCCTCCACGCCACACACACACACACACACACACACACACACGTTAGGCAGCAAACTCACCAAGTCTGCTTGTCCTCTGGGGCTCGCTTTCTAGCTGGGTTAATGACATCCCCCTTACGCTCCCGGCTCAGATCCCGTTCTTTTGCTGCCTCTGGTGAAACAGAGCACTGGCCCCAGAGGTTAAGTCTCAAGGCAGGCTTGCCTTGGCTCCCCGCATCTTCCGCAGGACCCCAGCCCTCATAAGCCAGGCCTTCAGAAGCATGCAGGACCTGGGGCTTGGCTGGGACTAGGTGTCTCTTGTCCTGCTCTATCCCTTGCTCCAGCTCTCGGGACATCGAAGCCACTTTCTCGAGGAGGGCATGACTTTCCCTTGTCCATTGTCTGTGCCCCGCAAACCCTGGGTCAGAGTTGGACTGGCAACTTCAGAGCTTTTTCCTACTTCAAGATTTCATGGCTCATTTGACATGTACGC
Organism: Ovis aries; assembly: GCF_016772045.2. NCBI lineage: Eukaryota > Metazoa > Chordata > Mammalia > Artiodactyla > Bovidae > Ovis > Ovis aries. The sequence goes on from NC_056060.1 coordinate 51,121,984, forward strand.
CTGAGTCCCTTTGCTGTGCACCTGAAACCATCACATTGTTAATCAGCTACACTCCAACATGGGCTCCCCTGTGGCTCAGCAGTAAAGAATCCGCCTGCAGCGCAGGAGACCAGGTTTGATACCTGGGTCAGGAAGATTCCCCAGGAGGAGGAAATGGCAACCCACTCCAGTATTCTGGCCTGGAGACTCCCACGGACTGAGGAGCTTGGAGGGCTATAGTTCACAGGATCAGAGTCGGACATGACTGAAGCAACTGAGCATGCACTCCAATATAACATAAAAAGTAAAAGAAAAAAAAGATTTCAAGAGTCATGGAAATCAAAAGCATTTGCATGCTAATATAATGGAGGGCATTGGTGTGGGGGCGCTTGGGGCACTCAAGAAGTGATCCCTGTCTCCTGCTGTGGAGACCACAAAGAACCCAGGCTGAGGTCAACTTACCAGTAGGCACGATGGTGAGATCCCTGGACAGAGGGACCTCCAGAGATGGAAGGGTCTCTGGCAGAACTAATTGGGGGGAGCCCCAGATGAGCCTAACCTGGTTTCCAGCATAAGTGCGTCTGATGAATCTGTGCAGCCCCTGTGACTCATACCATTTACCGTTTGTGTGAGGAAGGAAGCAAGAAGTGTGTTTGGATGAAGGTGCCTGGGAGCAGAGATGGGAGAAGCAGGGAGTAAAAGAACAGTGTGGGAGCTGCTCAGGAACTAAGCCTGAGATTTTCATGGGGGTCTCTGTGGGGCCCAGAGCACAGCTAGAGGGTGGCTGCCTCTGGGTTCAAACTCCATGTGCAGAGCAGTTTGGGGGATGTTGTTATTCTGCACAAGGGACTCTGGGCTGAGTGGCAATCAGGATGGGATTTAGTGTTCCTCCAAGGCCTGGTCAGCATCTGGAGATGTAAGCAGAGGGCTTTGCTTTGAAGGCGATGACACAGCTGCAACAACGTCCCCTCCCCCGTCTCCTTGTCTCCCACCGCCAGGAAAAATGTGGTCTGGTGAAGGGAGGCCAGAGAGGATTGCTGCCAGAGTGGGTAAAATTAAAAAGTGATCCTCCAGCTCGTTCTTATTTTACTAGCAGGAGAATTGATGGGCTCAGAACAGAGACCAGGAACTGTAATAATTAAGAGGAGCACCAGGCCTGGAATACACTGAGCAGCATTTTATCTCAGAAAATAGCATTTTAATTTGCATTTGGCTTTGGAATACAGGGAATTACTCTCTTTGGAAAAGATTAATCTTCCCCACAGTGTTCCTCTGTGGATGAACTTGACTCCTTGAGCATGCACCAGTCAGATGGGTGGGGTCAGGAGACTGGGGCGGGGCATGATGGGGGGAAGCTTGTTGGAAGTTGGCATCTTTCCAGGAATGTTCTACCCAAGTACAGGATAGGTGCAGACTGGGTTCATGCCAGGTTCCCCTAGAAAAAAGAATCCTCTAGGAGGTTCTTCATAAACTCAATTCATGAATTTGGAGATATCACTGTTGAGTTACTGGACCAGAAATTCAGACTGGATCAGACCTTCTGGTTAAAAAGACAGATAATATCTGGGCCGAGGCACCATGGACTAGGAAGGCCTAGGGGACGGGGTGCTACTGGTCTTTATGATAGGCCTGGAATAAAGAACACCCACACATTTAGACTAAGAAGTACTAAATCCTTCCCATTTTAATTATGATTGTACGGCCATCGAGAGGCAGTCTTCTCCAGGGCTGGCCAAGTGGACACCCTCCCCCCGCATGGAAAGCCTGCTGCACGCTGAGGCACGGTGTCCCCTCTCGGCCCTGACGCTGGCAGGCCTCGACAGCCTCCCATCACCGTGGCTCACAGCCCTCAAAGCCATCTTTCTTGTGACTGCTCAGATTGTCACCGTTCACACACGCATGTTCCGCAGCTCTGGCCACCATTTCTGTGTGTGGAAGGAGAGGTGGTGGTGGGTGTCGCGGGCTGAATTGTGGCCCCATAAATCCCCATGTTGAGGTCCAGTCCCTCAGAATGTGACTGGAGACTGGGCCTTTCAAGACACGATGAAGCTAAAATGAGGTCATTAGGGCCAGTCCTGATCCAAAGACTGGGCTCCCTCTAAGGAGAGATGAGGACACGGAGAGATGGAAGACCAGGTGAGAACACAGGGGCAGCTTGGCCGCCTACAGGCCAGGGAGCAGCGCCTCAGAAGACACCGCCCGCCGGTTCCAGGCTGCTGACTCTGAGCTTCAAGAGCGGCAGAAGAAGGGATTGCTGTGGTTTAGCCACACAGCCCGTGTGCCTTGTTCTGGCAGCCCTGGCAAACTAACACAGTGGGAGAGATAATGAAATAGATACGGAAGAGGTTTCCAGAACCCCTGAGAGGACACGTAGGAGGGGGTGGCCCGTAGGAAGAAGAAAGGCCACTTGGGCGTGGAACTGGGAATCATCGGACGCCTGAGGGCAGACGTGGGAACTGGAGGAGGGCCAGCCTGGAAGGCAAAGCCGGGATTCCAGGGCCATCAGTCGAGGGGAGGGGCTGTCAGGGGGACCTGCCTGCCCTCTGCACCCATTGCTGGGGGTTACAAGTGCCTATCCTAAAGGCTTCACACTATGGGGAATAGCTCTACTAAAGCTGACTTCTGGATGCATGTTTTATTATTGTTGGGGGAGGGGATTGTTATATTTTAAGTGGACTTTTGATTTTATTTATGCCTTGACATTTTATGTCTTGACAGTACCTCACCAGCATCCTGAGGTACTGTCCCTCCGTTCCAAAGG